>NC_056749.1:182289414-182421914 GCF_019279795.1 Protopterus annectens
GTCTGTGTGTGGGTGTGTGTGTGTGTGTGTATGTATGTATATATATATATATATATATATATATATATATATATATATATATATATATATATATATATATATATATACACACACACACACACACACACACACACACACACACATACATATTCAGACAGAATAAGGGTTCTTGGACAGAATCCTAAGGGATTCACAAATGAGTTGGAAAAATACTAAGTTGCCATACCTGCTTCCCATGGAAAGACGCAAATCACTACATAAAAGGTCCAAAAAAAAAATGAAAAGACACACTTACCTACCAAAAGACCTTTCATATGTCAGAAAAAAATCAAACCAATAAAATGAGCTTGGTCAAAAGACCTGTGCTGAAATGAAGGACTCCTGTGCTCGCTAAGAAGGGTTTCAGTAACACTGCAGTACTCACCATGCTATGCCCAAATGATCAACAAAAAAACATCCACCGATATGCAGGATCACAATTTTTTATTGAGTGCTTTCCTCTGCACCTGAATCAGACTTCTTCAGATAAAAGTGCTTAGGAAAAAGGTTCAAGTCCTTCCACATACAAGTGGACCAGTTTTTTGGTACATGGATTTAAGGAAAGCACATCAACTACAGCAAATAATTTTAACAATCAGTATGCAGTAAGCCTCAATGCACAGATATGCTCAATAACTCTGAACATGTGCAAGAAATGTCATATTGGTCATGCAACAGACAATGAGCCAAAATAACTGAAAATTTATCATGGCCAGATACTAAAGGTTGAAATTTATTTGAAAGTAAGAGACGTCTTGGGAGGCTGGGAAGGTAACATATGATTTACATATAAGTGAACCAGTCTAAACAGTGCCATTGGTAATAAAAGAATTTAGTCAGCCCTTTGAGAAAGTAACTTTTGTAATATGCATGGTACTGAATATGATACCTTGCAATTTACAAATGAGCCACTTCATCCAGTGGAAGCCAAATGGAAAACAGCAGTACTAGCTGGCCAGTACATGGCTTTTTCTGATGACAATACTCTTTGTTAGACCTTTCCTGCACTCTGCTGACCACAAACCATCTTCATACCATCTGTTTAAAGCTTGCCATTTAAAACTGAAGGCAACCCAGGCTCTCAATGGATGATGGGGGGGGGGGACTACCTGCTAAGTGCAATCAAAGTAGACTGAGGGGTCATATTAGATAATACAGAAGAATGAGATGTTAAATCTCATCTAATATGTTCTTGGGGGACAAGGAAGGAAAAAAAAATAAAACTAGCACTAGCTACAAGAAAAATAGCTTAATAAACAGCAAGACAGATCTTCCTTATGCTATTTTATGAAAGATGACACTCACTGACAAGCTTTCTGTTAAAACTCATGCAACAGATTCATAAGTAGTACTTACTTGACTACTGAGTTGTAAAGTTAAGAAGCCCAGTCTTACATTCCCAGGGTAGTTTTTAGCCCTTATATTTTGTGTACAAATAACAGACACTAGCAGAACAAATTACCCAGAGAATGGCAGAACAAGGATATATTGGGACATTTACATGTCATCCCTATCCATGAGGGACAAGACCTAAAGAGCTGCTTTAACTAGCACATACTCCAACACTGCATAACTACTTCAAAATGTTAATATACTACCTACCCTAGAGTCCAGTGAACAAGATTTTATCACAATAATGTCAACAGCAAAACTTAGTCCTGTCCTTAAAAGCATAAACTACTTTAAGAGCAAAAAAGTAATGAAAAGTGCATATTTCGTTAAATATCTGGTAAATTTAGCCTATCAAGAATTCAGTATACATGTCATATGGTCTTGTTTTTTGCATACTAGCTCTCTATATGAAGATAGAGTGGATGCAGCTGGCAGTACAACATCAGACCATTTCTTATTTCCTGTCTTTGAACACCAAAAGTTGCATCATATCAAAATTTCTACAAATAAGCTGCTTCACAGAGGGTGTGTGTGTGAGGGAGAGACTGTTAGAAAGAGAATATTTTTGTATATTCAGGGAATAAACAGACAGACTTAGTAGACATTAGGGTTTAAAACATTAGGCATTCTTTGTAATTTATTACAGGTAAATGAGACTCCAATGCAGCAGGAGGAACATCATGTATTTTATTGGTACCATTCATACATGGTGAGGTAACATATTTATTAGTTGTTTCAGGATCTCTACTGAATGGCCGCATTCAACATTACTGCATTGCCATGCAGCATACTTTTATAAAGTCATTAAAGCAATATGGGAACTACCATAGTATCATTCCTTACACCTTACTTTATTAGCATGATGCTAGTACTTGTAGTAATATGCAAAGCATTTCTTTTCTGAAGGAATATATTCACATGCACTAAGCTAAAACACCAGGCAGATAAATCACGTTAGTGACCAGTCCAAGAACTCATACTGCATTCTTCTTCTTCTTTTGTCTCTTCCCAGTTAGGGGTTGCCACAGCAGATCACCTGTCCGCTTATGACTGGCAGTGAAGAAGTTTTTACGGTGTTGAGTTGCCAGCCCGGCACCCAACCTTCTACGGAAGGGGCACACATGCACGCACTCACGCCTAGGACAAACTTAGAGTATCCAATCCACCTACAGCATGTCTTTGGGATGTGGGAGGAAACAGGAGCACCCAGAGGAAACCCACACGACCACAGGTAGGACATGCAGACTCCACACAGAAGGCACCCCTGCTGAGTATTGAACCGGAGAACCTCCTGCTGTGAGGCGACAATGCTAACCGCTGCACCACCATGGCAACAACTCATACTGCATACAGACTTAAATTAAGAACTAAGTCAGGAATGCAAATGCACAAAAGGATACCTAATCAAGCACATTTTCTTTATAAGGTGACAGCCCACAGAGCTTTGGGACAGTGAGTCGTGCTGGGTTTACTGCACAAAACGTATCTTCATTTAGAAGATCTGTGATTCTGCAATAGAACAAGTTAAAAATACATATATGAACAGAACATGATAGTACAGAAAAAGGGAAGTACACACTATAAATCTATAATGCAGATCAAACCAAACTTTCAGAAAGGTACAGCCTAAAACAATGGTGGTACCAAAGGTACCAAGACATTGCATGCGGTATGGACTCACTCTGCTACTCATGGAAAATGGCATATGATTGGCTCCAACAGCATAAAATATAGCATATGGACCTTATCAGTAAGGTGGCATTAATAAGGCTAATGAACAGCCAGAGAGTGCAAACTCCCCCAGTGACATGCACAAAGTGACTCTACAGCCCTTCCTATATTTTAAGATTTGGAAGTGAGATCATTATTAGGATAACAGAATACACAAACACCTGACAGCCCATGACAGTATGCTGAGCAGTACTGATACTAGGATAACAGAATACACAAACACCTGACAGCCCATGACAGTATGCTGAGCAGTGCTGATACTAGGATAACAGAATACACAAACACCTGACAGCCCATGACAGTATGCTGAGCAGTACTGATACTAGGATAGCAGAATACACAGACACCTGACAGCCCATGACAGTATGCTGAGCAGTACTGATAGGATCCTTGGATCTAATGAGCATTCTGATCATCACATTAATTAATCAGCATAAAAATAGGAGAGCAAGGCCTCATACACTGAAAACTACATACATTAAGTAAAAGCTGTTTTATGTGGTTACATATTGACAAAGGGGGAAAAAGGGAGGTTATGACTTGACATATGGTTAGCATGACTATATGACATTCTAACAAATGACTGAATAAATGAACAAAGCAATAAGAGGAACAGTAAATCTTATTCAGATGTGAAATTGCTGGATCACAGTTTTCACAAGTATGGCTGCATTTCCACAGTCAGCTATGAATTAATTTAAAAAATGTATGCAACAATGGGAAAACTGCAGAATATTTCAATGAAGTGTGTAACAGGCAATGAGTCAAAATAACAAATGGCTGCCTTTGACAGTAGGAATGTTTTGATCACTCAAATAGTGTGAAATAAAGTTACAACCTTCAGCACCAAGGACAGCAGTTACTGATACCATACGCTGGACAGCAGACCAAGCATTTCCAAATAAATTAATAAAAAAAAAAAAACTTTTCTGGGTAGCACCGCCTTCTTAAATTAAAGGTCTGATAATCAAAGGTTCTGAATGAACCATTAATGAAAGACTAGAACATTCACAAAGAATTCTTTCTTTGTCAGCCTTTTTTAAAAACCTTCTAACCCTTAATGCAGATGTACATAATAATAACAGCCATTTGTTAACCAGGCAGGATACACAATCCATTTTCAGGGACAACCTGGAAGTAATGTCTGGATAAGGGACTTACTCAAAGTCACACAGTAGGCAAATAAGGACAGAGAATCAAACCCTGTACACAGGAACTATAGCTCACAGCCTTAATCCTCTGTACCAGTGCAGTAAATATTGTTTCCAAACATTGAGAATCTATTACTAATTAATAAGCTAGGCTCAACTAAACAGATGTTAATAAAATAGAAATAGTCACCTAATTACAGTATGTTCATTAACCAGACTAGGAATGCTACTTAAAGGATACAGTAATAAACTAGATCCTGAGGAAACAAAGCACAATACATATTTTGATAAACAAATGCTCAAATTCCCAAACAGCACACCATCCTTTTATATACATTTTTTATCCATTTCAACAAATTAATGGTTGTGCATTATAATGAGTATGACTAGTAATACTGGAATTGTTTAAATCTATTCCTTTCTTCAAATTATTAAACAGTTCCTGGACATACACCTGATAGCATAAATACAACACAACACAGTAAACATACTCGACAGCAGAAGTATGAGATAACATTTTGCAGAAGAGTGATTCTCTGACAAAGGAGGACACATGAATCTCTTCTTGAGCAGTCTGATACTCAGCCAGTCTTTTCTTTATGTCAGACTATGATTTTTGCAGATTTATCACTTTAGCTGAATATCTGTTTAAAGCTAATTCCATTTTTTCCAGCCTTTTTTATTTGAATTGATATGTTCCTTCAGTGATTCATTTGTTTTAATCAGCTCTGAACACATTTGACTTATTTTTTCCTCTAGACTACTGGAAGCCAAGTCTTGCATCAAATCTGGAGCATGAACTGCTTTTTGCTGAACAGATGCAGGATTCTTCCCAGGCAGTATTTTTTCCTCACCTTTTTTGATTTTCTTTCAGGTTTTCTGAATTTCTTTTTTTGCTGGCATCCAGGCAGTGCCATTACTAACCAGTTACTAAAAGTTACCCAAAAATCGCAACCCTGACCCCCCCTCTCATATTTTCTTTCCCACACAGCAAGAACCTTTTCTCCCTCAATCCAGTCTCCACTGCCTATATCAAATCACTACTTCTCAAACTTGCACCTTGTTCCCCCTCTGTGGACAACCTTCCTTCCACCTTCCTCACACTTGCCGCCAAATCCATAGCCTATCCTATTACTCTACTAATCAACAGATAGACTCAAAGAGGCCACAGTCCCAGACATTTGGAAAACATTTTACACTGTCCCATTGCACAAAGGTGGAAATTCTACTGACCCATTTAATTAGAGGCCCATAGTTATACTTTTCCCCTTTATCAAAAATACTTGAAAAATGCATCCACACTTGGCTCATGAATTTTCTTCTCCAGGAAAACATGCTAACTCCTACACAGCATGGCTTCAGGCCACACCATAGCATTGCCACTGCACTATCTTTTACCCACACAGTAGCTGAGGCCAGAGACAACAATCAAAGTACCCTGCCTTTTCCTCGACCTCTTCAAGGTCTTTGATACTGTTTTTTACCCTTTACTTCTTGTCTAAATAATCCAAGCTCAACCTCTCTGAACCCTCTCTTGACTGGTTTGCAAATTACCTCTCCAATAGGCAGCAATCAGTCAGATGTCTCACTTCCTGTTCCTCTTTCCTACCCATCAAAACTGGTGTCTCCTAAGGCTGCATTCTCAGACCTCTACTTATCAATATCTTCACCAATGACCTCCATACTGTCTGCAGCAATCCTCCCTTATTCAATATGCAGACGAGTTGACACTCCTTACCAACTCAAACACTATCACTGACCTCCACACACATACCCAAAATTCTGTTCTTTCCATTGAAAAATGGCTCTCTGACAATCATCTCATCTTAAATCAAAAAAAAAAAAACTAAACTTCTACTATTCCTGCCTCTACCTCTAGCTCACCATAAATCTGCCTTTGTTATTGCATCTCTTGACATGACCACCATTAAAGCAGAGCCCCGCACTAAACTTTTAAGAACCATTATTTATGATTAACTGAAATTTAACCTGCACATCCAACAATGTATTAAAAAAAAAGCACCAAAAACTAGGACTATTATATAGAAATATAAAATTCCATACCTTTGACACTAAACTTTCCCTGGCTCAAGCACTCATCCTCCCTCCCTTCTCTATGCAGCTCCAATCGTTACTAATATCCATTCTACACTTTTATATAAGTTAGAACAAACATACCACAAAATAGCTTGATTGGCTACTAACGTACTAGATAACTCACACCACAGCCTTGCTCTCAATGCACTCCAATGGATAGAATTTCCCCAACTCCAACTGACTCAATTTCAAATCCTACACTCCTCCTATTCAAACCCATATCCTGCCCCTCCTTCAACTCCCTCAACATTTATTACACTCCCAATCATTCCCTCTGTGCATCACTGCCATCCAAAAACCTAACAAAAACATAGGAAAACTTCATTACAAAGACACTGCAGCCCAGGCCTGGAATAAATTCCCCTCATGCATAAGAACCACCTCCCACCCCCTACACTTCAAAAAAAAAAAAAAAAAAACCGCTAAAACAATTTCTACTTGACTCTAGGGCCTGCCTCTTGTCGCTGTCATGACCCTACCTAATCTCTTCCACATCCTTTTTGCCAACAGCACCTTGCACAGTACTCTCTGACTTCTATACTTTATTTACTGCTATCTCTCTGTCCACTTGCTCTACTCCACATACCAGGCTACTATAACCCATGTAAATATGTATATACCATGCCTCACTTAACTGTTTACTATAGTAAACCTCACTTTACTATCTTCTTGTTCTCATATGTCTCTACTAATACTACTTTTATTTATTTTCTACCTCCCGTTTGAAGTAAAAAAAAAAAAAACACATAGCTAGGCTACACTTTTCTAGTTATATCTTTAACAGTGTATTTGCCTCCATATACCATGGATGTTTTCTTACTGTATCTACTTATATTTCTGAGTATGTCAGACTTGTATATTTTTTATAATTCCTGTTTTATTGATTGTTACTTAAGAGTTTTATTTTCTATTATAACTATGTCTATGTACTGGAGCTTTTCTCATGTCTCCACCAAAAAAGGGGTATTTTGGTCCAGTTAGACCAATTTGGTAAACAAATGTCAAATAAATAAAAATACGGATTAACTGGCCCTCTTTTCTGAGTTTCTGTTTTTACACTAGGAAAGCTAAACTTAAGCTGTTACTCCAGTGTGCAGCCATCTTGAAAGTTCGGAATGTTGACTTTCTGTGCATTTTCAAGGAATGTTGACTTTGTAAACATTTCCAAGGAATGTTGACTTTCAAGGGAAGAGATGTTTACCGTTGCTCATGCTAAGTCTGTTTTCAATTGACACTGTTTTTATTTAGCAAATGGCCACCATCAGTGTTTGTGCTATGCATTTTAAAAATGGTGTTAGTAGCACAACATGTAGCATACTTGCATGTGGTGCAGAAGGCTGTGGGTTTCACTCCCATACTATGTACAAGCAGTGCTGATATTGCAGTGCCACCTTTAAGGGGGGGTGGGGATGCTGCAATCCTCAATGTGACCTCATTTGGATTAGAATTCTAGTAACTTTTGCTAGTTCAACATCCACTCCCTATTGCAATATTACCAGCTTTTTTAATGTAACATGGGCAGTTTAATATTCAAGGAGAGCAGGCAGTGAATTTGTACATGAAACAATGAAATCTAAAGTTGTTTGCCTGTAGCAACCTCTTCATTAGTGCCAGATCTTTTTATTGTGGAATTATTCAGATGCCTGCACAGATTGTGGATACTGACTAATACTAGTGGACTGTAATGGCAGACGTTTGAGTGGCCTTTTGTGGTTGAAATGTTCTATAATGGGTAGTCTTGTCATTATTGGTTCATACCTTTTATTTTATTGGTTACTAGAAGAATGTTCAAGCCTACATATTTAAAACACTCTAACAAGTGGTGCTGTATTCTACAAGGAATATAATTTAGCACAATCAGAATAGCGCAAAGAACACATGCATGTATGCATGGTCCAAAAAATGTGTGCAAGAGGCCTGTGTTTTGAAAACAGCCCAAAGGTAAACAATCTCTGAATATGGATTTCAATGAATAGGAGTTTCAAGGGCAAAGAAGCTTACTGTTGGTGCTATGTCGGCTTTTATTGTGAGACTGTATTGTTTTATTTAGCAAATGGCCATCAGTGTTTGTGTTATAAAATTTGAAATAAAAGTTTTAAATATCTCTAATCATTGTAGATGTAAAGAAATAGTATGCACACTGACAGATTCGAACAGCGTTTACAGTAGCTGTGGAGAAATAGCTAAGTAGTAGGACACTGGAGTGGCTGGGAGGGATGCTGCCATGGGGGGGGGGGGTTGATTCATTACCCTGCCTAGGGCCCAATTTGACCATGATCCCACTATGGCTGTAACACTGCATTAGTGAACATGCTGCTTGCCTATAGCTGTCCAGAAGTTTTAGGTTTTAGCCCAGATCATCCTTTTCCAAACCAATCCTTCCAAAAGGGTCAGGAAGTCTATTCTTTAAGCAAGGATATGCTGCTGGCTAATCAAGGTACTCCTTCCCCTTTGTAAAAAAAATATATCTAACCTTCAACTAATTACATGACAGTGGTGTTACCATATAATACATAAAATGTGACTATGTAATACAAGGAATGACTGCTATTCATAGACTGTGAAAGTTGAAGCTGGTTTCATACTAACATGGTGAAGGAAAAAACAGTGTATTTTAGTCTTTGTAAGAATGGGAAAAAAAGCAAATAAAAGTCACAGTAATAGATGACAATGTTATAATAGAAAACCTGAATAATGCTAGCTGCTATTTACTACACAATGAAAGCCATGTCATTTATTTACATTTGATTACTGATTTTATTCCATTAGCCTAAATCAAACACAAAATAGGGGATAAAGCAGGTTTAGCTTAATGTAGCAAACTGGGCCAGATTACGCTCATTAGCTTAACAAAGGATGCTTACAATATTCTCTTTTAAGACAGCTCAGGGTAAAAGTAGGGTCAACATCAGCAATATTTGTTGTCAGGCAACAAAGAATACTTTGATTTTTTTTTTTCTTAAAAGACTCAGTAACAAAACTGAGATTTTTGATGCATTTGGAATCTTCTTACTTTTGAAACAAACCTTCCACGTATTTGTATCAAATTATTTACCAATGCAATTTAACATTCACCCATAATTAAAGATGTCACATTTTTTTGCATTCGTGATGAAAGAGGAACGGTACCACAAAATTTAGAAAATGCTAGCATTTTCTACAAGCTGCCATCAGGAGCAAAAGAATTTTCCGTTTATGATATGGAGCTTTGCCAGATATCTTTCCACTGGCCTGTCACATTTAAAGGAACCATCTGCAGCGAACAGGTTTAGATTCTCCCTGCATACAAAACTGTTGCAAATCATCCATCCTAATTCTCTGCTAACTAACTTAAAGGGACACTACTAACCAATTCTGTGATGTACTATTCTTTGCAGACAAAAATCTGCAGTTTATAATTACCACAGCAAAATGATTTCTTACTGATGTCTGAGCTGTCATCTTACAGTTTTTTTTTTCTTAAAATGGAATTCTAAGTCAGTGCTATCATAATGCGCAGCCTTGTTGCAGTTCAAAGCGTTGAAGTCATTTTACTGCACAATTACATAACATTAGGGACTCTGAGCAGAACTAATGTTCATATTTTAGCACTTGGGTGAATACGCTCTTCTGATGGGCATCTGAAATATCAGGGAAGGGGCAGTGAAATTTGGAATGGGATTTACCACAAGTGCAAACAAGAAAACACTAGCATGGTAGGCAGGTTCTTATTAACTTTAAGAATGCCTTTTTTGTCAGTTAGAACATTATTATTATTATTATATATCTTTCTAGCGGCTTGTAGTTAGCTAACATTAAAAAAAATGACTGTCTACATTTATGAAGAATGATGCCAAACACGTTTAAAGTACTTTTTCCTTAAAAACTGCATTCTGGGTATCATTTTGTTTGTGGTTCATAAAACCTTAAATCACACTGCTACTGTGCAATGTTACTTTACTGATAGGAATTACACATGCAGTAAGGCACAATGGGTCCTGAGTAGGACTATATTTTTTAGTAAATGACATAGTCGTTTAATTTAATAGCTCTTTTTTATGGTTTATTTTTAATCATTCCTCCAGCTTTAAAGTTTTCTTAACATATTTTTTGGAGTAATCAGCAAACATTTAAATTTTTTTCTGTTCAGTAAGCATTTAAAAAAGTATGAGGCAGTTAAAAATAATAATCTTAAATGCAGTTCAGAAATAATTTTTGAATTCATTTGGAGCACAAAATAACTTTCACGTTATTTTTGTTTTGAACGGCAAGACTGATGTCAGTGTTTGTGATGGCAAGAGACACATTTAGGGTTATGGGAACTGCATGTCAGCCTCCAGAATCTAGTCCCCTGTCATAAGCACAGCAGCCTCTGTAGACAGCAGCAAGCATTACAATGTCATTGTACTCATATTCAACAACCCCCTCCCCACATGGTATCAGTGTGTCTTGTCAACTGTCATCAACGCTACAATTTACTGCTACTCTCCTACCTTCTTTGACCATCATGGCAGACTCTTCCAGGACTGCTGTCACCCAATCCATCCATTTCTTTGCTGGATGCCCTTATTTCCTCTGCCTTCTGACTCTTTCTCCTAAATCATCTTTGCCAAATCATCTTCTGCTTTCACACATGACTGAAACACTGCAATCTGTTCCCTTTCACTGCAGCTGGGGCTACTTTGGCTTCTGCTCCGATGTCCTCATTTCTTCACTGCCCAGGTCTCTATGCCACATGGAACGTCTAGTCACACCACTGTTTTTACATCTACTTTTCAGCTTCTTTGCCATTCTGCTCCCACACGCCACCCTTAACAACTGCTGCAGTTGGATATGGCACCTCTGATTCCAGCTTTGACCTCTGCAGACTTCCCTTCTCCTACACCAGCTGTTAACCTATTCCGCAGCTTTCCCTTGTGTTTCAATGTTCAGCTTTCTTTGATTTCCTCATTTACTTGCATGACGTGTGTCTTGTCTGTACTCACTTTCGTCCCATACACCTTCAGTTTTGCATTCCATTCTACTATCATCTGCTGAGGTCTGTGTTTAGAGTCGGCCTGTAATGCCACATCATCTGCATACAGATTTGTTGATATGTCCCCTCCAACCTGTTTGCTAATGTACACCATCACCAGTATGAACAGATGTGGGCTCAGAGCTGAATCCTGATGCCCCCCCCGGACTCCCAGTGGGGACCCATCTGTGAGTATGAACACTATTTGTACTTGGGTCATACAGCACTTGTACATAAGCTGCACTAATTCTACCAATGTTTTCACCACTTGAACCCATAGCAGGCCTGCCCTACTTTACTGGGACCTTGTCTTATGCGTTCTCTAAGTCTAGGAATGCACACGTGCACTTTTCGCCAGTTTCGTCTCCACTATCTGTCTCACCGCAGATGTTAGGTCAGTTCTGCTTCAGCCAGATCTGAATCTAAACTGGTCATCTCACATCGTACTTTCTACTGTTCTTCATATTAGTTTATCAGTAATCTTTAAGCAGTGTGATAGGAGTTTAATGCCTCTGAACTGCCCACAGCTGTGAATTGTTCTCCTTTTTTCTTATATACTGGCAGAAGTATGCTTATTCCCTAGTCTTCTAGGATACACCCAAATTAACTATCATCCATCTACCTACTTAAATGAATAAATTACTTGAAACCAACAAGGCATCTTTATTCCTGCCACAGGGAGGGCATCAGACAGTCTTTTAGAGCTGCCATCTAAAGTGATTTTATCTGTTGTAACCCTTTGTACTCTAAATTACAAAACAGTCTACATGTATTCTAGAACTCATCTGATAAAATATGTGACTAGGTTACAAAAAAGGCTACATGTATTCTACAACTCATCAGACAAGAGCTGTATAAATGGAACAATTTGTTCTTTGGCATGGCTCTCAGCCCCATGGAGGATCATGTGGGAAATGCTATATGCTTTGCAGATGGTAGTGGCAACATCAGTATCAAATGAAAGGTCATTATTTACAGGAACTCCAAGGTCTTCTACTAATAAGTCAGCTTTTACTTGTTGCCTATCAAGACCTGCGGTGGTGGTGCTGCGGTAGCGTTGTCGCCTCACAGTAAGATGCTGTCCGGTTCGATTCTCAGCTAGACCGTCTTCTGCGTGGAGACGTGCATGAATGGGCGTACCTTCATTGAAGGTTGTGCATCAGGCCTGGAAAGCTGGTACGTAAAAATCAACTGCCAATCATTAGCAGACCGGAGTTCCGCTGTGGCGACCCCTAACCAGGAAAAGCCAAAAAACACAAACAAACAAACTTGTTGCCTATCACTAGTACATACATTTTTTTTAAATACCACCAGACTGCTCCATTTTTTGACATTGAAGGCAAGGTCATTTCTTCTGCATTATTAAATGTGTAATTAAAAATGTTAAGTGAAAGGAGGGGGTGTCTCTGGATTTGAGGACAATGCTCCCACTTATGCAATCACCATATCTGGTTAGCCAGACAATGAAGTCAGTTTTGACATCAGAGAATAAAAATGGCCCAAAAAAGCAAAAGGCAGAGCCTTGAGCAGCAGCACCAATGCAGAAGTGGTAAGGAGAGGTGTTCTTCTCTTCTTATTTAATGTGTATGACCAAGTAGACAATTGTGGACCAAAGTTTTTACAGCTTCATTTACTTTATGATCCCCAAGTTTACAGGAGAGTCCATCATGATGTGCAGTGTCAAATGCCTTACCCAGTTTGAAGTAAGCTACAGGGACAAATAAACATTTACCCAGGGTGGTGGTCACACTACAAAAATATATACAGTTTCATAGGTGTGTGCTAGGCTAATGGCACTGGGGTCTTTACAAGCCTAGCCATAGGATTACCCTGGCATCATGCCACCCGACCTTAGTTCCCAGTGCTTCTGTCGAGTGGAGCCACTGGAGTTATCCCCGGGGTGGATTTTCTATTTCCCATCCACTCATCAAGATTTTTCTTGAAGAGGGTCAGGGAGGTGCTCTGCTTGACATGTCTATTCCATAGCATGGGCAGTCTTTGGGTTATGAGCCAGTACGTTCTGTTGATTGTGGTAATGAGGTTGAGGTCTCTAGAGCATGTGGTGTGGAGGAATTGGGATTTCTTTAGATGTAGCATTTTTAAAAGAGCTGGGTCAGATATGGCTTTGTAATTCAAGCAGAGATCGGCTCTAAGTAGGCGATATGAGACAGAGAACAGTTGGAGTTTTCTTGAGTCTGTCCATATAGGACAAGTGTTTAAGGCCTAGTATCCTCTTAGTTGGGTACTTTTGTGGCCTCTCCATTTGTTGCAGGTGTCTAGTGAGGTACAATGCCAAATGGGGCATTGTACTCGATGACTGGCCTAATGAAGGAAGAGTAGAGGGAGACAATGACCTCTTTCTTCCTGGATGCAAAACTCTTAGTAATGAGATATGCCACACAGAAGGACTTTCTGACCACAGAAAATATATTATATGTATACACACACACACACACACACTCACATATATATATATATATATATATATATATATATATATATGTGTGTGTGTGTGTGTGTGTGTGTGTGTGTGGCTAAGCATAAGAGAACTACCTCCATCACTTTCTACAACATGCTTTTAAGGCTGATTGGCCTGTAATTTCTGAGGTCTGTGGAACAGCCTGTGTTGCGTATTGAAAAAATAATAGCCTGCTTCAAGAAATCAGACATGCAGACATTTTTATTGCTGTATTAAAACTTGTTCAATTTACTACAATAGGCTATTTTAACTGAACAAATTAGGTTTCCTGGTATCCTGTCTGGTCCCATGGAACTGGGTTTTTTACCTTAATGAGCTACTTTGATGGTACTCATTTAAATACCCTGTTCTAATTTCTAAGTAAAATGCTTTTACAGCACTGTTAAAATCACTACTAAGAAATAAAGTTTGCTGCTACAATTCCTGCATTATACTTGTCTTGAAACAGTGTTACTACATAATGTGTTCTTATTGTGTTTGGATCAAATAGCTTCATTTTCTAATTTATTGTATCTCTACCAAATAACAGTTTCTGTGATAGGCTTCAGTTTTCATTTTTTTTTCCTTTTGTTTCCTTCCTCCAGTGTTACTTTCCATCGCTTTATTTAGTTCTCATTTGATGTTAAATGGCTAAATGTCTAACAGTTTTGCATGTTTAAGGTAGCATGCTACTGAAAATAAATATCTGTTTAATTGTATATGTTCTAACTGGGGAGAGAAGTTTGCATTACCTCATTTTATTATGACTGAACATTTCATTTGCTGTGCATTAGTGCATCTGATGCATGAGAATTAGCCAATCTGATCCAAGTTTTAATCTTGGTCAGTTTATAAAATGGATTAACTAGAACCCCAGCATTCCTACACCATCTGTACCCTTTTCCTATAGTTCTCAGTTATTGTTCAGGTTTTTCCAACTCCCTTTTAACATACTAAGTGAGTAAGACTTTACTATGATACCTGTGGAGGAGATAAATTAAGCCTAGGTAGATATTCTATGCATTTTTAGAGTTTCTTTCAATGTTTTGATCCTGTGAAGGCAAGAACAAGAATCATAACCAAAAAAAATGAAATTCAGTTTTATTCTTCAACTTTGCTTTTTTTCAGCATCCCTTCCATAAGCCTTAACTGTCCAAAAATATTGTAATGATTGTTGAAGAAATAATTAAATAAAGCCATAGGTTTAAATATGCTCTGTGGTGCATTTGAGAGCCCCACTCCAATGTCTGACCCACTGATGCTTCGAGAAAAAAATGGGTATAAAAAGCTATTCAGTTTTTTTTTCTTTCAAGCAATAACAGTAGCAGTTCACAACACATGTTTGCAAGCATACATAAATCGTCTCTTGGAATAGTTCCTGCCTACCTAACCGCCTTTATAGTAGATACTCACCATTTGTGTTTCCATCTTGAGTTGAATTGGGATTAATTTACGAATGGCCACAGCCACATATTTCAAGTGGTTGCTGTCAAACATATATGCAACATGCCTCCTCATACATACCCCTAAAAGGCAACCACCCTGTGTATATCATTCTAATTTTAGATTCAGAGAAAAATGAAAGAACAAAAAAATTTCAGTAACATATTTCAACCTATCACCTGATGTATGTAAATATATACCTCCTTAAACCCAAGAGATATCCAGTAGTATAAGCAACTGATGTGTGACTTTGAGGAAACAGAATAAAATAATGATCACAGTAATATATTACAACATGTTGCTTCTAATCAGTAAACTGCCCTTAGACAAGCTATAATGACCTTTAGTACACATATCTGAGATTTGTAAGGAAAGCTAAGTAAATAATGACCACTCTCTATCCCAGTCCCAACACAATCTTTAGTGACAGCCTATGATAACCTCTGAGGTTTCACTGTCCACAGTCCACACATAAGCTATAATGACCTTTTGTGCACACCTTTGAGGGTCAATTGTAAGGAAAGTTAAAGTAATGACCACACATTCTCCAGCACCACACACAAACTAAAATGAACATCTGTGACTGAGTACAGCCAGTTTTAGCCTAGGTGAGGTTCAGGCCAGAGGCATTTACCAAGTCTGTGTCAAAATCTATTTACACAGCAAGTGTGTGGGGCCCACGAACCCACCAAATACAGTATGTGTCTAGGTATTTTTTTTTACTTATTTTTGAAAGATAATGACTTGTCAGCTGTTCTTTTTTTTATTGCTACCCAGATGAGTTCTTTATTTGACTGGCAATTGTGTGTCAACAAACAAATATCAGTAATGATATTTTTCAACACACACAGAATCTCCCTGATAAGCCAGGTTTATGTAAGATACACACACACACACACACACACACACACACACACACACACACACACACACACACACACACACACACACACACACAGACAGACAATACGCTTACCTACAGGCAAACTGAATTAACACCAGTTCACCTAAATCTTGTCCTTGGACAGAAAAACAGAGCACTTGGGTAAACCCACACAGAGACAGACAGGACATGCAGACTCCACCCAGAGGAAACCACAGCAAAGAACTAATCTTAGCCATATGATGCGAGATGACAATGCTACTCACAATGCTACTCTGTCAATGATCACTTATTTCAATACACACACGCACACACACACACACACACACACACACACACACACACACACACACACACACACACACACACACACCCTGCTCCTGACACTTTCCATAGGCAATACTGATGCTTGTAATGTACAGTGAAATAAATTATGTACATGTTACTCTTAAATAAACTGACACACACAAACAAGCATAAACCTTAACAATACTAATTTTACACTAGTTTCAGCAAATATAATACATTCTGGGGCAGCACTTCTGATCAGTGAATTCTGTTTAACAGTGATCAAACAAATGCAGGGTAAGTCACTTGTACCACTTTACTAACTGTGCATACTTCAGATGCACAGTTGTGATAAACTAACTGTCATAATAATAACGTAGTGCATCTTTCCTCACAAAAATACACACTAGTCTTGCAAGTAAGATTAGTGACGATTTAACCTGGGTCAGTTATTTTCATACAAAGACTGCTATCACACACCCCCACTAAGCAGTTACAGCTACTTATGTGTACATTACTGTGATAAATAATAATGGTGATGTTATCACAACTTTATTTCATACTGACACAGTAGCTTCACATTAAGGTATTCCAAGTTGTTTAACACAAATCACATCGCTCTTGCAAAGCTAGAGTAATAAGAGAAAGGCAGCTGCTAGTCATTCTTCTCTTCAGATAGTCCCAACAATTGTACCCAGTTTGTCCGAGTACATCTCCGATATCTGTCATAAAATGAAAATAAACATATACATAACTCACTCTCTCAAAAATCAGTGACAAAGATGTACTTTAAATATACTTGCTTTAGAGATTTGATAGAACAGATTTTGCAAATCATGCATTTAATGATGCATGTGAAGACTGATACAAATGACAGTCTTTAATTAATGACTACAAATGACTGTCTTTAATTGACTACAATCATCTGCAATTTAACAGAAAGCCACAAAATTTAAAAGAACAACCCAGCAATATGAGACAATCTGAGGGACATTCTGCAAAATCAAAGACAGCTGACAGCTACTCATTTGCCATATAAATCTGTCAAATGCCCGTATTAGGTAGCCTGACAGGATTTAAAAAAAGAACGTCTTCCTTGTGCTATGCATCAGACATCTAAACTCCAATCTGTTGGCCTACTGGACTGCCACACCTCGATGTTCCACAATCATACAAGGTACTTTTGTTCTATCAGTATATGACACTGTATGAAATAAGAGCCAATCAACTCTGATTTACTTTACTCACTTAGCAGGTCACGTGATTTACTGAATGGTTAGGGTATTAGCGTGGTACTAGCCAAACGTCCAATGTGATTACAATAGTCCATCTTGTAAGTCTCAGCTATGCAGTATTTATATGGATTTGACAAACAAGCATTAAGACAGTTTTCAAACTTCTCATTGAAGGAAACTACAGGTAGGCAGAGTCTATGAACAAATGAAGAGAGTGGAAACCTAGTGATGAACATTACTATCACTGTTCATTGCCTGAGTGATGTTATTTGATCATAAGTAAAGGCTTTCTGTGCTGTCTGAAATGCTGATATATGGACATGTGCAGGGCCTAATCAGAGGTTACTCACTGTGGCATAATTATGATACTGAAATGGTTTCAAAGTTTTAATTAATTAGTTACATGCCGCTGCAACAATGTCAGAGTACTGATCCTCCTAGACAAATGCATAAAAGTCTTCGATATTTATGTCTGTTCACATTGGACTTTTACGTAATTATTATGGTCAGCTACGTGGGCTTGTTGATGGGACCTCTCTTTTTAAGTATCTACTTCTCAAATCTCCAGGCAGAAAGCCAGAACCTATGGTTAACAAAATCTGTAGAAGATTACAAACTAGGTGTTGCTACTAAGTCCACCTCTAACATCTCAGAATGACCTCTCCCTAGTCAACTTCTGATGTACCAAAAAGGGGCTCAAAGAAAATTCTAAAAGTGTGGTTTCACGTCTGTTTATAAGCAGCTCTAACCCATCATCATACTGTCTTGACAGAGCACCTCAACAAAACAAAATTGTAGTTAGGGACCTAAATACTTTGGTTTATTGTTCCTCCTCTCTTTTGATCATAATGTGACAATGGTCATCAGGAAATCCTTTTATTTGCCAAAGAAATATCATAAAGGTCTAAACAGGTAATAATTCCTTTATAATCAGTACTGCTCAGGCCAATAATAGAGTATAACACCATCCATGGAATATGCATCTCACTAAATATACCAATCCATTAGAAAGACCCTAAAGGGTCCTAACCAAAAGGATCACGGGCTTAAAATCCCTGGCCACCAAGAATGGCTGGAATCTCTATCACTTTATTCTGTATCTGGAAGATTTTTGACATGAGATCTCTGTCTTGCTTACCATCATTAGAGAAGCAATCGTCCTGGGCTCCCTATATTGCTGAAGTCCAATATCTTCACCAATACTAGAACCAGGGTCTCAAATCTTCACCAACTGATAAATAATATGTGATAGTGGAGCAAGTTTATAACACCACCTCCCATACCTCTGGAATAAAGATCCTGTGCAGGTTGCACAATGTGACTCACTATCATCCTTGAAACAAATCGGATGACTGGATGGGTATCCAGAAATTCACCCCAGGACTGACTGGTGTGGCTATCTAAGGAAGTGCAGTCTCTGATGGGGGTTCTCGCATGGAGAGAATGTCCATGGGGCTCTGTGGCATTGGAATATCTGTTTATCTATTCATACTGCTAGCAACGTCCAGCCATTCCAATCAAACCATATTACCACTCTTCTTAACGGATTTGTGAAAGGAATTTTTTTTTACTACTTATGGTTGTTTCGAGTCTTAGTGATTCAGAATGAGCAGAGAAAAAAAACTACTAATATCCTGAACTGCTACACACATAAAATTATTAAACCACAAGGAAAAACTGGTACTTCATGAAGAACAAAGTTGCTGGGTAAGACTCCCTGAAATCAAGAAAGAAGAACCATGAACTATAGCTAAGTTTAGTTCAGACTTCAAAGTAATTGAACACTTGTAACTTGTTTAGAAATATATTCTGTCTAGAAGATAAAAAATATACAGATGAGTGCTTTGGCTCTCAGTTGGATTTATCAGTTGATCTCAAATCATCAGAGATACACACACACACACACACACACACACACACACACACACAGATAAGTGTGTGTGTGTGTGTGTGTGCGTATGTAGGCATGCATATACATACACACACATATATATATATATATATATAGATAGATAGATAGATAAAATGTATGTGTAACTGCAAGTTAACTGAATACTCAGAATGAGAAACATTTTATTTGCTGGCATGAATGATCAAATGGTCAGATAATTATAGAATGGTACTGTTAGTGTGTGACAGTCAATAGCTGAGGGTGTGAAATTGCCCTTTACCTGCTATTCACTGATCTTGGAACTAGTATATTTAAGGGGTCTATATTATATGAACGAAAGTTCATAATGTCAAACGTTCTAAAGAGCGAAAATGCCAGACCTCGAAGCGCTTCTTGTGGGATCGCAGTACAGTGAAGGTCGGAATATTTGCACTTTCCTCACTGTAGTGCAATCTTGGAGTTGGTATATATATATATATATATATATATATATATATATATATTTCGCAGGGGGGTGTGGGGGGCTCAGCTCCCCACAATAAGGAGCTCGAGGTCTAGCATTTTCGCTGTTTACAGCATTCAACATTATGAACTTTCATTCATATAACATATACACTATTTAAGTAGTAGGGAAGTGTGTGGGTACAGGGGGCTCGCCACCCTGCAACAATGCTATTTTATCCCTTTATGATTATTAGAATTTCAGTCATTTTGGACTGATCTAGTGGATGTACAAGCTTTTCTTATTCAAACATACTATAATCATGTACATATGTATGTGTATGTATATATCACACACACAAACAAATAAAGAAAGAGAGTCTTATTTAATTTGCAAATTTAGACACTGAATTCAGATCTTTATCCCCACTTCTTTGCATGATCCTTGTTGCTGGTTTTCAAACACCAGCTGCCCTGTACCCCCACAGTTATGGCCCTACATACATCATCATATTGGGGCTGTCTCAGGCAAGGACTTATGACAGTGATACCAGATGACTTGAGGGTGCAACTGTACACATTTTAATTTAAATCAGCCACTCAGAATTGTGTGCCACCCTGTTATTTTATGGCTAAAATGTGTGTTTTTCCAGCAAATACCAGGCAGCTGAGAGCTATGTCTCCTCGATATGGTGCCACAGCTTTGAACATGGGCAAATTTCTGCCCTGCATCTAGGTTTAAAAGTAAAACTAAAAGTACTCTGGAAATGCTAGTGCTGCATTTCTTTACTTAAAGACAAGTAAAGGGCATCCAAGATGGCTGTCTAGTTCACCTCTACATAAAGCTGACAAGACTTCACTAAGAGTGTAAGAGCACAGGAAGAACAAGAACAGTAAGAGGGTGTGGTGTGATGCATAACAGTATGCAGACATTAAGTAATAGCTGTGTCATTTTTACTTATGGGTAGCGAATGTGGACTGGTGATCCACAAATGCTACAACTGGATTCGGAAAGAGCTTTGCTGAATGATATTGATGGCTGTTACAGTTAGGTTTTGTTATATACTTGTGAATTACTTCCAATGTTTTTCACAAATAATTTTTGGATAGCAAGTTGAACTTTTATGATTAAATTCCAGCTATGCAAAAAAAATGCAACAATGGTTTCTCAGGCCTCATTTCTCACTACACTGAAACTGTCCAATGCTGAGAAGCAGTAAATAGCCAATGCAGCTTGTCCTTTAAATGCATTTAACATTTTACATATAATAGTACATTTTTTTTCTTTTGATTTCCCAGTACATTTCTCGGGCATTGAGTTGTATTCACACCTCAGATCAGCAATTTCTTTACTACTACTATTTTGGTTCCATTTAAATTTGTTTTAAACTTGTCAAATGACTGGCAATATCTTAATTTAGTTTTATTGTTAAAGGCATGACCTGAACATGGACACTACTTATTAGAATGCTACTAGAAGGATGGGTAATGCGACCATTTATTTTGAATGTGTTTACTCCACCAGTTAAAATATGGATGGATATTAAAGTTTATAGAGAACAGTAAATTTGGACTCATTAAAATATATATGATTACAAAAGTTTATTATTTCTTAATGATTTTCATAACTGATGTTTCTACAAGACTGTCTAAGCATGAGTAAATTTAACAATATGTATACTGCAACAACATTTCTTGGAACTAAACTTTCTTCCAGCTCAGCTATCCAAAAGACTATAACCTGATATAATGACTTGGACATAATAGGCGAAAAGTTTAATTTCAACCATGACATGATCATAACATTATCACTTCGTTTGGGAAGGATTGTGCAAGGTATTCCTAGCCATTTGAGACTCAGTAATATCAGAACAGTACCACTTAATATTATGTAACCCTTTAACAGAAGCTTAGGACAAATGATCTTTGTTATATTACAGATACCTCAGAAACTGTGTCTCAGATGGGAATATTCTGATTCTGAAACACTTATCAAGGAAAATTAGGTGTTCTGAGACCTAAACTAAATTTAATAGGGAACTGGACATCTTTTATGACTGAAAAGTAGCATTCCTAATGATCCCATTTCATAATAATTCAGGTCGCAAACTTATTTAACCATGAAACCATATAAGACACAGAGGGAAATGTGACAGGACTATAGAGAAAAGATAAACGAGTGTATAATCAAGAGATCAAGGGGTCAAAACTTAAAGATATGTGAACGTACATTTCATGGAGGGGTCAACTGCCGTAATGAGCAGCAAAAGGTAAATCTGCACATTAAAAACTCTGAATTCTTATAAGGCAGAGAACGGCAGCTGCAGCACTTGGTCAGAATATGCGGTTACTTTCTGCAAGCTACTTTAACAATATACAGCCCATGTAATCATATGCTGCAACATGCCACTCTGTTCCAACAATCTAGATATATCACAGAATAGTTTATCTGTACAGTTTCACCATCTAACTATACGTCAGAACAGCTGTCTGTGTATTGATATACTATATGCAGTTTTGGCAGCCACTCCTTGGTGAAGATCATTCCTTACAACAGCCAGTACATTTGCTGCAATAAACTAACCACTGACTACAGCTATCTCTGATGGCAGAGGAATAAAGGCCTGACTATGACACAGGTGACCCCCAAGTTCAGCTATCAGATAACTGCTTGGGTGGGACACAGTAATAAGAAGACTTCAGCCTTCTTACCTCTCACTAGGAGGGGTCACACCCTCACAGGCACTCCCTGTAAAGCATAGTTCATGCTAGAGAAGAATAGATCATACCGAGCTGTTGTCTACAAGGGTCAGCAGGGTCAACAGAACATATTACACAAATGTGGCATGCACTGCAAGGTCCTGTTGCATAACAACAACCCCATTGGATGAAAAGGAGCAGGCATGGGGAATCATGGATGCATATAAAATCCGCAGTTTTCTGCAGAATGATGGCACTGCTCTTGATACATTTCAATTTCACCATCAAGGAACACATGGGCATTAGAAACCTTAGTGGGAGAAATGAATGTATCAGTAGAAAAGCTGGGAAAGTCAAAAGACAATAAGTCCAAAAACAAGAATAGTTGAGTTGAAATACCTTTATAACAAAAACGACAAAGCTTTCAGGTTCAAAAAACCCTTTTGAGAAAGGGTTTTTTGAACCTGAAAGCTTTGTCGTTTTTGTTATAAAGGTATTTTAACTCAACTATTCTTGTTTTTGGACTTATTGCTTTGTTCCAGTGCTTTGCTGTAAAGTCAAAAGACAACCAGTGAAAAAAATAACTTGTAAGTGGCTTAAACAAAGTGACAACCCACCCAAACTGCATAATAGTCCATTACTACCTTGTAGTAACCTGTTCATCTACATATACTTGTTTTCCCACCTTTCTAAGCTAGTATAGTCTAGTTTTCAGGTTAGTGCTGAATTCAGGGCTGCATTACAAGTTATTGTGTTTGCCTATACCTTACTTGGATAGAAGGAAGTTTCTCTGTTCACTGTGAGAGAGGGAGCTTTGACCAGCCTATCTGTCCCCGGAGGAGTGGTTTCAGCCCAGAAATTAGTAGTTTATTGGCCATTTTGGGCTAATTTCTCTCTCTTTCATTTCCCTGCTATAAAACCCGCATTTGCGCGGTTTTGTGAGCTAGGCAGCGCTGGTTAGGTAGGGTATAACTATTCCCGGCTCCACAAAGTCTACTCTTCAATTTTTCCCTTGGAACTAGACAAACCTTCAACTTAAGCTCTCAAACCATTCATTTCTCATCCCGGCACTTGCTCAAAACTCATAGCAAGCACTAATAAATCTTAGCACTAGACCCCCCTATACTGTAGAGAAGGACAAGGCTTTCTATTCGACCTTACCAGCCAATCAGTAAAACAGTTCACTGTACCTATCCAGGCATGTCCACAGGGCAGTTTCAGGTGTACTCTCCGGTCCGACTGGTGAATCTGGGCATTTTGAGGCAATGTTACAATGGCCTCATGTACACAGACAACCCTCTCCTCCTTCCACCAAATACTAATACATGCGAGAGATGCAATTATACAGCCAAACTGGAGGCTAAGCTCTCTCAACCCAAGACTGGACCAGGCAGTCAAGAGGAGAAGGGAATTACTTGCATTACACCACCAGTCTCACATAGACCTATGAACCAGCACCGGCAAAAAACACACAAATACACAAAAACATACCCGGATGCTCTAAATAAAAATCTGCAGAAGCAACAGAGACCTTCAAAGCAGACATCCAAACAACCTCCATCCCCCCAACACAAACCATGAAACACACACTTCACAAAACGAGTGTGCCACGCAATCACAGCCCTTAAGGCAAAACAACATGCCCAACACACTAGTAATAGGTGACTCTGTAGTCAGGCACACTGACGTCCCACTCACTAGGCTGAACAAGGAGAAGGTTACTGTTAGCTGCCTGCTGGGTGCCAGGATCTGCCATGTAACACAAGCACTCAAGTCACTCCTTAAGAAGTACAAATATGACTCTGTCATTGTCCATGTTGGTGTGAATGACCAGAGCTGTACATCCCTGGACTACATGAAAAGAGACATGGAGGAGCTCTCTGATCAAGTAGCCCAGGCCAGTATGACCCTGCCCTCACCAAGAATAATACCGCGGTATAGAGAAAAAAATTATCAATTTCAACAATCGGCTAAGCTTCTGGTGTCATTCAAAGGGGATCCAGTGTCTATCAGCCTGGGATGACATGCTCGACAAGCCACGCTGCTTCGCTAGAGATGGCTTGCACCTGTCACCCTTAGGCTTTCGAATACTGGCCAAAGCTCTTGCCACCCCTATAGTGCCTTTTTTAGGCAAGGCTCAAAAGACAAACCCACCACCATAAATAGCACAAGTAACAAAAAACTGAGGGTAATGCTACTCAATGCCAGATGTCTAAACCTCAAAATGCACGCACTCGAGGCACTCCTCAGTATGGAGAAAATCGATATATGTGCAGTAACAGAAACCTGGTTTAAGTCTCCAGAGAGCACCCCAGCACTACCAGGCTACAACTCATACTGTACATTTCAGCCACAAAACCTGGACCGAAATACAAAAGGCGGGGGAGTATCCATATTCATCAAGGATAACCACATCTCCAGGTTAGTCACACAGCACGATGCTTCAGAGATCATCCACATGCAACTAACAATGGGCAAAACTGCTATTCAAATTATAGCTTGCTACAGATCACCCACCGTGTCTCAGGACCCCCACTCCGCATTCCTGGAAACATAAAGGTCCTACCAAACACCCTGATATTGGGTGATTTCAATTAAAAAAGGTTCCCCTGCACGGAAGTGATTGCAGGGATCAATCCAACACAGTAAGCCAAAAACAAAAGCCAGTAACTGTGAGCTGTGTAAATAATTTATTAAAAAACAACAAGAAATAACAGACTGGTTTCGGCTATGGGATTAACCTAGCCTTCATCAGTGTTAGTTTGCCAAAACATCTTGAAGTCCTTTATATACAATTACAGATGACTAATCATAAGATTTCATCGGTGAGCTCATAAATATTCATAAATGTTCCTAATCATAAATATTCATTAAGACCAGGCTGAACAGTCCACCTAACTTTATAATCCATTTTTTCTCTTTTGCATTTAATTTACTGTGCCATCCAGATTTATTGGATCTGTCACCTACTATTTTGTCAATGATAGTAAAATGAAATGTTGCTGTAATGTGTTTAAAGTGTGTTTATAAAGGGCATTGCTCAACCTTTTGCATTTAACATCACTACAGGAAGCCATATATATGATCCAATCTGTACTGCAATTTGCAAAAAAACTTTATATCAAATATGATTCCACAATTACTACTGGAAAATTGTTTAGTCTAGACCTGTAGCTGCCATGCATTTTACATAGGACAGACATCTAGACCCCTCAGATTACGCATTTCTGAACACCTTAGTGATGTTAAATGCAAAAGGTTGAGCAATGCCCTTTATAAACACACTTTAAAACACACTACAGCAACATTTCATTCACATACATTCACTGAACAATATGCATGGTTAGCTGTGTTGGAAGCTAAATTAAATAACTAATTAACCATCTACTTCATTAAGCTGTAAGAATTGAGACTCACTGCAAAAATGTAGTTTATAAATGTACTTCTGTTATTTGAAAGAAAAATATTGCTGAAAAGCTTAGTAGTGCTGCATGTGCTACATATTGAGAAATCTGCAATTAAGAGGCTTCGATTGTGCCTTGAGAACAGATTCAGTGGCAACGAGGGAACACTTCTCAGCCTCATGTGGAGGGGGGTAAATCCTCAGTGCCACTGAAACAGGAGGCCAGTGAATACAGTGGGGGAGGGGTTGCAGAATAACTTTACTATTAAAGACAGAGTATCACAGTAGAGAACTCTACGTTTGCAGAAAACGACTCAGCCAGTAAATCCAATAGATTTATTTTCTTAACAGACTTCTCTTCTCCAGCGCCTCGGCATAAGCCTTTAACAGAATATAACAAGAACTATTTCTCATTCCTTTTTATAATAAAAACAGTTCCAATTAAACAATTAAAAAAACAATTAATTAAAGCAACCATTTCCAATCAAGTTCTCTATTTAACCCCTTAGGGTATAAGGTATCAAACTTTAAAATAAACAATGCTTCTTTGCATTGTAATTTATTCTTAATACATGTGCCTTTTTCACAATACACTTTTTCTAAAATTGTGCCTACTAATTTATTTCCATTACTATTATGATAATTTTTAAAGTGAATAAAGTAAATTGAACAAATTTGTAGTAAATTTATTAAAAAAGGCTATAGTATAGAAAATGTAGAACAAGCTAAGAAAATTTTGAATTTAAAAAATCAAAGTAATAAGCAAGTAATGTATCAGGTAAGATCAGATAAAAATATACATAATAAACAAGTGGAAAAGATATTTTTTTGTGACCACTTATGGAGTGTATACAGAGGAATTAGTTAAAACAATTATGTTCTATTGGAAATATTTGACACAAGATCCTTATTTAGGAGATTTGATACCTCAAAGACCTATGGTGTCATATAAGCATGGAAGAAGTATTAAGGATATGTTAGTACATGTTTATTTTATTTTTCCTACTGTAAAACTAACCAAATGTGTATCTGACTATGGTTTTAAAGCATGTGGACACTGCAGTATATGTAACCAAACAGTGAATTTTTTTGATCAGATAAATGGAAAGAAATTTAGTGTGAATGACAGTTACAGTTGTAACACAGAAGGTATTGTTTATGTGCTTAAATGTGAGTGTAATTTATTTTATATAGGTGAATCAAAAATAAGTTTTCGTGTTAGATTTTTAGAACATCTAAGAAATATTAAAAATGAAAAGATGGAAAGCCCATTAGGCTTACACTTTAAAAAGTATCATAATAGTGATGGAAATAAATTAGTAGGCACAATTTTAGAAAAAGTGTATTGTGAAAAAGGCACATGTATTAAGAATAAATTACAATGCAAAGACGCATTGTTTATTTTAAAGTTTGATACCTTATATCCTCAGGGGTTAAATAGAGAACTTGATTGGAAATGGTTGCTTTAATTAATTATGTAACCTGTGTTAGACGTTTTTTAATTGTTTAATTGGAACTGTTTTTATTATAAAAAGGAATGAGAAATAGTTCTTGTTATACTCTGTTAAAGGCTTATGCCGAGGCGCTGGAGAAGAGAAGTCTGTTAAGAAAATAAATCTATTGGATTTACTGGCTGAGTCGTTTTCTGGATTATTTTTTTCACTGTGTGGTGTTATATAAACTCTACGTTTGCAGTCTGGTTATGCACCTACGGAGACCCACATTCATCTCCAGAATGCTAACTGTGTAAGACTCTTCCACAAACTACATAAAACTCTCCATACTGCTGCTGCAGAAATTCATCAGCAGTCATAATTACTATCATTTACTTTAAGGTGGAGGTCGATCCTCTTTTCTCATCTCAAATGTCCGACTGGAGAGATAAGTCAGCAAGGACAGTAGTATTGCTGAAACTGAATTCATCCTCAGGTCTTGGCAAGTACCTTCATAAGGTGGACTCTTATTTTTCACAAAATCTCATCAAGACAACACCGATATAGAGAGTGTATTTTATATAGCATATATCATGGACCGAAGTAGGTCATAAATTAAAAAAAATAGCTGGGTGCACAAGACCTATGACAAAAAAGTGTCCAATCTTGGTAGACGCACTGGTGCCAGGACTGGAAAAAATTACAGTATAGAATCCTCAAAATACAGAAACATTCCTACAATGGGGCAAGGCCAGGCCCAGGGGGAGAATGGCCCCCCTGTTGTAGAAGGAAGTAGCAGTCCACAAAAATCACAAAAACTGATAGGCCAAAGAAGAGTCATAAAGGCGAATGAGTGGACTATGGATGATAAAAAAGAAATTATGTATTGTTACTATTATGCAAAAATCCCAGACTTCCCAAACACAAGATATACAAAAAGATTAAGAGACAAATTAGTGGAAAGAAAAATATTTCCACAAGAAAAACTGTCAGAAGCCTCAAATAAAAATGTGTGTTCACTAATACAACAGATTTGTGGAAAGCAGTATATAGACCAAGAAACTTTGAGCTGTTTGGAAAAAGAAGCATCTGAGGAAGTGTGAAAATATAAACATTAAAATAGAGATTTTTGAAAAGTATAAAAAGGAAATATGGACATGGGAAAGAAAGCGATATTTATGCAAAGTTGAAAGCCAGACTAATTAATATAAAAAAGTTAGCCCCAAAGATATTTGGAGAGAAATTCAGGCAAAGGCATCCAGACATGGAAAATGACACAGTAAAAAAATATCACAAAGTGGGAATGTAGAAAAGAAGATTAGTAAAGCAGAAGTTAAAAAAAATAGAAGCTGAAGTTATGGAGTGCCTGCGAAGTGAAGAATTTGGTGTAGAACGTCTAACACAGGTTACATCACAGCAAGATGAAACGAGTCCCCAAAGTAAGGAGAAACAGAAAGATCAGGAGACATCTGAAGAAGAAATATGGACATGGGAAAAAAAAGAGATTTAACATGGTGTAATATTTACGCAAAGGAGAAAGCAAAACTAATCAATACAAAAAGATCAGCACCAAAGATGTTTGAAGAGAAATACAGGCAAAGGAATCTGGACATGGAAAACTTTACAATAGAAAAAATAAAAAGACAGAGGAAAAGTAAAAAAGAAGATTAATAATGGAGCAGTTAAAGAAATCGATATTGAGCTTATGGAGTACCTGCGAATTGAAGGGTTCAGTGTAGAAAATCGAATTCAGAAAGCACCACAACAGTATAGAGTAATGGACATCCAAATTAAGAGGAAACCAGTGGATTGGGAAGCAACTGGTCAGTTGCCATATGAAGACATGTTGGAGCCTTCCCCAGGAAACCAGTATAAACATTCACTTGAAGCTGGATAGCAAGGGAAGGAGCAGGAAACTGTGGCAACTCTGATGCAGTCAGTGTTGAGGAGTGATAGGCCAGTGAGTTCCCATGTGACATAGCAACAGATGACACAAGATGAAACTGAAGAGAATGTGCCACAGTAAGATGATATACAACTTTTTACAGAATGCCCACAGGAAGTGGAGAACAAAAAACGTGTCCTCAGTTTAGAAGAAAATGAGCTAAGAGAAGAATTGCTTGATTTAATAGAGATAGACATACTAAGATCAATGACAGAAATAAACTGCAGATGGCCAATAAAACCCAAAAATTCAGAAATCTGATGCAACAAATCAACACAGTAATTACGACCATGCATAAAGATCCATGAGATATAACAAAAGTAAACAGGACATATTACTGTGCAGCTAAATTAATAACAGATAACATTCTACTACAAGAACACAGGGTCATGAGGGAAAGGAAGGGGAGAAATCAAATACCATCATGGAAGTATCGAACTGAGAAGACTATAAAGCAATTAAGACAAGAAATGTCACTGTTAGAAGATTATAGAAGAGGGAACAGAACAACAAAAATACCCAAAGATAGATGTGATAAAAGCAATACACAGTATTATAACGGAACAGGATTTATCATGCACTATCACAAATAATAAACTAAAAATATCAGCACAGGCAGAAAATTTAGCAGATACACACATAAATATAACGGAAAAGTACAAAGTAAGCAATTTATTGATGACTCAAAAAGCTTTATTGAGAATTTGGAAACAAGGTAAAAGGAATTGATAGGCTACCAAAAACAGAAGAAACACATAAATAAGAAGTTCAAAGGTACAGGACATGAAATGGGATGAAGTAACAGCCAGAGAGCGATTGAAACAAAGTTAAGGAAAGTCTCTAATTGGAAAACCCCAGGCCCACAGCACCTAACTTTAGATTAAAAGTATCAACATCTGTGCAAGAAGATTTAGCCACGAGTAAGAACTATTTATATGCACACTCTGAACAGACTCCAACCTGGCTAACAGGAAAAACATTGTTCCTACTAAAGAGGGAACCTGCAAGCTACCCTAAAAATTATAGACCAATAACTTGCCTTTTGACAATGTTTAAACTATACATTGGAACTGATGCAGAGTTTATAGTCATTTAGAAGAAAATTCATTATGGCAATAAAAGAAAGTCATATGGAACAAAGGATCATTTGCTGTTAAAAAAATTCATAGTGGAGAACTGTAAAAAGGGGAAGAATCTAAGTATGGCATGGATTGACTACAAAAAAGAATTTGATAGTATCCCACATTCATGGATAAGAGTGCTACACTGACAAACTACATCACAGTGACCATGAAACCACTTTTCAGTAAAGCCATGACAAAGAGTAAATTATTCTTCCAGGGATAAAAATCCAAATGGGGATATTCCAGGGTGAGACTCTGTCAATGTTGCTCTTTTGTCTTGCCCTTAACCAATTAAGCTGTTTGCTTAACAGATTAGGTCAAGGCTATAATCGGGCTCCCAGAAAGCAACAACGTGTAAAGGCTTCTCATCTTCTCTTTGTCGATGATTTAAAACTATATAGCTCATCAGATGAGGAACTGAAGGCAAAAGCTTTTTCACATGATATAAGAATGTCTTTTGGTTTTGATAAATGTGCAAAAGCAACCTTTAATGCAGGGAAGATGCACCACCAAGAAAACATCAGTTTGAGACAAGAATGTGATATAAAAGAACTTGAACAAGAGGGAGTGTATACCTATTTGGGAACTGATGAAGGATCAACAATAAAACATGAACAAATGCAAATAAAACTTAGTAAGGAATACTTTAGAAGACTTAAATTAATCCTGAAAACAGTGTTGACATCTAGGAACAAAATTCAAGCTATAAACCAATTTGCTCTTCCTGTCCTAACTTACAGTTTTGGAGTGACTGACTGGCCCCCAAAAGGTGTTGCATAGATTAGACAGGAAAACAAGGATGCTTTATGCTCATCAAATGATTTATAAAAATCAGTGCATACCAAGATTATATATTCCCTGTTCAGGAGGAGGTATGGGCCTCTGAGAAATTGATTTACATGTACAGACATGCAATCTTTGGACTGCATACATATCTGCTCACCTCACGAGACCCAAATATAGTGTAAGTTTTGAAACATGATGAGAATAAATCTAAGATGAACTTTCCTTATTAGTCTAGCAGAAGCATATCTGCATCAAGTGAGAATCAAAATCAAACCAGAAGTAGATACATATCAGGCAGCAACTGAATGTGCCAAAAAACAAAAGAAAGAATAAAAGGTGAAGGATCATATGAGAAGTCAAGAAATATAGAAAATACATAAGTATAGTTGCAAGTATAGAAAACTCCTTGAAGAACCCCATGTTGATCAAGAACAAATGCAGGAATGGTTAACGTGAGGCAATTTCAAACCAAAAGATGAAAGGTTAATATTGGCGGCCTATAGTGAGCTACGTACATGTTGGTTTACAAAGTCCATTGAACATGTGGGAGAAACAGACAAATGTATGTTTTGTAAAACAAAATTGGATAAACAATCACACACCTTGTTGCTGGTTGTGATATACTAATGGCAGAAGGACTGTACACTGAAAGGTATAATTATGTGGCAAGACTGTTACACTGTTGATTATTATGGTATTGAAGTAGATGAAAATCACTGGAAACATGAGCCACAGAGCATCATAAAAAATGATGATGTCTACATCACATGGGATCACGCATTACCAACAGTTCAAAAGATAGATGCCAGGAAATCAGATATAATGGTCCATGAAAAGAAAACAAAAGTAGGATTGATAATTGAAATCACTACATCCAGGAATAAATTGCCCTGCGTAGAGAGAGAGATGCACACAAAGCCATAAAATATCAGGATTTGCAGGCAGAAACGAGAGCGATGTGGAAGAAAGATATCCAGACAGTTCCAATAGTAGTAGGAGCAACGGGTCTTATAAAAAAAGAATCTACAATTGTATTTAGATATGTTACCAGTACATGCAACTCCATGCAAATTGCAGACGGAGCCATTACTGGGCACATTATAGGTGCTGCAAGAAGCAATTCTGGCTGACATCAAAGATTGAAACAAAACTAATTTCATGAACTTTAATCATACTTTGACTTAGGAATAGGTTCCATTCTTATCGTGGTATTAAAAACCTAAAAGATTTGGAGAAAGTAAAAATATATTTATTTATTTATTGACATTTGTTGACCGGGAAAGTCCACTGGTCAGAAACCCATTTTCAGTGGAGGCCCGGGGAGAAAAGCTCCAAATTACAGTAAAAATTACAGTTAATATTTACATTAATAAAACAAAGATTCATTTTTGAATCATACAATTTTAAATTAGTAATAAGCAATCTAAGGAGTTTTATACAACTGGATTAAATATCGATGTTAGATATACCATAATTCAATAGCATATTGTATGCTGTAAAAACGACAGTTTATATCAATCCATTCTTGTAAGCTGTAAAAACAACAGTTTATATCAATCCATTCTTTATGCATTCTGAGTGTAAAGGAGATACATTTAGTATGCAGTAAAATTAATGAATGATAACATGGTTGGGTGCAGTCAGTTTAAAAGAAAAGTAAGTTGAAACAACAGAGCACCAGGATTAGATCTACGATGGTCTTTGGGTTTGGGCATACAGGCAGGTTTGTTTTTTTGTGAAAGTGATTTTTCAGGGTATGTTTAAAGTTTTTTTTACAGACTCAAGTAGTGTGATAACAGGGGGGGTCATTCCATAGTTTAGCTATGGCCTAGGAATATAAACTTTGTCCAGATCTCTTGTTGGGTTTGGAAATCTGTAGAAGTTGTTTGTTAGAAGCCCTTACATTTCTGGAGGGGGTGTAGGTATGTATGATATCGGAAAGTGTTGGGCAGTTTTCAGGGTAATGTATTAATTTATAAGCAATAGTGAGCTGGGTGACCTGAAGGTAATGGGGGAACTCGAGCCAATTCACTGTCTTGATGGCTTGGCAATGTTGTGTACGGTTTGGTAGGCTGCAGGCAAATTTAGCAATTTTCTAATAGCAAGATTGTAATTTGTTACTTAGGGCTATATGAAGATTTGTAAAAATGGGGGGGGGGAGTAGGAGAGTACTTGCTAGTTTTGTTCTTCTGAGGGTATTTATACAGAACTTGTGCCTATAAATTTGCCTAATTTAAAGTGATTTTTTTATTGCATGAAGTATATGCTGTTCAAAGGAAAGTTTATTATCTATGGTGATGCCTATTAGTTTTGCAGAATTCACTACTTCTATTTCAGTCTTGTTTTGGGGAAAGACTGTAAAATCTTGTGGAATTGGCTTGGATGAGAAGACTAATAACTTGGATTTTTTGGATTTAAAAGTAATTGTGCCTTGTTTAGCCAGGTTTCTATTGAAGTAAATGTGTTTTGTGTTATTTTAAGAAGATTTGGGGAAAATGCTAGGTGAGGATATGATGGTAGAATCATCAGCGTATTGGATGAGTGAGCTCTGAAGGGAGATTGTGTGGAGATTTACAACTACATTAAAAAGCAAAGGTCCAAGAATGGATCCTTGGTGGAAACCTGTTTTATTGACCTTGTAACTGGATAGAATATTTTGCCATCTCACAGACTGCCTATTGTCCAGGTAATTGTTAAACCAAGTATGGGTATGTTTGAAGCATCCTACTGTTGATAGTTGTCATATTAATTTAGCATGTGACACTGTCAAAAGCTTTGGATAGGTCTATTAAAGACAACTGTTAAGAGACCAGTGTCCAGTACTTTTTTTACAGCGTCAGTAAAAAAAAGTAGGGCTGTAGTTGTACTATGAACAGGGCGAAAGCCATGTTGAGTTGAGGTGAGTAGATTATTGTCGGTAAGGTGTTTGAGAAGTTGTGTTTGTATACACTTTTCTCGTATCTTAGATAAAGGTGACAGAATGGAGACTGGATGATAATTAGTTAAATCACTAGTGTTACCACCTTTATGAAATGAGGTTATTATGGGCTTTTTCCAAATTTGAGGGACTATGGATTCAGAGATGGATCGGTTAATTAGTATGCTGATGGGATAGGAATAAACTAAGGTGTTGTGTTTCAAACACAGAAGAGGTTTATCTCCTGTGAAGTAATGAAACATAAATGAAAATGTGTGAAAGAAAAATATATTAACTTTAAGTATTAACCTTTTTAAATAGCCAAAAAGCATCTGTATTTGAATAAATGTTTTGTTATTATATTTCTGCCAGTGTCTGTGTGTATATGTGCATAAGTGTGCCTGCTCTAAAATGTCTGCAATGTGCGAGACAGCACTTTTTCAGTTATGCTTCCTCTGGTCAAGAAGTTCACTTTCCTAGACATGCAGTGGCATTGGAGTTACAGTAATAAAGACTAAGGGTGCAAGGGGTAAATTTCTCCTCCACATGAGAATGAAAAGTGTGTCCTCGGTGCCACTGGATCTGTTTTTTTTTTTTTTTTGCCACCAAACTGTTGGAAGTTCTGGATTTCTACAGACTGAATGCTGTAAAACAATCTTCAGTACTCACACAGCCACAAAATGTTACTCAGAACAGAAAAACGCATGTAATGGCAGTGACTTCAAGTGTTTCAGTGACAAATAGACAGTGTGGGCAAAATGTAAAATCATACAAATGAAAGTCAAAGCCATCAGGAATTCTGTTTTAGAACAAGATATTTATTTCTGGCAACTTAATATCACATAATATCAATATGCTACTGATCTCAAGTATCTGGTCTAACATGTACACTATGTGACATGTTAAAATGCATGTCTTCTTAAAAAAAAATTGAAACACAGACTGTTGTTGTAACACTTGAAATCAGACACTGTTATCTGTAAACAGCTGTCTCAAGTTATTCCAGTTAGCCTTACAATATTTTATTCTTTAACACCTATAGGATTTTATACCAATAAGAAATGTTGTCATTTATTTACTGACATGCATATCACACAATATGCAAAATAAAATAACCTTCCACGTCAATTATCAAAAATTGCCTTTCCCTAAACAAAGATTATGGGTTGTGTACTCCAGTTATAGATGTGGCTGAGAGATGTTCTGTCACACACCTGGCTTACTGAAGGCCTACGACATTCCTAGCATTTAGGGCACTCATTTCCCTACTGTCATTATAAATTTGTTACTGTACTACATATTAAATTGATTCGATACTGTCAATACTGTGCCTGTAATTCAGCTCTTAAAGACAAAGCAGCAGCTAACTGCATGCAGTTCCTCTCTGTGCCTTAGCTCTATGAAAGTGTATATTAAATTAGCTGCTTCCATTTATGCTACACATTTTTTATAGATAACAGAAAACATGGGAGGTTACATGACTACTTTATAGGAACCACCTCCGCACAATTTCTTTGTGAATCATGCTGCTATATGACTGCCTTTACTGACACAAGAAGCACATCGTGATCAGTTCACTAACACCACATAGGCAAGTGGAGAAACAAATCAAAATTTCAATAAGCACACAAAATATTTCTGGAGTTCGATGAACATGCTCAACATTTTTGGCCCACCATTTAATTTTGCATTTTCTCAGAAAATGGGACCACTTGACTTTCATTCTGTACTTTGACTTTCCAAGCGTAATAACAGGAAAGTGTAGATATATTAAAGTGTGCATGTGAATATTAGTGTCATGTGGGTAAGTACATAGGTTCATAGGTTGGTACTAGGCTATCGGCCCTAGGGCCTATACAAGTGTAGCCATAACAATTCCCTGGATATTTCTTCCCACAATATTTACTTCTCTGGACCCGTCTAGCAGGGTGACTGACATGATCCCCGGGGTGAATTTCCTATCTCCCATCCAATCATCAAGGTACCTTTTGAAGATGGTCACGGAGGCGCTCTTGCTTGACATGTATGGGCAGTCTATTCCAGAGTATGGGGAGTCTCTGGGTCAGGAACCTATCCCTCCAGCATGTTTTGTTCATTGTGACGACAAGGTTTAGATCCCTGGAGCATGTGGCTCTGAGGGATTGGGATTTCTTTAAGTGGAGTATGTCCAACAGCTCAGGGTTTGACATGGCTTTGTATGTTAAGCAGAGATAGCCTCTGAGTAGATGATATGCCACAGAGTATAGCTGGAGTTTTTTTTAGACGGTCAGCATATGGCATCTGCTTTAGGCCTGTGATTCTTTTAGTGAGGTATTTCTGTGGCCTTTCCAGCTGTTGCAGATGTCTTGTGAGGTACATACTAAACAGGGCATTATACTCTATACTGGACGAAAAGCCGTTAGTGATATGGTGTGCCACAGAGAAGGATTTCCTGACTGTTGTGGCGATGCAGTTATCGAAAGTGAGACCACTGTCCACCTGTGTCCCTAAGTCTATCATCACACTTTCGATGTTTAGTGTACTGCCACCTGTGTGGTAATTCATGGGTATATGTTTTTTATCAAAGGGGATAACTATATAGTTCTTGGCATTAAGCTTGAGCCCATGGCTCTGGCACCAGGCATCTGTTTCTGTAAGGCCCTTTTGTAGAATATCCACATAATTTGGGGATTCAATAATGGCTCCCAGTTTGCAGTCATCTGCAAACTTTGTTAGCCAGAGTCCCTTAGTGTTGGCCTGTACTTCAGAGAAGTAGATGCCAAACAAGAGTGGTCCCAGGACTGAACCCTGAGGTACTCCACTTGTCTGGAGCTGGATTTGGAGTTGGCTACTTTTACAGTCTGGGTTCTGTCAGTAAGCCAGTTGTCAACATACTGGGTGACGTAGGGATTTATGCCCAGCTTAGTAAGTTTATCTATGATTCCAGAGTGGGGAATGGTGTCGAAGGCCTTGGCGAGGTCCAGATAGGCTGTGTAGACCACCTTACCCTCGTCCACAGCTCTGGAGACTCATTCGAAGAAGTCAATCAGATTCAGGAGACAAGATCAGCCCTTCACAAACCCTAACTGGCTGGGGTCCAGTGTTTGAAGGTTGCCAATGTCTTTGTTTATAAGTTCCATGATAATGCGTTCCATGCCCTTGCAGATTAGGCTTGTCAGACTGATGGGACGGTAGTTACCGGGATCCAAGACGGATCCCCCCTTGTGGAGTGGGATAACTGTAGCTGTGTGCTACTCAGTGGGCATGAAGCCTGAAGTGAGGCTATGATTAAACATGACACTTAGGTGAGATGCCAGTTAATTTTGTAGTTCATGTAGTACACAGCCTGGGATGTCATCTGGTCCCATGGATGCTGTATTCTTAGCTTTGGAGAGTGCAGTTTCTACCTGTGTGGCTATGATTACCGGAATTTGGCAATCTTTTGGTATTGAGATGGGCCCTTTAGGGGTGAGAGGGGGGTGAAGTTGGCACTAAATCGAGCTGCCAGGATATTGGCAATATCCTTGGGATCAGTATATTTAATGCCATTCTGTTGTAGCTCAGAGCAGATCTGAGCATTGCCATTTAGATTCTTGACATAACTATAGAATGCCTTGTGGTTGTCTTTGGAATCTTTGGCAATTTTATTTTCGTAACTAGCTTTTGAGGATTTTATGAGGGATCTCAGCTTCTTACTGAGACTAGTGAGGGAGTTTTTTGCATCCTGGGATTTTCCTCTTTTCTGCAACAGTTTGTTCCTTCTGTTGTATAGTTTGTTTATAGCAGGGGACCACCAGATTGGCTTCCTTTTTTTTTGGAGAAGAGCATCTTGGTTCTATTTGGGATAGCACGATTCATGCACGAGTGGATGTGCTCGTACAGTGCCTTAGTGTAGGATTCTGCAGTCGAACTTTCAGATACGTCTGCATGGGTGTCAAGAAGTTTGTCACTTCTGACTTCAGTAGCATGAAGTTGGCTTTGGAGAAGTTTTTTTTAAGGAGGTTTCCTTACTGGGGGGTAGGGGTGGGATGTGGATGTCAAGGGTGATTTGCTTATGGTCAGACCTGACCAATGAGGGGGTGACCACTGGTGTGGAGCATCTATCTCCCATGTTTCATGTTTAGTAGTCAAACATTTTGGGACACAGCAATTAAAACTGGTGTTTGTTTCTCTAGAAGGCACATACAGCACAAGTGGTTTACAGAGTGATATTTTCAGTATCACACACCCACAAGTATGCTTTATCTTCATTGCATTGATGCAATGAAAAGGAGGCTCTTTTGTTCATTACCATTGCATTCAGACCTGCAAAATAAACTAGCAGAGTCAAGAATCCTACATGTGAGGCTGAATAAGGCTCTGTGCAATGTATCATAATGTTGCATCTTTTGGCTTTTCCCGGTTAGGGGTCGCCACAGCGGAACTCCGGTCCGCTAATGATTGGCAGTAGATTTTTACGTGCCGAGTTGTCGGCCCTGACGCACAACCTTCAATGAAGGTACGCCCATTCATACATGTCTCCACACAGAAGACGCTCAAGCTGAGAATCGTACAGGACGTCTTACTGTGAGGCGACAATGCTACCGCAGCACCACTACCGCAGTGTATCATATAATAATAAATAAAATTTAACTTTTTCATTTGCTGTACCTTTTTCCCTTATGTTTTCTGTTGCCTAATGACTTTCTCAGGGTAGCAAAGAATTATTCTTTCAGGGGTATCCAGTTTCCCTCTCTTATGCCATTTTTTTCTTCCCTTGTTTTGACATTCTCCTCTGATTTCTCTGCTATAAACGCATGCTAAAAGCCATTACATTTTCAAATGTACACAACTGTACCAGAGATGGGATATTCTGCAGCAAACTGCAGTGGAGTGTGAAGCATGCTAGGCCCTGCTGACTGTATCTCATATTGAGAAACATCTGCTACTGAAATACAAAATCAAGAAGGAAGAGCAGAGAGCCAGGGCAACAACAGCCAGCCACCTAAACTACAGGAATGAAATAAAGAGCACCTCACCTCTTACCCAGATTCTACCGCTGTTACCTGTGAGATATCACTGCAAACTGCTGCTATTATAAATATCAAAATGGCCCTTAATTACTTAACTGACCCTGAATTGCCCTGCTGGTGAACCAAATAGTTTAAGCATCCCATAAGTGTTGCTCTTGCAACTTCTTACGCCTGTTGTTTTAATACACATCATTGCTGAATTTTCATCACAGAAATCTGATTTGAAAAGGTAAGCTCGACATTATGTATACTAAAACTGATATACGGTTCTTTGGATTCTATGAGCTTTGGGTTAAAATACTTCGTCTGAAAACATTTTTGCAAACAGCACAGGGCTGATCCCTGAAGCAGATATTCCTAAGTAACTTAAGAACACATCAGAAGTACCATTGGGATAGGCTGAGTAAAACTCGGGGAGAGTAATTCCATTACAGAGAAAAAGTTCTTGATGGTTGCTATGAAAGGGGTAGTATTGCTCATCAAGACTTCAATAGAATGACAGGGGGAGAAAATGTATTACTTCTTGCAGAAACATATACCAAGTGTATTACTGTTGTTTGTCATCTGACTGATTACAAAAATCTTTATACGACTGTTCAGCAAAAAAATGAAAGAAACATCTTCGACAGTGAACAATGGGAAGATGGCTACCTGTAGGCATGATATTTAATACTTTTAATCTGAAACAGAAGAATACATATCAGGATTCTAGAACTGGACAACTTAGAAAAAATGCTCTGAATGTCTCGAATGATTCAAAGATTTGCAAATAAAGCACTAACTGCAAAGTCAACACAAAGAGGAAAGTGAAGGAAAATAAACAACAAAATAAAAAAAAATGAACTGCATAGTCTTGTGTCAAATTTCCAATGGAAGAAGCACCTGTAACTTGACCAATATAGCTGCCTTAATACCACTTTGGAAAGAACAAATTCTATCATCTTATTAACCACTTCAGTGTCATACAGGGACATTATTAATGACTAAGATATAGCAATCAGGTTTTTTTTTCCCATATCAAATTTGACACTGCTGGTGGGAAAACACATGCAGCTCTCATGGAATGTCAGCATAATTCATCAAAATATGGCCCATCAACCAAAGCTGGGATATGCATGTAACATTGAAATATGCTCTCTCAAATACAGATAGTGTTTCTGCTCAAGTGTGTTGGATTTTACACTCTAAAGTTCTCTGACCTGCAATTACATTTGGAGACTAATTTAAGGGTGCAGGTCCGTAAAACAGGGGTATGCATAGCTATCTCTGTACAACCAAAAACATTCTTCCCTGTTGTTGATCATTAGTCAATATAGAAGCCTTAGTTTGACCTGCTTTGAGCAAATACTTTTCCAACTTTTCAAATAGTCTTTAGTGGTAACCAACGACGTCTCCTTCAAAAACTCCCTCCATCTTTATCTAGCTACCCATTGGCAATGCTCCTGTTCCACACCCCATATAACCTAATCCCTCACTACTGTCTCTCTCACTCACTCCACTGTCCATCTTTCATACCTTCCACACAATAATCCTTCTCTTTTCTTTCTCCCCACTAACTTATCTCTCAACCACTGCCTTGCCACACCATTCCACTACACATTTCCCTCTGAAATATTCAGCCATCCTTGACTTCTTCTGTACTTATATTTCTCTCAATGTTATGATACATTTATGATTGCTAATGTCTTCATTGTTAGATAAGCAATATTAACTCACTGTAGCTAATAGTAGTTTACTCCAACTTGTAACTTAATTGTATGCTGTATTAATGTCAATGTTACTGTATGTTGTATTCATGTTTGCTTGGAGTTTTTCCCCCCAGCCCTCCACTGAAAATGGGCTGGTTCTGGCCCAGTGGGCACTCCTGGTAAACAAATGTAAAATAAATAAATAAAAGTCTAGTGTAGTGGCTTGCTCAGAGTTTTTTTTTTTTTTTTTTTTTTTGGGGGGGGTGGCTTATAGGGGTGAAGAATGAGGAGAATTGATCTCAGAGTTTCACCAGCAACACTTTTATGGCCTTAACAACAAAACTTTATTTTTAGATTAGATTGACAACCACTGAGCACAGCTGTCAATAAACTTACATTAAATTAATTCAGTAGAATATAGAAATGTGAAATAGGGTAAGTCATTTCAACAGGAGTGCTCAGAATTAGTGTAAGCTAGGACATAAATTGTCAATTCAGGTAGCTACCTTGCAAAAATGTATTTGTGCTTTAATTCATCGTTGATGATACAATGAAGAACAGGAAGAAAAATACATTCTGCAGTCTTCCTACAAAGTTAACTACATTAAGTATATGATTTGTTAATTTTTTTTGCAGAGTAAAGAAATTCTGCATACTATAATGATGCATACAAATAGTTTTTAAAAGTAAATCATCATACCTTGTGAAATAGGAGTGCCAAATAAGACAAAGCCAGTCATAAAATTAAAAAAGTAGCAATTTTCTATAAATTAACCAAAGAAGGGAAATTCAAAGAGTTGATTTTGAGCAAAACACAAGCATGTCTTTTTTTTTTCTGTACGAGAATCACCTTGGAGGTTATTATACATAGCAGGGTATGCCAGCCTACGTAAAAGACTAACTTTAGAAAACTGTTCATTTCTATTCTTCTTACTGCAATTTTGCACATTTGAGGTAGAATTTTCTATTATCTTTTGAGGCATGCCTTTTAAAGTTATTTACAATAAACAAATTTGCAGTGAACACAGAGGAATAAGGCTATGAGCAATTAATGACCTACTTCCTGTGATGTAGGTTTGATTCACGCAACCTCCATTTGCCTACTGTGCGAGTTTGAGCAATTAATCAAACAGCACTTTACGGCAATTAAGAAGTAACTAGTCTAGACTCCTTAATGGTTTTCAGGACTGCATGCCTGGTAACTATCTATGAACTTAAATGTTCGATAGTTTTCATGTGAATAAATAACTCATTTTGTGGATAATTATGTGGCAAGTACAGCTAACCTGACTTCCGGAATGGTGAAGTCTGTCAGACAATTTGATGACGTTTTCAAGACTAAAGACCATGATTTTGTCTGCAGCTTTCTTATCAAAGCTGTAAACCTAAACTATGCAAAATATTTCACAGGATACCTTACAGTGTATTAATGTTAGTACACCTTTATAAACTATGTATCCTTTTTGTTTATTTTATTTATATATTTAGAATCGCTATGGAGGAGTTCAAAAGATTAATTTCATTTTTTTTTCTCAGACATCATTTCAATACCAAGTATGTTTCCACAGAGGTCACTGTCTAATTCCTATCCTTTTTAGCATGTTCATTCCCATTTGATAACATTTGGATACACAAGTTTACAGCTGACTAGGGTAAGGGGTATAATCAGTAATGACTAATTCCAGTCTTCTTTAAATTAAGCAATGAAGCATTTTGAATGTTACCAAACCTAACATAAAAAAAAAAAAAAAAATCACATGGTGTACTTTGGGGATGGACATACCTAATGTCATGCATTTTCCTTTGGTATGAACCTTTTCAGTAGCTCACTGTTAAATCAGGATTTGGACATTTATACAGCAGACAGTCAATATTTTTTTTCCAGACAGTTTTAATGCTGATCACAATTTACTATGATATTCAAGATATTTTAGGACACCACACTAAACTAAAATATAGCAGTTGATACATTTTGGATTTAGTTCATTCATTAATGCATTTAGAGAGCCACACAGTACCTATTTTTTCCACTCCATCACAAAATATTAACTAGAAAAGGGGTACAATGGACTTTATGGCACATAGGTGATCACAGTTGTAAATATCTTAAAAAACGTAATATTTGGTCAAATCAATTTTTGAGGAAATGTGTGCCTAATTTTTAGTTTAACAGGTTCAATGTCTATATATATATATATATATATATATATATATATATATACACACACACATACACACACATATATATTTTTTTCTTTTATAATTACCCCTCCTATTCCAGTCACCCCAAATGTTAGCATATGTAGGGTACAACATACTGTTTAAGCCTTTGTACCACATTAATTATATAACATCCACTAGCACTAGGAGTCCCACATTCACTGTAACTTGAACTGGCATAGTGTATCACACATAAGCAGCCACAATCACTTAAAGGTCTCAAGCTGTCACTGAATGTTGATCCAGCCATGCTTACAAGTCATATCAAACTTTTACAGTGATCCCACAAACAGCAACCGCCATTCATGGAGCTCTACTAGGCAAACAAGGAATGGAAGTAGATTGCCCAGCCTTTTTTCCATATCTCAAACACTGAAATGTGGGAACACACTGGATCAAAACAAACCCAAACACAGGGAGGACATGCAGACTCAGCAAGGAAGGCACCCTGGCCAAGAAAAAAATTCTTCCTGTAAGACCATGAATGCAGACAGTCTTGTAGTCTCTCTTTTGGGCCGACACAGGTTTGGACTGACAGCTGAAAGGTAGATTCCAACAAATGCACACATTTTTTTTTTTTTATGACAACAGTAAAGTGCCACTGCTATAGCACTTTCATTAGGGGACCCTTAGAAATGGAAAAGGAAAATTTCCAAGGCAAGAGACATTACCTGAAACAGAAAACATTTTACAATTATCATAACTAGAAATTAATTACCTTCATATTAATCTTCTAAATTAAGAGGAGAACCATATTTTTTTATCTTTAAACATGGCAACTGCAAGTTTATTGCAGGTGGATGTTGCAGATTAATACTTTCATGATTGACTATTGCATGTTGCAACTGGCACTAACTATAGAGTGAAACTCTGCAGTACTGAGACTGCTGCCACACCCAGCAGCTATACATTCATCTTTTGCCTAATTCTAGAACAGGACAACCACTGCACTTAATTTAGTCACATGACAAGATAATGAATTAAAAAAATCAAACATTTTGGCCCAGGAGTTTGTGGGATTTGCTAACCTAAAATGGTTCTAAAGCATTCTGTTTCCTTCAAAGAAATCATATAGCCATATTTAGCGAAGTTTAATTTTCCTATAGTGGTATGTTCATGTGCTTAATTACAGACAACAGAATTAACACCCCCCCCCACAATAGGTAAGTATGTGCTAATTGCTAATCTCAGCTATACAGTGTGGGGTCACTAACCCCATCTATACATCTGTAACTCCAGTATTTCACTGGAAAAATGGCTGACAATATGAGCCAAACAATTGAGCACTCAAGAACCTATAGTCTCTGCAGCATTTCTATACAGTTCCACAAGAAGGTTTCTGGCAGTGTGATACTTTGTTGATTCGGGTTATCAAGGAAAAGTACAGTTTTGTACCTACCAGAAATGTAGATGTTCGAGTGTTCACCCTACTGCAGTCATCACACTTGGGTTATCCTGCCATCAGGCGGTCCCGCAGTCGGCCCGAATTCCAAAGTCTTGGTCCGGCGTCGGTTGCTGTCACTTCTTCCCTGACGTCAGTGCGCCAGGGGTATATAAGTGGCATCCGACGCCATTTTCTTCAGTTTTTCTTGCCCCAGATGTCAGGTACCCCCAATAGGTAAGCAAGATATATATATATATATATATATATATATATATATATAGCTATATAAAAATAAAACAATACCCTTAGGCACAAGCAAATACACCACACCGGTAGCATAGGATAGAGTGGTAGAGATAAGTTCAGCTAGTTCAGAGGGGATGGAGGGAGGGTAAACTGGACTGCAGCAGGGTGAACACTCGAACATCTACATTTATGGTAGGTACAAAATTGTACTATGTTCATTGTGTTACTCTGCTGCAGTCATCACACTTGGGTTATCCTGCCGTCAGGTGGTCCCGCAGTCGGCCCGAATTCCAAAGTCTTGGTCCGGTGTCGGTTGCTGTCACTTCTTCCCTGACGTCAGTGCGCCAGGGTATAAAGTGGCATCCGACGCCATTTTCTTCAGTTTTTCTTGCCCCAGATGTCAGGTGCCCCCAATAGGTAAGCAAAATATATATATATATATATATATATATATATATATATATATATATATATACATACATATAGCTATATAAAAATAAAACAATACCCTTAGGCACAAGCAAATACACCACACAGGTAGCATAGGATAGAGTGGTAGAGATAAGTTCAGCTAGTTCAGAGGGGATGGAGGGAGGGTAAACTGGACTGCAGCAGGGTGAACACTCGAACATCTACATTTATGGTAGGTACAAAATTGTACTATGTTCATTGTGTTACCCTGCTGCAGTCATCACACTTGGGTTGAATCCCAAAGCTAAGGATGGGAGGTGGAGTCAAACAGGGTTAGAAGAAGCTAGTAAGCCCTGCAGAACTGCAGTGGCAAAACCAGCTCTAGTCTTAGAGTATAGAGGTAAGTGATAGTGCTTGGTGAAGGTGTGCACTGAACTCCAAGTAGCAGCTTCTAGAATATCCTTGGTTGGCACTCCCCTGAGAAAGGCTGTTGATGTAGCTGTAGCCCTGGTGGAGTGGGACCTAATGTTAGCAGGTACTGGTTTCCCATGATGTGTGTAGCAGAAACGTATGCAATGCCCTATCCATTTAGAAATGGTCTGTTTTGAGATAGCTTTTCCTTGTGATCCTGTAGCATAGGCTACAAAAAGCTGGTCAGTTTTTCTGGAAGCCTTAGTTTTATCCAAGTAGTAACGTAATTGCCTGTGAATGTCCAAAGAGTGCAGGAGTCTTTCTCTTTTGTTCTGGGGATTTGGGAAGAAGGTGGGCAAGTGAATGGTTTGGTTTAGGGCCACATTGGATACCACCTTTGGCATAAAGGAAGGATTAGTTCGTAGAGAGACTCTGTCTTGATAAAAAATGAGGAAAGGTTCCACTGCCATTAGTGCTTGTAGCTCTGAGACTTCTAGCTGAGGTTATTGCTACTAATAGGGCAGTTTTCCATGAAAGAAATTTTAAATCAGCTGAAAAAGCTGGTTCAAAGGGCGGCAATGTAAGCTTTTCCAGAACAAAGTTGAGATCCCAAGTAGGTGTTGGAGCTCTCCTTGGTGGTCTTAAGTTCTTAGCCCCTCTGAGGTACTGTCTTAAGAGTGGATGTGAGAATAAAGGAGGATCCATGCTGTAATGAGCTGAAATTGCTGAGGCGTGGATCTTAATAGATGAAAAGGAAAGTCCTTTGTGTAACATCTCAGTTAAATATTGTAGAATCTGAGGGATGTTTGGATCAAGGGGATTTAGGCCTTTAGCCTGGTTCCAGGCGCAAAATCTTTTCCATTTGTCTGAATATGTTTTCCTAGTGCTGGGCCTCCTGGCCTCCAGAATGACATCCATAACTGCTTTGGATAAAGGTGTTGGCTGGTTGTTTAGGTAATTTGCCATGCAGCCAGGTTTAAAGTCTTGAGCTGGCTGTGTAGAATCTGATTGTCTCGTTGGATGAGCAGGTGAGGAATTTGTGGCAAAATCCATGGTGGGCCCTGTTCCTTAAAATTGGATACCAATGCTGGCATGGCCAGTCTGGTGCAATGAGTATCATTTGTGGCCTCTCTAATCTGACTTTCAGCAGTACCTTTGCTAGAAGAGGCAGTGGAGGGAAGGCATACACTGTTAATGTTTTCCAACTGAATGAGAGGGTGTCCACTTTCCAAGCTAGTGGATGGAAGGTCCTTGTGCAAAATTTTTGAAGTTGGTGGTTGTGGGGGCTTGCAAACAGATCTATGTCTAGGCATCCCCATCTTTGAGCTATCATTGCAAATACTTGTGGATCTAGTTTCCATTCATGTGGATCCATGATGTTTCTGCTTAGGTCGTCTGCCAATGTGTTTTTCTTTCCTGGCAGGAATTGTGCTTGTAATTGAACCTAGTAGGATAGTGCAGTGTTCCACAAGTTCATTGCTTGCCTGCATAGAGGGTAGGAATGTGTGCCCCCTTGCTTGTTTATGTACCACATGACTGTGGTATTGTCCGTCTTTATTATTAGTTGTCCTGGGTGTAGAAGGTCCTTGAAAGCTGTTAGGGCATTCTGTACTGCTAGCATTTCTTTTCGACTGATATGCAGATGCCTCTGATCTGTAGTCCATTTGCCCTGAATGCACTGCCCTGCCATGTGTGCTCCCCAGGCATAGTCCGATGCATCTGTTGTCATAGTTTGCCTGGCTGTGGGTAAGGTGAAAGGCTGACCCTTGTTGAGGTGACATGCCTGTGCCCTCCATAGAAACTCCTGTTGAAGGCAGGGAATGACTGGTATCATTGTTTCCAAGCTGTGGCTGTGCTGAGTCCATACACTTTTCAGGTACCATTGTAATTTCCTCATATGCAGTTTTGTAAATGGTATTAGTAGTATACAAGATGCCATGAATCCCAAGGCTTGCAGAATTTTTCTTGCAGGGAGTTGGGTCTTTGTTGCCATTATTTTGAAATATTGAAACAGCTGTCGTTGCTTGTCTGGCGTGAGATAACCCATCTGGGCCATTGTATTCAAGCTGGCACCCAGGAATATTATGTTTTGTGAGGGTACTAGTTTTGATTTCTTTTCTTTTACTGTGTACCCTAGGCAACTTAGAAGGTGTTTGACAAATGCCAGATGCTTTAAAAGAATGTCCTTGCTTTCTGCTTGAATAAGGCAGTCATCCAGGTATGGGTATATCTGAATTCCTCTTTGTCTGCAGTATGCAATTACTGGTGCCAGGCATTTTGTGAAGACCCTGGGTGCAGTAGATAATCCAAAGGGCAGTGCAGAGAATTGATAATGCGTTGAACCTGCAATGAAGCGGAGGTATCTTCTGCAATTTTGTCTGATAGGGACATGCAGGTATGCCTCCTTGAGGTCCAAATTGACTAGCCAAGCATTCTTGCCCAGCATGGGAAGAAGCTGCTGTAGTGTTAGCATCTTGAATTTTGGTACTTGCAGATAGGTGTTCAGAATTGAAAGATCCAGAATGGGTCTCCATGCCTTGTCCTTTCTTGGGACTAGGAAGAGTCTTGAGTAAAATCCTTGCCCTTGCTCCTGTGTAGGTACCTGTTGAATGGCTCTCATGTTCATGAGAGCTGTAATTTGTTTTTGTGCTTCTGCCCATTGATTTGGTGGCAGGTTTGGCATTCCTTTGATCCTTGGTAAGGTATGAAAGTGGAATCTGTATCCTTGAGAGACAATGTTTATAACCCATTTGTCTTTTGTGATGATGTGCCAGTTGTCTGCAAAAAATGCTAGTTTTCCTCCCAAGGGAGTTGCCAGGAGAGATTTGCTTGGTAGTTTGAGGATAGAGTCATTGTGTTTGTCTTCTGCTAGCTTGGGGCCTGTCTTCTCCTCCTTTCTGGGTAGCAGAACCCCATTGGCGAGGTTTGTAAGGGCCTTGTGACTGACCTCTGCCCCTTGGGCATCTGTATTTGCCCCTCTGGAAGCTGGAAAGGACCAGTTTTTTGTTGACCAATCTCTGCTGAAGCGAGGGGGTTGTACCTGCAAAAAATCCTTGACCGTTTGCATAGACTTTGCCTTATCCTCCATTTTCTTTAAAACTTCTTCTGCTTTGACACCAAATAATACATCCTGCTGTAAAGGTGCATCCAATAATTTTGCTTTAACATGGTCAGGGAGGGTTTGTTCTTTTAACCAAGCATGTCTACGTATGACAGAGCCAGTAACAGCTGCTCTACAGGAAGCTTCCAATTAATCAAATCCGCATTGTAAAGTATGTTTGCCCACCTGTTCAGCTGCATGCAACAGATCCTGCATTTCCTTGAATTCAGGCTGTTCAGAATGTGTGCTCATTTTTTGTTTTAACTGAGACATTAGGAATTGTTGATATTTCAACATGTGAAACTGGCAATTTAATGCTCTCATAGCCAGAGTTGCTGAGGTGTATATTTTCTTTCCCCATCTATCTAGGGCTCTGGAATCCCTTTCAGAGGGCACAGGATTTTTAGCCATAGAAGCTTTTGCTCCCTTAGGACCCTGGGAAATTGTTTCTGGGTCAGCTACAGGGCTTTTATAAAGGAATGTGTGTGTGAGTCAGGTACTCTGTAGTATCTGTCTGGTTTGGCTGGAGCAGGAGGTAGAGAGTCTGGATTTAAACTAGACTCTAAATAAACATCATCCACAATATCTAAAACAGGAGGGATAGCAAGAGGTCTGTGCTGGGGAAGTAAAAGGAACTCTCTGAGCCTTTTCTTAGAATCTGAGTAATCCTGGCCTTCCCAGTGGAAATGTTCCCTCATAGTATGTAAAGTTTCCCCAAAAGAGTAGTCTTCAGGGGGAGATGCTGAGGGAATAGAGTCTTCAGCATCAGAATCTTCATAAGGTGGAAAAGTGTAATCCTGTTCCTCAGAAGAATCTGAGGAGAGAGAAATTTGGTCAGAGGATGCATAATCCTCCTCTTGTCTTGGTCTTTTATAAGGAGGGGGATGGGGACCCCTGATAAGGGTAATCAAATCTTCAGCCATCTTAAGCATCTGTTTCTTAGGCATGGGGCCTTGAACTGTAGACTGATGTACAGTGTTCTTAGGTTTTAAAGGAGTTTTAAGCTTAGCATAAGATTTAATGGTGAGTGTAGTCGGTCTGAAGACACCTTCTGCAACCGAAGGTGTTTCCACTGCACTGGTGTCTAGTTCTGCTCCAGTGTCGGTAGATGGCTGCGTCGGCCTAGTAGACTCCGCTTGGGAATCCGCAGCTGTCTGGGGTTCCAGTTCTGCGGTCATCTGGGGTTCCAGTTCTGCGGTCGTCAGGGGCTGTGTAGGCGCCTCACTGAAAACCGGAGAACCGGTGACAAGCCCAGCTGAGGCCTTGGGGTCTGGCTTATTCCTAGGCTGCCTGTCCTTATCCTTGCGTTTTTTATGAATGGCAGCCGTCAGCTGCTCCGACGGCATGACATAATTAAATTTCCTACCAAAGTAATGCCGTGCGAAGTAAAAACCTAAGGCCTTTTTACCGCTTCTTACCTTTATCCCTTAGTATCACTTTCTACTACCACTAGGTGGCAGCACCCTATCACTACATACCTAGAAAGACACTAGTTCTTTAGTGGCCTCTGCACCCTACACTGTCTATACTTTCCATTTCTTTTTAACAAATATACATACTCCCTACCTTTTTTCTGTTTTCTTTTTACATCCACTCTCTCCCTGATACATCTCAAACTCTCTCTTTCTCACCTTGTTAACCTCACTTCTGTGTTCCCATATAGCATACAATACCTACCCACCTACCTTCTTTATTGACTTCTGTTGCTGATACTTTTTTCTCTGATCCTCTATCTTGGACTCACTTACCCTACCCCCAAATCCCACCCACCCCCAGTGCATCTACACTTATACTCACCTAACCAGTCCTACTTCCTTCCTATTACACCCTCCCCTTTCCATTTCCCTACCACTCCTACTTCCTCTTTATCTATAATACCTCTCCCTTTCATCACCATCTTCTACACCCCTATAATTCACCTCCTCACACATCACACCTCCCTTCATATTTAACAACACAATATATATTTCTAATCCCTTCTCCCAACACTACATATTCTACCTTAGCTAAGCCTCAATATGCTTACAAAACTTCTTTCATTCTCAATCCAACTATTACTACTTCTGAGCCTTACTTATATCCACTACCTTTCCCAGCCCAACACCGCAAATCACACACCATTACTTCACACAACCAGCTCACTCCCTTCAACTCACTTACACTCATTTGTCTCAATCTCCTCTGGACTATATCCCATTTATACCCATCTATTTTTTCACTACAAACTATCCTCTACTTATAAACACTGTAACCCCTCTTTAGCCATCAATATCTACTCAAACCTGAAAATATACAATATACAAACAAGGCAATCCAAACATCTCATCAACATAATCCAACACCTAACAACCATACTACTATCTGGAGATATACACCCTAACCCAGGCCCAAACACTACTTCCCTACATCTAAATCCATCCTATTTACTTCTAAACGCCCAAAGCATAGTTAACAAAATCCCCAATCTCCATGCCTGGCTTCTTAACAACAAACCTGACATCTTAGCTATTTCTGAAACCTGGTTAAAACCTCACATAAAAGATATCGAAATAGTGCCACCAAACTACTCTATCATCAGAAAAGACAGGGCCCACAAGAAGGGTGGTGGGGTAGCTCTACTCTACTCATCCACCCTTTCCATTACTCCCTACAACAAACCCATTCCTCACTTCTCCAATGCTGAATTAGTTCTAGCTCTGTTACAATTAAATAAACACAAACAAATTTGCGTAGCCTCACTTTACATCCCCCCTGGAGATAATACCTCTGTACTTGAGGATATCCTATCCTGGCTTTCTACCAATATCAGTAATGAAACCATTCTCATGGGAGACACAAATATCAATTGGTTTTCCATTAATTCTCCTACATACCCCCTAAACATCAACCTATATAAGTACTCTCAGCTAATCAACCTGACTACCAGGCCCTCTAAAGACTTCTCCAGTGGCAGTACCCTAGACTGGATATTAGTCTCTCACCTCCACTACTACATTGATAGTGGAACTCTTCCTGACTCCCTCAGCGACCACCTTCCTATTTTCACTAGACGACTTCCATTTCCATTACATGTAACTCATAATTACATCACCACTCGGAACCTTAAAAAATTCAACCCAATAACCTTCTCAGACTCCCTAAAATCAATAAACTGGAACTCCCTAAAAACACTACCCTTGGACAATGCAGTTGCACACTTCAATACAACTTTTCTTCATCTATTGGATAGTCTTGCCCCCATAAAAACCAAAAGAATACGAAACAACTCCACCCCCTGGCAACAAAAAACACAATAACTGTCATGCGACTTAGAGACAAAACCTGGGCACAGTACCAAAGATGCAAAACTCCAACCACCCTTAATGAATTCAAAACACTCCGCAATTCCGTAAAAAAACTTATCACAGCAGATCGACAGAATTACTTCTCCTTACTCCAAAACAACCACAAAACCAATCCTCAGAAATTCTGGAAAGGCATCACTACCCTCCTAAAACCTGGCACAGCAGAAAACCCAACCCCAGACCCAAATGCACTAGATATAGATCTAGCTACCCAATTCAACTCTTTTTTCATAGACTCTATTACCAAACTAACCTCATCCTTCTCTAATAACACCTCACCCCCTGCTTCTGCATCCCCCCTCCTGTCATCCCCTTCATCTCCAATCACTCAACTCCCACCATTCTCCCTAAAACCCATTCCTACTTCTACCATAAGAAATCTCCTGCAAAAACTAAAACCATGCACCAATGCTCCCGATAACATTTCCTCATCCTTCCTCAGCATAGCAGCTGAAGCCATTGCCTTCCCCATCAGCATCCTAATCAATCGTTCTATCCAAGAAGGGCTTGTACCCAAACTCTGGAAAAGGGCATTCATCATTCCCCTGCACAAAGGAGGCAATAATAACAATATTACTAACTTTCGTCCCATTGCCATCCTCACTCCTATATCAAAAATTCTAGAGAAATGTATTCATCTCCAACTCCTTCCCTATCTCATAGATAATAACTTACTAACTCCCACACAACATGGATTCAGACCCGGCCACAGCACCATGACTGCCCTCCTTTCCTTCCTGGAAACTGTAAATAAAGCCAGAGATTCTGGCTCTACTGTATCTACACTCTTTCTTGACCTCTCTAAGGCCTTTGATACCATCTCTCATAACCTTCTCCTAACTAAACTATCTAACCTAAACCTATCCCTTTCCTCTCTCAATTGGTTCACCAGCTATCTCTCCAACAGGCAACAAGCTGTCAAGTGGAAAAAGCCATCTCCTCTTTCCTTAACACACCCACTGGCGTCCCCCAAGGTTCCATTTTGGGTCCTCTCCTTTTCAATATATTTATAAATGATTTCTTACACTCAATACCTCATGCTAAACTTATTCAATATGCAGATGATTCCACAATTATCTGTTCAGCCACATCCATCCCTGCTCTCTTAAAACTGACTCAAGACGCCTTTTCTACCACAGAACAGTGGATGATGGACAATCATCTAGCACTCAATGCATCAAAAACCAAACTTATGGTATTTACCCCCTCAAAAACCAACACCATTGATAGAAAACTAATTTCAATCGCTAGCCAGAATAACACACCTCTTGAACTGGTATCTGAAACCAAACTACTAGGAGTCCAGATTGACGACCAGCTTAAATTCAGTAACCACCTACAACTAAACATAAAAACACCAAAACTTGGCATGCTCTATCGACACAATCGATTCCTCACTAGATCTACTAAGCTCACTCTTGCTACTACATTTCTCATCCCTTCCCTCCTTTATGGTGCCCCTCTGCTAACAAACCTACAATCCTCTCTCAAAACAAAACTGTGCTCTTGTTATAATAAAATTGCCAAATTTGCAACTAGCCACAAATCATCTACCCATCACTGTGTATCTCTCCACAAACTTAACTGGCTAGAGCTTCCCAACCATCTCTCCTACACTCAGCTTACTTTTGCTCATAAACTAATTTTTCAGCCCTCCCTCTGTCCCTCTCTCAGCTCTACCTTTAAAATGCACCTGCCACAAAGACTCCTAAGATCTAATAACCAAAACCTAATAGAACTGTACAAACCCACTCTGCAGGACAAAACCTCCTGTCCTTTATGGAACTCCCTTCCTCCTTCCATCCGTATCACCACCAACCTCCCTGCTTTTAAAAAATCACTGCACTCACATCTAACATCCTCATGGGAATGCTCCTGCTCCCACCCCTCCTAGCCTGTTCTTCACTTCCTATGGGCAGCTTTACCATATATTACCAGACACCGAATAATAAGCCAACTGTAATGACATCTTATAATTCTTTTATTCTATTATTTCACTCAAGAAACTATATATTTACTGCAGCAATGCTCTGTTTTGCTACAAAATGTAACCTTAACATTTTTATTATACCTGCTTAAATCTTAGTGTTTCTACAAAAAAAAAATATATATATATATATATATTTTCCTTTGTAAATGCTTAATCTTTGTTTTGTCTTGAACCCACAAATTACCACAATTGTAAACTGCTGTAATCTTTTTGTTTACCAATGTTTTAAAGCTTTGTCTTTAACTTACAAATGATTGAAATTGTAAACTGCTGTAATCTCTTTTGTAACCTTTGTTTTGGAGCTTTTCTCCCCAGGACTCCATTGAAAACGGGTTCTTATTGGCCCAGTGGACTATCCTGGTAAACCAACTGCAAATAAATAAATAAATAAAAATGGCGTTTGATAGTTCGTTTATTAAACCTAGCGCAAAACCGACAACCTGTGATGTCATGGTCTGGGCCTAGGCAAGGAATACAAAAGGAGTGGAAGTCCTTATGAGGTATTTGCTTCCCACAAGAAATGCAATTGTTAACTTTTTCTGACATCGGACTGAGGCAAGAAATGTTCCCCAACGGGGTACTTAGCTTTATTGAAGACTTCGAACTGAAATTCAAAATGAAAATCTCAGGTGTCAGCCAACCGGCACTTGTGAACTGTTTCTGCTTCGGGCACCGCGCGGCAAGAAAGACTGGGGAAAATGGCGTCAGATGCCACTTATATACCCCTGGCGCACTGATGTCAGGGAAGAAGCGACAGCAACCAACGCCAGACCAAGACTTTGGAATTCGGGCCCACTGCGGGACCGCCTGACGGCAGAATAACCCAAGTGTGATGACTGCAGTAGGGTAACACGATGAACATCAACACCTTGCAGCCCAAGCCTGACTGCAGTAGCTATATTACTATAACTACTTGTTCTATAATCTCAAATTCACCTGAATGTTTTATCAGGACTACCTATGGATGTAAAGGAACAGCATCCCTGCGCATCTACACAGTACATTAAGGCCATATTGCCTAAGAGAATACTGTGGTGCTTTGCTGTTTGCCAGAAATGGATATAATTTTACAGCAGTACAGCACACAAACATTATTACTAACCAACAGCAAAGCTTACAAATATGACATCCTTTTTTTTTTTTTAATAGAGAAACATAGCTAAAAGTTATTTTCCACTTGACATCTTATTGGCAAATGGCATAATCTTTGATGGTGATTTATGCTTCTCACCTAATTTTTTAAGAACAATGCTTAAAACAAACTGCAAACATCAAAATGAAAAGAAAAACGCTTCCTAACCATCAAGGCTAACCTGAAAAGGGGCTGCTAATCAGTAATGTGTATAAAAAATAATGACATTTTGCGAACTTAGCTGCCGGTTCACTTCTTGTTCAATAATTTAATCAAAACAGGGTGATAACTTCTATTTGCTAGAAAATACAAATATCAGAGCAACATGCTTGCCTAAATCTTAGGTCAAAGTAAAGAGAAGGGTTATGGCTTTTATATCAGACCTACTACCTTTGGCTTTGGAAGTACTTTATATTAATCCTCACTAAGGACAGGTTCAGTGAAATACTGTAAAATAATGATGGATAAGTAACTTTTGAACATACAGTAGTTGTAGCATTACCAGTTGCAATTTATTTTTTAAATCAGAAAATAAAACTAATTTGCAGTCCTCATTTGAGTGTGTTAAACCAATGAACACATGACCTTTGACATCAAGTGGGATGGAGGTGTGCGAGTCACCTTTCTGGTTCCCACAGCAACAGCAGTATCACGCAACCAGGTCACTAAAATATAAAATATCTTTGCTACAGTGGAACTTGGCATTCTGAGATAATTAAATACACTCATAAGCATTAAATGGCTCCAGTTCTTCAGTGCAAGAAAAGGAAGTGAATTAAAACTCCTGTGCTTCCTTCACGTTTTCCTTAAAGTATGCACAGGACTAATGCTTCTTTCATTAAAGCTTTCGTAAGTCTGAATAACAATATTCAGTGATCTTGCATTAATACCAGACTTCCACTAATGGTTTTGAACTATATTTCATTCAACCACTTTAATTTGAACTAAACATACCTGAAAAGAGTGCAGTCAGACCAACCATGGAAGTATACACACACACAAAAATAAAAACATGTATTTGATATATATATATATATATATATATATATATATAAGAACAAACTTTGTTACACAAAAGCATTCAAAAAGAATTAAAAGGAAAATACCAGCAACTCTTGTATTATTTAGCGCTTTTGTCTTCTTTAATATCAAGACTTCTTCAGAATGGCGTTTCATTAATACAAGCAACCATTTTTAACATGGTAACATGGTAACCAATGTTAAAATGGTTGCTTGTATTAATGAAATATGTCAAATACAAGAGTTGCTGGTGTTTTCCTTTTAATTCTTTTTGAATGCTTTTGTGTCACGAAGTTCGTTCTTAGTTAGTGAAATTTATCTTTGTTTTTAGTGCATTTTTTTTACCAGCCATATATATATATATATATATATATATATATATATATATATATATATATATATATATATATATAGTATGTGTGTGTGTGTGTGTGTGTATATACATATATACATATATATATATATATATATATATATATATATGGTCTACTTTAATTCACTAAAAACTCATTTCACTGAATTTCAAAACACTCACACCAAATCGCTAAAAGCTTAAATCACTGAAAACTCATTTCACTGAATCACATTTCATTGAATGCAAGTACTGTTGGGCAAATAAAATGTATATGCCCTTTTCTCCACTGTAGTGTGATCCTGGAATTAGTATATATAGTTAGGTGTGGGTGGCACAGCCTCCCACACTGGGGGGTGTATGGGGCATAGCCCCCCACCTACTTTTGGTTTTCTATTGTTAGCTTTCAGTGAAATGAGATTCATAAATATAAAAGTAAGTAGGTGGGGCTATGCCCCCCACTCCCCCCAGCGGGGGTGTTCTGTCCCCTCATACCCCCCTAACTATATATACTAACTCCAAGAATGCACTATAGTGGGGAAAATGGCATATATAGTTTATTTGCCCAACAGTGCTTACATGCAGTGAAATGAGTTTTCAGTGATTTGAGCTTTCAGCAATTTTTTAAGGGTGAATTGAAATTCAGTGAAATGAATTTTGAATGAATCAAAAGTAGACCCATATATATTATACATAAATGCGCACACACATACACAAACACATATACACAGACACGCAAACATGACAGCAGCTCATCTGGGCTGCAAGGTGGCTTGTTTTTCTGCAAAAAATGCAGACTTCTTGAAATTTCCTATCATTTAACAAAAAACAACAAAAAATGGCAGCTGAAGTGCTGACTATTTCTACAAGTTGTCTTTCAGCAGCTTTGACAGATTTCAGCAAATTCAAAAGCTGAAACTCAATGAACTGGAGCTAAAGGAGTCTGCTGTTGATAAATTGGACACAATACTACGACATTAAGATGTCCTGGCATGTACATGGACAAATCTGTTTGCTTTGTGCCTGGAGGTGCAATGAAACAAAAATTAAATTATCTCAAAAATTGAGTGACTAAACCACAAAGCATAAATTATACAAAAAAATATATTAAACCTGGAATGATGTGCCATCACAATCATTTGGTGATCAGTGACATCTTAACCTAGATTTAGTCAGAAACTAAATGCTATTTTTACCATAAGATGGTCATACTATGTATGTAACAAGGGGTAAAGAATGATCTTGTACTTGCCTGTAGAGTTTGTTTTTTCACTTCTTAGCATAATTTTGCTGACAGCACAAAATCTCAGCCTTGTGATAGTAGGAATATAAAACATTATCATCCTTACTGTGCAGCAGCAATGCATTATATCACACTAGTAATGGTGAGGATACTCAGGGATTTTCTCCTGCTTTAATAGCAGTACTAAATTATTTCCTTGCTTGACTGTAGTACATCACAGTTCTACCACTGACTTAGTATAGAAGGAATGCATTGTCATGATCTGTGCAACCTGTCATCTTTAAACATCTGCAAATGTCTTCATTTTTCTACCATTTATCTTTGTATTTCCAAATCAGAGATCTTTGGCAATTCAACAAAATAGTTTTGCATGAAAAGGTAAAAGTAGTAGAGGGTGAATTCTTCAACAACAAAAAAGTAAAACTGAATGCAAATATAAGCAAACAAATGCTATACTGAAAACCAAATATAGAAAGCAAATTGCAACACACAAAAAACACGCATAATGCAAAACATGAACAAGTACAAAACATCAGATAAATACATGCAACTATACTAATGAAATATCAGTCGTCAAGTGATATTTTAAGTGTGCACAGAGACAAACAATCATTTTTTAAAAAAAATAAATCTCTCTCTAAACAAAAGACATCTTATCACACCTGTCAGGTATTTCTAAAAGCAAATGTCTGTTTTTCCTAAACAAAATAAAAAAAAAAACTTTTGCATTATACTGGGGCAAGAACCCCCACCACCCCAAAAAAATGATATATACCAACTCCAAGTTCACACCAAATTGAAGAAAAGAGAAATCTCTCAACAGTAAAAACATTGCCAACATGTACTCCAACAATACACTGGCAATATAAGAGAGAAATACAGCAGAACACTGATGTCACTGTTGACAAGCCATTAGACAACCCTAAACAGAAACCACGGTACCAGACTGATACTACACTATACATGTACGCTTCTGCAATTCAGTAACATTCTATTTACCACTGCACAGAATACACAAAAGCAGTAAAAGCTAGAAACCTATTTCATATTACTACCTTTTAAATCTGGTATGCTAAGTAACCCAAAACAATGTACAACTGACTGACAATAACACACTAACCAAGTATAACAAACCAGAGCACAAAATGCATTCAGCACTACCAATACCCTACTAACAGCTATACACATGTAAACTATACATTCACACAACAAACATATGTGCTGAAATGTTCAGCAGTTTTAAAATAGCATCAACCTCCATGTTTTCTCAAATAGATTATACCCCAAAAATAATGTGATAATTTGCCACTGTACAGCTGGCATCCTAGTAAATTCTGCCACTCTACAAAGCACGCTAACAGTATGAGTCATCTGGCTAGTTATTATAATGCCAGCATTTCTGATCACCCCAACATTTCATTTGTTTGAGATGATTATGTGTTACCACAGAGCTAGTTATGTCTACTAGATCATCACTGGGGTTCAAACACTGCATACATCAGAAAGAGAAAATTAAGTCACATATCAGTTTCAGTGCAATCAAAGCACAATAGCTTTGAACTTGGCATGATGATGATGTTTTGTTGAATCCACCTGCTGTACTGAAGAGAAACCTTCAGCCAGAGTTCTGTGGAACCCTAGCATTCCTCTGAAGTTCCAGCACAACATGCCAGAATGTCAATCTCAATGCACTCAGCTAATCTATTTTTTATCATTATTCTAAACAAAGCACTTCATGGAAGCAAGCTGATCTCTGAACTCATATTCATACAATGCTGACATACTATATTTGCAGTAAACAATGAGATTCATATTTCCTAGGAGTGGTGTCAATCATTAATCAGAATCGGTGTACGTTTAGTCATGGCTCCACAGGAAACAGTTAATATGTCCTTTTGTTTGACAGACTGTGTTTAAGAAACTTGTTATATCTGTCTGCACTACAGTATCTATCTTTAAGTGGAGATTTGGGTTTCAGCATTGAAGGTTACAAACAGCCCTTAGTATAAAGAAATGGACAGAAAAGAATTAAAAATACTTTTGGGTGGAGGTAAGGTAGCAACTGATGCATATCATGCAAAGATGAATCTACCATTTAATAATATTCTTGGTAAAATCGTAGAAAATAAAGCACCAGGAGTACTTCTAAAGTAAGGCAGCCACACAAAAATGATCCAATATTCCAAGAAAGCCTGTATGAGCGCTTTCGTTCCTTTAATTAATCACATACAAAACTGAACTTCATCAGATACAATATGATACATCATTTCCCCTCATTTAAATACCCTTACAAAACATGTTATGTGATTTACATCCATTTTTAGCCATTTTTAAAATTCACATAAATAAAATCATGTATATCTCACATAATAAAACCAAACACATGCATATTAAAAAAGACCTTCTACTTACTTCATACCTGTTATTCATATATATAACTGTGCAATTCCCGCTACTTTGTTTGTTAATCTATTTATTTATTAATTTATTTGTTCTTACTAATAACCCAGCTACTAGCTAAAATCTGTACTAGTCATATAATCACATTATTCTACTATTAAAGTTCATCTTCTAATAAAAGGCCTACCCCTTGACACTCTTATTTATTAATTGATCTCAATTTTTTTCTACTCTCATATTAAGCATACTATTAATTGATATTCTATCATTTAAGCCTGGTTTCATGGTTGCATTCAATAAAACTTGCCAAAAGGTCTCTCTAAATTCCAAAAAATTAAACCAATTACCTCCTTTCTCTTGTTTTTTAACCTTCTCTAAAACACAAAACCTGAATTTCTTAAAATCCTTGCACATAACACCATGTGTGTGTGTTTTTTAATGGCATAGTTGTGTTGGTATACTCTCTTCCTCAATTCATTTTGCCAATGTAGTAGGCCCTACAGGTTTGACATAGGGCTACATATACAACTCCCTTAGTCTTACAATTGTAATTGCTGTTGATGTTAATAACCCTATCGTAACCTTCAATAGTCAGGGTTGTGTGGCTGCCTTACTTTAGAAGTAATTGTGTGGCTGCCTTACTTTAGAAGTAACTGTGTGGCTGCCTTACTTTAGAAGTATTATGTGGCTGCCTTACTTTAGAAGTATTATGTGGCTGCCTTACTTTAGAAGTATTGTGTGGCTGCCTTACTTTAGAAGTAATTATGTGGCTGCCTTACTTTAGAAGGACTCCTGGTGCTTTATTTTCTATGATTGCTGAACATTTTTCTTGTGTTTTGTTGTTTGTGAGATTATTGGTAAAATGTTTACTGTGCTCAAGTGTGATTGCTGGGGCCATATGTAAACCCCTCAGAGTTTCAGCTAAAATCTATTCACAGAGAATTCCCTGGATCACTGAAAAGTAAACTTAGTAAATCACAAAGGCAGGGCTACGTTTGTGACTTGTTAGTGCAGCACTGAATGGATGTGCAGCAGAGGTGCAGTTAAAATTTAATGATATTTAAATATTGTCCAAGTGTTAGCTGCTTCACTATTTAATGGGCAAATATGTATTTTACTGCTTTCTAATCATTCTAAAAGATGTCACATTAAATTTTGTTGTGTTTCTATTTACATTTATACAACAAGTGATGGCAACCAACATTACACCCTAAAACTTGTCTGGTGCTTCTATGTCCATTTCAGGACCATGTGAAATTCAGCGGGGAAACACAGGATGACAGAAGAGCACCACCTCCACTGAGAATACTATAGCTCAAGAAGGCACCCTGTTTAACTTTTGTGGGCTGATTTATCATCTTATTAGCTTACCTTAATTACTCTGTGTTATCCAGTTTGTGCAGTTCTAAGCTGTGGGTGGTGATGATGATGACGGTTTTCACACCCTGTTGTGTGGCTATGCAAGGTTACTGTAAAAATTTGAGAGGTGCCAAAGTGAGCGTGTGTGGATATTGTTGAAAATGCTGACAAGTCGATCAGGTGTCATGACAAGACATGAATAAGTATGAGTAGCCTAACACGAGCAGATTTACAGGTACCTTCTGAGAAAAAGCAACATAATGAGCAGAAAACTGAAGCATATAGAAGCAGCTGCAGCGCTACCACCAAAGCAATATCAGCAGAAGTACATGGCCATATTTACATGGTCTGCGGAAGTTACGTTTCCTACATTAATGTCTGCTGTTTGTGGGGGAGACATTACAAACACTGCTATGGTGCCAGTGAAACAGACATCATTTAGTAATCAAGCACAGAAATCACAGGTAAAAACCTGGATTATTTCAGGCGTGTATTAAGCTTACAAATCACATCCAGTTGCAGTCTTTGAGGAGAGTGAAAATAAGTGAAATGGCTGTGTACTGTTAAACTTGCCACATAGAACAAGCCTCACACTAATGCCAAAACTAACTTTAGTAGCACACTGAATTCATACCTACATGTCATGAAACTGAAGCAGACATTTGAACAGGTGATGTACTAGTACTACCTACCATGACTGAATGTGTTAATGGACTGGTGACACTTGTATGGTAAAAATATCCTGAGATCATGCTCAATCGAGCAATGGCTGCCAAAACACTAAGACGAGAGGTCAGTTTTGGCTTGGATATGGTGGTCAAAACAGTCAACTACTTGAAACAAAGGCCACTGAAATGATGTATTTTGCACTGTTTTGCAAAACTAAGCACAGTGCTTAATCTCATTTAATGCGCCCAAGTAGAATGAAAACCACTGTCAAAGTGTTCGCATTTCTACGAATTCGAAGAAATGCCGCAGTTCTGTACATGAGAAAATCTGAATGATTTGCTTAGATTTTAAACAATTAATCTAGCCTTGCAAGTTGGTATACATGGCTGATCCTTTAAAACAGTTGAACAATGTAAATGCCCATTTGCAAAGAACAAATAAAAACATGCAGTCCTCAACAGATAAAATCAATGATTTCAGTCAAAACTTAAAATTTCAAAGACATTTTGTCTCAAATTAAAATCATTTGTGCTTGTTCAAGAAAAAAATGTATGGGAACTTTTTTCTCTGATAATAAATCATCTGGACATTTTAAACAGTATTCTCAAACATTATTTTTCTCAAGTGTCATGTAATCAGTACAGTAGGTTTAGAAATACATTTGCAGGTTGTCAATCCACTTGATATCAGCTCACAATCAGGACAGGTAGCTTACATCCTTCTAAGTTGGGAACTGCTGATTGAGGGCTCAGTGTCTGTTATTCTAAAAGTGTATTAGTTCTGGTTTAAGCACTTGGGCTTCAGGCCAGTTATTTTACATTAAGAAGGTTCGTGGTCTGCACTCTTGTGGGAGGAGAGGCTGGACTCTGCCCTTCTGAGCTGGGAATTTCTGGTTAAAGGCTTATAGTGCCTGCATATTTGAACTGTTTCTTACTGAAATTGGTACACCTTGTTTGCTGTAGCATAGACTAGATCCAGGCCTGCTGAATCTAACTTTGTTTGTATGCTTCTTTGCTTGTTATTTCCCTGAAATGCTAATTCCACCTAAAACATGGCTTTTCAGCGCTTCTGTGGATCCCTAGTGACATCTGCATTGCTTACTGTACTTATTTCCTTGTTTCACTTGAAAGAAAGTTACTGTTTGTCATTTTTGCATTTAAGTTACCTGTAACACATTGCATTTAAGTTACCTGGCACTTGCTCACTAAAGCAATTATATAAGTCAGCACTAAAAAATTAAAAGTACTACACCCTCACAAACTCCCCTTGAGTACCTTGTTCCCCACTGGCCCTTTTTTTCAATTATAAAGGAATTCCCAATACTATTATAGCATGTCCAAAGGTCAGTTGTCAATCTCCTCTCCGGTCCAGCTGGTGAATCTGGGAATCTTGAGGCAATGTTACAACTGCCTCATGTACACAGACAACCCTCTCCTCCTCCCAACAAATTCCAACACATGTGAGAGATGCAACCATATAGCCAAACTGGAGGCTAATCTCTCTCAACTCAGTACTGGCGAAACCTGTCAGGAGGAGAAGGAAATCACACTCACTACAATTCCAGTCTCACATAGACCTACCACGACAGCAAACCAAACACATAAACACACAAAAACATACTCGGAGTCTCTAAATAAAAATTTGCCTAAGCAGCAGAGACCTCCAAAGCAGACACCCAAGCAACTGCTACCCCAAAACAAAACACGTGCAACACATAGCTCACAAAGCCAGTGTGCTGAACAGTCACAGCACTTAAGGCTAAAAAACACACCTGATACACTTGTAATAGGTGACTCTATCGTCAGGCACACTGACGTCCCGCTCACCAGTCTGAACAAGGAGAAGGTCACGGTGAGCTGCCTGTCGGGTGCTAGGATCCGCCACATAACACAAGCACTCAGGTCACTCCAAGGCAAGTACAAATATGACTCTGTCATTGTCCATGCTGGTGTGAATGACCTGAGACGTACCTCCCTGGACTACATGAAAAGAGACATAGAGGAGCTCTCTGAGCATGTGGCCCAGGCCAGTATGACCCTGACCTTGAGTAGCATCTTACCCTCACCAAGAATTATGCCACAATATGAAGACAAGATGATCAATTTCAACAATTGGCTTAAGTATTGGTGTCATTCAAAGGGGATCCAATGCCTGTCAGCCTGGGATGACATGCTCGAAAAGCCACGATGCTTTGCTAGGGACGGCTTGCACCTGTCACCCCTGGGCTTTTGGATATTGGCAAAGGCTCTTGCTACCCCCATAGTGCCTTTTTCAGGCAAGGCTCAAAAGACAAACCCACCTCCATAGGTATCACAAGGGATAAGAAACTAAGAGTAATGCTACTCAATGCCAGAAGTCTAAACCTCAAGATGCATACACTCAAAACTCTCCTTAGCATGGAGAACATCGATATCTGTGCAGTAACAGAAACCTGGTTCAAGGCTCCCAAGAGCACCCCAGCACTGCCAGGTTATACCTCATACCATGCTTTTCGGCCCCAAAACTTGGACCGAACCAGAAAAGGAGGGGGAGTATCAATATTCATCAAAGATACCCACACCTCCAGGTTGGTGGTACAGCATGAAGCATCAGAGGCTATCCATGTGCAGCTAACAGTGGGTAAAATTGCCTTCCAGTTTATAGCCTGCTACAGACCACCCTCCCAAACCCAGGAACCCCACTCGGCCTTCCTGAGAACACTGGAAAATATGAAGGTCTCTCCAAACACCATTATACTGGGCGACTTCAACTATCCAAACATAGACTGGGAGCATTACTCTAGCTCCAACACCCTAGCTCAAAGGTTCCTAGAATTTATAAACTCAAACGCTATGGAACAACTTGTTACCACTCCCACAAGAGGGGAAAACATATTGGACCTGATCATCACCAACATGGGGACTCTATGCTCCAGACCAGAAGTGTATCCCTCACTGGTAAGATCAGACCATAAACTAATGTCACTGGATATTCACATTCCGACCCCACCCCCTGCCCAGAAAACCACAGTGAAAAACTTCTCTAAAGCAAATTTCACACTCCTCAAAACCGAGGTGGAATCCTTCAAAGCCCGGGCCTGTGGAAAATACAGCCCAGACCGCAGAATCCTTTATAAACGCATTCTATGAACACCTTCAGGAATGCATGGATCATGCAATCCCAAATAAAACCAAGACCCAATCCTCCAAAGGCAGACGTCCTGTCTGGTGGACCCCAGCCATAAACAAACTATACAATAGAAGGAGGAAGCTACTACATGATAGAGCAAAATCCCAAAAGGGAAGGCATCTCTGATCAGTGTTAGCAAAAACTACTGGCACTCATAAAATCGTCTAAGGCCAGCTTCGAGAGAAAAATTGCACAGGACACTAAGGATAATCACAAGGCTTTCTTTAGTTATGTTAGGAACCTGGGTGGGAATTCCCAGATATGCTCAGAATTGGTCCAAAATGACAAAAAATACACCGAACCCACAGACATTGCCAACATCCTAGCTGACAGGTTCAGTGCAAACCCCCCCCCTCCCCACCAAAAGGGCAAATATCTATCCCAGCAGATTGCTGCCCCCCTGACATCTCAGATGCTCAGGTAATAGCTGCACTCTCCAAAGCAAAAAACACAGCATCAATGGGACCAGACGGTGTCCCGGGCTGCGTCCTACATGAACTCCAAGAAGAGCTAAACCCAAACATAAAACTACTGTTCAAGCTCAGCCTTACCACAGGATATGTACCCAAAGAGTGGCGTACAGCAACAGTGGTCCCTCTCCACAAAGGTGGTGCCTCAACAGATCCTGGAAACTATCGCTCCATAAGCCTGACTAGCTTGGTCTGCAAAGCTATGGAAAGGATCATCATGGACCTCATAAAAAAAGATATTGGGGACCTACAGACACTGGATCCTACCCAGTTCGGCTTTGTTAAGGGCAGATCCTGCCTCTTAAACCTGGTCAATTTCTTTGAAACAGTTACCAAGGCCATTGACGAGGGGAAGGTGGTCCACACAGCCTACCTGGACCTCACAAAAGCCTTCGATGCAATACCCCACTCGGGCATTATAGATAAGCTCACCAGCTTAAATATAAACCCCTATGTCACTAGATGGGTTGCAAACTGGCTCAAGGACAGAACCCACATGGTTAGAATTGCTGGAGCCATGTCAGACTCCAAACCAGTTACAAGTGGCGTCCCACAAGGCTCAGTCCTGGGACCTCTCCTGTTCGGTATATATTTCTTGGAGGTACAGGCCAACACGGAAGGACTGTGGCTGACCAACTTCACAGATGACTGCAAACTGGGCGCTATAATCGACTCTTCAGCCGACACAAGCATCCTCCAAAAGGGCCTCATAGAAACAGACAACTGGTGCCAGAGCCATGGCCTCAAGCTAAACGCCAAGAAGTGTATAGTCATCCCCTTTGGCAAAAACAAAGTGCCCACAAATTACCACATAGGTGGTAATCCATTAAGTACGGAAGAAGTAATTAGGGACCTGGGGACCCAAGTTGATAGCAATCTCTCATTTGACAACCACGTGGCCAAAGTGGTTAGAAAAACATTTTATACAGCCCACCTAATCATGAAGGGATTCACATCTAGATCAGGGGAGGTCATCGTGCCTCTTTACTCATCCCTCATCAGGCCCATAATTGAGTTCAATGCCCCTTTTGGGATGTACCTTACCAGACACCTGCAGCAACTGGAAAGACCTCAAAAGTACCTCACCAAGAGGATCAAAGGGCTCAAACAGATGCCATATGCTGCCCGGTTAAAGAAACTCCAGCTCTACTCACTGGCATACCGCCTGCTCAGAGGCGATCTGTGCCTGATGTATAAAGCCATGTCCAACCCGGAATTAATGGACATGCTGCACCTCTGAAAATCCAAATCCCATCGAGCTACGCTCGAGACTTGAACCTCAGCACTGAAATAAATAGGACATGCTGGAGGGACAGATTCATAACCCAGAGGCTCCCTTCACTCTGGAATAAAATCCCAGTCCAGGTTAGGCAGAGTCCCTCATTGACTCTCTTCAAGAGGAATCTTGATGAGTGGATGGGAGATCATAGGTTTACCCCGGGTATCACTTCTGTGTCATTGTTAGACAGAGGCACAGTATACTAACCTCAAAAAAGGGCATAGCAAAATTAATTTAAAATGGGTGGCGAAAGCCAAACACACTCTGGCTAGGCTTATAAATGCCCTAGGGCAGATAGCCTAGTATGAACCTATGAACCTATGAACCTATGAACAATCAAGGAGGAGGAAGAGTTAAGCAGCACTAAAAATAATTAAACAGTGAAGCTAAAATATGCATATGAGCTCACTCTGAATTCATATTGAAAGGGAAAAATCCTTTTCTTGGTCAAAGTCGGGAGAATTTTCCTACTGTTTTCCACTGCTTACCTATGAGAATTTGGATTTTTAGCCCTTACCAATATTAAACAAGAGAGAATTCCTGCCAGTGGGAGATGACTTACATATGTTTATCCAATATTCATTCACAGATTCGGCAGTTGTGAAGAAGCCATTAGTCACATGTATCAATCCTATTAATGACTATGGCCTTATGGGCTGAAGTGGTAGTGATCTTCTAATTCTGGTCTGATTACTTAAGTTTGGTATTGCCTGTAAAACATGTCATTTTACAGTATGTGTTGTTGCTGCTACAAAGGTATAAACACCACATAATGTTCTAAAACATTATTTTAAAAATCTCTCTGTCCCTGCATTTGTACTATAGCTATAAATATAGAATTGTTATAAACTTATACATGGTCATAACAAGTGAAGCATGTAGGGTTCTTCAACAAGTGGTGGTCATAGGGATTCTGAAAATCCCAAGGTAAAAAAAATCAGTAATTAAGAATAACCAGATGTCTTACTTGTTGTGTCTTTCGGCTTTTCCCCATTAGGGGTCACCACAGCGGAACTCCGGTCAGCTAATGATTGGCAGTAGATTTTTATGTGCCGAGTTGCCAGCCCTGACGCACAACCTTCAACGAAGGTACGCCCATTCACATAGGTCTCCACACAGAAGACGCTCTAGCTAAGAATCGAACAGGACAAGTTCCAAGATTGTCAGTCAACAAAACTTCAGTGGCACCACTTGTCCTTTTATGTAAGAGTTAATGTAATACTAGATGAATTCCAATCAGTGTTCCGCAGCTGAACCAGAAAATCAACAACTACTGCAGGGAATTATCCCCAGATCACAGAACACCTCTGTTCTGCTCCCCCACGTATACCAGCAAGTCACATTTAAAGTTTCCTTCTGGAATTCAAAGCTTCTAGTCTGATCTTGTAGTTTTGGTTTCTGAGAAGATGGCCACAATCCCATGCAAGACTTTCATTTCTGCTGCATACTGATGTCATGTGTCTGCAACAGCATAGAGACCAGGATTTTTTTCCTTAAACAATTGAATCTGAGATACTTCCCACCGGGTTTGCCTTTTCTGCTCTAGCACTTTTGCACTCTCTCAAGATAAATACTGCATTCAGCAACAACCCAGCTGATCAATCTTTAATGTCGCTTTAAACAAATGTTATTGCTTATATTTCATACTAATATGTTTAGTCACTGAAAGGATTTCTTTAGAAATGCAAGTGACTAATTTACTGCTGATTTGTTTGACTGCAAATTACTTTATTTTACTTTTTATCTGCTTAGCTGTTTCTTTGTGTTATCTTCATCTCTGTTAGAAAATATTTCTCAGTACTATTAAATGCTAAATGCAAAGCTTTTGCATAGAGCTAAAAAGCATAGATCTGTGCCTCATAAACAATGTTCACTAAGAGTTTAATGTGGAAGAATGTTTCTTCTGTAAAATGGTAAGGCAGCTCTTAATTCTTGACTAATTTTAAAATGACTAGAATGAGCCAAGTTATTTTTACCCCAAACTGGAAAACAATGACATCCTTTAGAACCACAGCTTAATGTTTAACATCCATAGTCCAGAAAATTATAGTAAAGGATTTGATCCACAGGCTTCTTCCATACATAGGAAGATTATCTTTAAAAAGGCATGGTATCACATCTTTGTATGGAGTTCTTACTGCTGGGAAATGTTTGCTCTGCTTCTCATGCATCTCCGTTCTAGCACTGACGAGCTTACTGTTTACATAACTGCCAATACATTAACTCTGGACAACAGCAGTGAATATTTGCAAAGGAGCCTTAAACTGCAGTACAGTGCAGTTGTAGCATGCTGCAACTAGTACTGACAGCTATTAGAATGAGTGTTTGTACAATTTTATCTACCTGGAACAGTGATCTCTAGTACTTTGATTTCCTATTTAAATAAACCTCATCGATACTTTCAATATTTAGTCATAATAGGTGCTACTGCCTTGCTGATACATATTACAGTGTACCAATGGGAGCTGGACACTTTATTCTGGAGAGTCGTGTTTACCAATTTTGAGTAAGCAATCGATAGCAAGTCAGTTCAGTCCATACTTTGCTAGGAAACAATTAGGTTTAAAGCTTTAGCTTTTTTGCATAAAGTAGATTAATGCAAATTTAAAGAACTCTACAAAAGCAAACAGCAAACATTTCAGGTACACCAAGACTGAAACAAGGGCTTCAACTTACATGATATTGCATCTTTTATTTTTATCCTACCTCTTCCCTAAATAATTCAGTAACATGAAAAATGTCCTCTAACCTGGCCATCTGAAACCCCTGCCTTCCCTGGTGCAGTTTAAAGCTGCCTCCTCTGACAGGCTGTTAGTGTCTACATGCACCACACGATGTGCTCATCTCTGCAACTGGTGACCACACTGCTCACCTCCTCCGATATTTTACGCAGCTTAAGTCTTTAGAACAGTTTCAGTGGAAACTGGTCTCACATTTCTTGTCGGTCTAGACTCCTGATTCCTCTTACTGATCAGCAAAATGCTCTTCTTTTTCCACATACTGGTTCACTTTTTTTTGCACAGTCATGTCACTACCCTTCCTATATCTTAGCCTCCTACTTCTGGCTTTCTCACTGGCTGTACTGATTGATGTAAGAAAAGATTTTTCTCCGCCTTCCTGAGCTCCTCCTATAAGACCTCTCCAGCTTTCATTTTCATTTGTAGTCCCCCCCGATTTGGCTGAATGTCTGCCTTTACTCCTGATCTTGTCATGTTGTTTCTGGCCCAGCCTCCTACAGCTCTGTATTCCCTTTCTCAATCCTCACAACTCTTTACATTTTTCTTTATAAACTTGCTAAATTCTTTATGCATTCCATTTTATGGTTGCGTTTCCCACTTTTTCCTTTCACCAAACACTAAATTTCACTGAATCACAAATCACACAAGTTTACTGAAAATTCATTTCACCGAATCCAAATTTCACCAAATCACAATTCACAGGAAACTGTAGATGTCCATAAGACAATTTCTGTTAGTGTGTTTTGTATTTGTGATCCAGAAGTGGTCCACTGTTAGTTTTTCCTCTTTTATCAATGGTTGTGAGATTGTGGAGTCAGAATATTTAAGTGGGGTGTGAGGGCTAAAACCACCCCACATGAGGGTTGTGCTGGGGGCTTGCCCCCACACAAAAATATTCTTATAGCACATTTCGTCTGAGTTTTCTATGAAATGCAATGAAATTAACCAGTGACATGAGTTTTCAATAAATCAGTGTTGGCAATTTGTGATTCAGCAAAGAAGAAAGATTCAGTAAATAGAGCAAACCTATATACATCTTTTTAAGATGTTGGTCACTGGTCCCCTTGGATGTGCTAGTCTAGAAGGGTCACAGCATAGAGGTGGATGATCCCTTTAAGGAGATTAAACACATTAATATAGAAATAAGCAAGGATGTTAGAGGTGATGAGGGACAGCTACATATAGGGCATTTAACCAAAGTACCCTAATCCACAGCAGATTAGTAACCTTTGTGTCTAGTCAGGACTCTTAATAGGAATTACACAGACCACAAAGAAGGCAAGCCATAGGGTATTTCCTAGGATGGAAGGGACCTAATGCCTGAGAGAAGAAGTCATCTGGATTTATTACTTGCAGGGTATAAGGTGAGCCTGTTTTGCTGATCTCGGTTTTTGGAATTAAAGGCAAAGCTAATCTATTAGTACCTACTAAGGGAAATGAGACAAAAGCACCTCTGCTAAGGGTCTCTACAAATACTGTTTTACATCTGTCAGTTAATCTGCCAGCATCCTATGTACTAAGTAATGCTGCATACAAGTGTAAATGTTTGTTGTACTGTGAAAAAGCCTGCCTGATGTCTTGTTGAAGGTAGAATGCTGTACATACCTGCCTGAGTCTAATTCAGAAAGATCAACAATGTCTCTCTTCATACAATGCACAGAAGTACGTCTCAGGTTATAAACACTCACATGGACTGCAACGGAATCATACTGGTACTGGTAGTGTAATGACTTGATTGCATGCAAAACTTGGTGGATCCCGGCTCCAGATAAGCAACTAACTGTCATTTTATTTGTTAAGTCAGTCTAGTAAATGGGGCATCTGTGTGTCATACAGTGGGAGTGCTCCACAACAAGAGTCCTGGATAATGAGTTTGCCTGCCTTATGGGCTTTGCATTTGGGGCTCCACTGGATGTAGACATATTTAGGATGTTTGTTGTTGCTTTTGGTGCAGAGCTTTAGAAACTGGTAAGGATAGGCATTGCTGATTATAGGCTTAGGTCATCTTTAAGGTTGGGGAAGCTTGCTTTTTAGTGGCTCACCATCAACTGGTCTGTGTAGATGGTGGACACTATGGGTGTGTTCTTGACAACTTTGTTCTATGCGAGATTTGTGCCTCTAGTAAAATCTTTCACACACTGTGTTTATTTCTTTAAGGTTTAAATGGTTGTCTGTGTATATGTGATTTTTTTTTAAGGATTAAATGGTTGTCTGTGGAAATGAGACAATTGTTACATTGTATCAGGATGCCCATATCTACCAAGCTGGCTAAGGAGACATTTGGAAATTGCATATCAATGTTGTCTGGACCTGTGTATGGGTGGGCTACTGTAGGCGAAGGACTGGGTTATACAGAGGTGGTCTTGGGGTGATTTCTGGGGTTTGGCACTAGACTAGGTTAGATTGTGTTAATATTTGATAGCAGTGCTGTCAAATGTGTAAACTAGCTGCTCCAAGCTTGTCTCCATGTAAAGACTGTTTTAGTAAAGTACAGTTGTGTATACTTACCATAAATGTAGATGTTCGAGTGTATTCACTGTTGCAGTCATCACATTTGAGTTATCTGCTTGCAGTAGCCCTCAGTCGGCCTGATTATCAAAGTCATGGGTACTGTGTCGGTTGCTGTCTCATCTTCCATGACATCGGGTCGTCAGGGGTATAAAGCATGTAGCCGACACCATTACATCAGTTTTTCTTGCCCCAGATGCCAGGTGCCCCCCTAATGGGGAGAAATTATATATATATATATATATATATATATATATATATATATATATATATATATACACAAACACAAGGTGTATACCTCCAACAAAAAAGCAAATACACCAAAAAGCTTTTAAGCATAGTAAAAAGGGATAGAGGTATAGCCAAAAGAAGTCAGGGGGCTGGAGGGAGGGTAACCAGGACTGCAACAGTGAATACACTCGAATATCTACATTTATGGTAAGAGTACACAACTGTACTATGTTCTTCATGTTTCACTGTTGCAGTCATCACATTTGGGTAGATTCCCAAAGCTAAGGATGGGGAGGAGGAATTTACATAGCATTAGGAACAGCTATAAGGCCCTGCAAAACTATAGTGGCAAAACCAGCTCTAGAGTTAGAGAAAATTGGCAAATGGTAATGCTTGGTGAAAGTATGTACAGAATTCCAGGTAGCAGCTTCTAGGATGTCCCTGGTAGGGACACTTCTGCAAAAGGCTGTAGAGGTAGATGCAGCCCTGGTAGAATGCGGTCTTATCCCCTGTGGGATAGGTTTTCCATAGTGCTTATAGCAGAAATGAATGCAATGGCCTAATCATTTAGAAATGCTTTGCTTTGAAATGGCCTTCCCCTCTGCCCCTGCAGCAAATGCCACCAGCAGTTGTTCAGATTTCCTGAGAGGTTTCGTCCTGTCTAAGTAATATCTAAGTTGTCTGTGCACATCTAAGGAGTGCAGTATCTGTTCCCCTTTGTTCTGTGGATTAGAAAAGAAGGTTGGCAAATGAATGGACTGATTAAGAGCCACACTGGATACTACCTTGGGCATGAAGGAGGGACTGGTCCTGAGGGACACCCTGTCTGCATGAAAGATGATGAAAGGCTTTACTGCCATAAGGGCCTGTAATTCAGACACACTTCTAGCTGAAGTGATGGCTAAAAGGAAGGCTGTTTTCCAAGAAAGGAATTTCAACTCTACACTTGCAGCTGGCTCAAAAAGAGGCAGAGTGAGTTTTTCCAATACAAAGTTAAGGTCCCTGGCTGGAGTTGGGGCTCTCCTATGTGGTCTTAGGTTTTTGGCCCCTCTGAAGAACTGCTTGAGCAGTGGATGAGAGAAGAGGGGTGGCTCTGTGTTGTAATGAGCTGAAATGGTTGAGGCATGAATTTTGATGGAGGAAAAGGAAAGGCACTTGTGAAGCATTTCAGTTAAGTATTGAAGAATCTGAGGTAAATTGGGCGCTGCTGTACCCATCCCCTGAGCTTGGTTCCAGGAACAGAATCTTTTCCATTTTTCAGCATAAGATTTTCTAGTACTAGGCCTCCTTGCCTCCAGAATGACATCCAACACTTGTTTACTGAGGGATGGTAACAGAGAGCTCAGGTAATTAGCCAGGCTGCCAGGTTGAGGGTACAGAATCTGGCCCTCCTGCTGGTACAGCAGGTAGGGGTCTGGGGCAGGTGCCAAGGAGCCAGCAGTGACACACTGTGCAAGAGGGGTACTAGTGTTGGCGTGGCCAGTCTGGTGCAATCAGTATCATCCTTGGTTTGTCCTGTTTGATCTTTAGTAGTACCTTAGAGAGGAGAGGCAGAGGAGGAAAGGTATAAACTGATAGATTTTTCCAGGTGAAGGACAGGGCATCTACTTTCCAAGATTGTTTGTGGGGAGTCCTTGTGCAGAATTTGTCCCATTGGTAGTTCTGGGGGGGAGGCAAACAGGCCTATATCTGGGATCCCCCATTTGTTTACCAACATGTTGAATGTCTTTGGTTCCAGTTTCCACTCATGTGGGTCCATGAGATTTCTGCTTAGTTCATGTGCCAGTGTATTTAGCTTTCTGGACAGGAATTGAGCCTCTAGGTGCATTTGGTAGCTCAAGGCTGTGTTCCACAGAGCCATGGCTAGTCTGCAGAGAGGGTATGAGTGGGTCCTCCCTGCTTGTTTATGTACCACATAACAGTGGTATTGTCCGTCTTTACCATTAATTGTCCTGGAGGAATGTGGTCCTTGAAGGCTCTCAAAGCATTCTGTACAGCTAACATTTCTTTTTGATTGATATGCAGGTGCATTTGACTTGGGTTCCATTTGCCCTGAATGCACTTCCCTGCCAAATAAGCCCCCCATGCATAGTCTGATGCATCTGTTTTTAGGGTTTGGGTGGCAGGGGGTAGAGTGAATGGCAGTCCCTTGTTTTGGTGGCAGGCCTCTGCCCACCAAAGGAACTCTAACTGTAGGCAAGGTATGATAGGAATTATTGCTTCTAGATCCTGAGAATGTTGACACCATAGGCTTTTTAGATACCATTGTAGTTTCCTCATATGCAGTCTTGCATATGGAATTAGGAGAATGCAGGAGGCCATGAACACCAAGGCTTGCAGTATTTGTCTTGCAGATAGCAGGGTCTTTGTGGCCATTAGTTTGAAGTAAGCGGTCAAATGAACTTGTTTCTCTGGTGTGAGGAAAGCCATCTGGAAAGTTGTGTTCAAGCTTGCTCCCAGGAATACAATTTGATGGCAGGGTACAATATGTGATTTATTTTTAATTATGGTGTACCCCAAAGAAATTAGCACCTTTTGTACAAACGCCAGAAGATTCAAAAGTATGTCCTGGCTTTCTGTCTGAATTAGACAATCGTCCAGGTAAGGGTATATTTGAATATTCCTTTGCCTGCAAAATGCAATGACTGGAGTTAGGCAAAGGGCAGTGCAGAGACCTGATAGTGCATGTAGCCTGCTTTGAAGTGTAGGTATCTTTTGCAAGATTCCCTGATTGGGATGTGCAGGTAGGCTTCCTTAAAATCCAGTGTTGCCAAGCAGGCATCCTTGCCTAGCATAGGAAGCAACCGGTGAAGAGTTAGCATCTTGAATTTTGGGATCACCAAAACAGTGTTTAGGATAGAGAGATCCAGGATAGGACACCAGGAGTTGTCTTTTCTGGGCACCAGGAAAAGTCTCGAGTAGAAACCCTGTCCCCTTTCCTTTTCTGGGGCAGTTTGAATAGCCCTTATACTTAAGAGAAAGAGAACTTGCTTTTGAGCCTCTGCCCACTGGTTTGGAGGTAGATCTGGCCAACCGTTTGGGGTTGGTAAAGTGTGGAAGTGGAATCTGTATCCTTGGGAAACTATATTTAAAACCCATTTGTCCTGGGTAATGAGTTCCCAGTTTTTTGCCTGCAGGGCAATCTTTTCCCCCTAAAGGAGCATTCAGTTGAGAAGGGCTTGGAAGTTTTAAAGTTAAGTCACTGAGACAGTTTACCATAAGGGGAAGTCTTACTACTCCCTGCTTTGGAAGTGGGAGCCCCCCACTGCTTAGTCCTGTGTGTACCTTGGGACTGAAGCCTGAGTGTTCTGCTGGTTCTGGGTTTGGACTGAGAAAGGCTGGAAGAGGCAGGAAAGGACCAGTTCTTAGAGTGCCAATGCCTACTAAATCTTGAAGGCTGCACTTGCAGGAAATCTTTAACAGTTTGCATAGATTTTGCTTTTTCCGCCATCTTTTTAAGTACTACTACTACTACTTTTTTGCCAAACAGGCGGTCCTGGTTTAAGGGAGCATCCAACAATTTAGCTTTAAAATGATCTAGCAAAGCTTGCTCCTTAAGCCAAGCATGCCTTCTAAGTACAGACCCAGTAACAGCAGCCCTGCAAGATGCCCCTAGTGAATCAAAACTACATTGCAAAGTATGTTTTCCAACTTGTTCAGCAGAATGCATTAAATCCTGTAAATCCTTATTTTCAGCAGAGTCAGGAATCATCATAATTTTCTGTTTAAGCAATCCAATAATATGCTGCTGATACTTTAACATATGAAACTGGCAGTTTAAGGCCATAATGGCCAAGGTTGCAGAAGTGTATACCTTCTTACCCCATCTATCCAGAACCCTGGAATCTCTATCAGAGGGATAGGATTTTTGGCAGTTGTAGCCTTTATGCCCTTGGGTCCCTGTGAAATGGTCCCAGGATCCGCAGTAGGATTTTTAAAGAGGAACTTGTGAGAGTCAGGAACCCTGTAATATCTATCTGGTTTTCTGGGAGTAAGAGGTAAGGAGTCAGGGGCCAAGCTAGACTCCATAAAGGCATCATCAACAATGTCCAGTACAGGGGGGATAGCTAAAGGCCTGTGTTGGAGCAGGAATCCCTAAGCCTCTTTTTAGAATCAGAGTAATCCTGGCTTTCCCAATGAAAATGCTCCCTAAGAGTATGCAAAGTTTCACCAAAAGAGAAATCCTCTGGAGGGGAAGCAGAGGGAATAGAGTCCCTCTGCATCAGAATCCTCATAGGTAGATAAGGGTAAATCCTGGTCATCAGATGAAACAGAAATTTCAGAATCCTGATCAGAAGAATCATAACCCAATTCAATCCTTTTTTTTTTAGGCATAGAGGCCTCACCATGCAGTCTGAGCATCGGTTTTCCAGGCATGGATCGAGTTTTAGGCCTTGAAGAAGAAGATGGCATCAGTTTAATATGCAAGTCAGTAGGCCTGAATACACCCTCAGAAGCCAGTGCCTGCACAGCGGCTCCCGACCCATCCAAGGTAGACATCCGCAGGTTCCACAGTTGAAGCATCTCACGGCATACCGGACTCCAAATGGATCTCAGTAGAGGCCTGCGAATATGAAGTAGCGGGTATCAGGGGCTGTGAAAGCACCTCACTGAGTACCAGCGAACTGGCGACTAGCTTAGGAAAAGCGTCATTGGCAGCTTTGGACCTAGGCGGCCTGTCTCTGTCTTTATCTTTGCGTTTTTTTCAGAATGTCGGTAGTCGGGTGGCTTATTGAAGCCATATCTGGATAATTGAACCGAGTACCAAAATATTTAGACGTGTAAATATACCGATGACGAATAGTTCGTGGTTTAAATAAGGCACAAAATAGACATTGAGGTACGTCGTGGTCAGGGCCTAGACAAGGAATACAGTACGAATGAAAGCCTTTATGAGGTATTTGCTTTCCACAAGAAATACAATTACTGACTTTTACTGATATCAGTTTAGAGCAAGAAAAAGTTTCCCCAATGGGGTACTTAGCTTTAGTTGAAAACTTCGGTTCTGAAACTCAAACGAAAATTTCAGGAGCTGGCCGACCGGCACTTGGGAACTGCTTCTGCTTCGGGCACCGCACGGCAAGAAAGACTGATGTAATGGCATTGGCTGCATGCTTTATACCCCTGATGACCTGACGTCATGGAAGATGAGACAGCAACAGACGCAGGACCCAAGACTTTGATAATCAGGCCAACTGAGAACTACTGCAAGCAGATAACCCAAATGTGATGACTGCAACAGTGAAACACGAAGAACATCAGTAAGTTACAGGTTTTGGTTCTAAGGGAGGTTTTAGAGATTAAATTTACTTTCTCAGCTTTTGTGCCTGTATAAGGCACTGATAACCTCTTGATGCAATAACACCAATAAAGACTGCTTGTAAGTGTAATGCTACAGAAAGCAACTTAAACAAGGCAATGTCAAGTCTTAGGTATATTTAGAATGATTTAAAAACAAAATGAACAAATAAAGCAGTGGCACTCTAAACAGCTAACTGAAGTGTAAAAATGAAATACAATAAAAACTCTTATCTGACAAGGTTGGAGCAGTTTTAACTCAGGACCCCCTCAGTGTTTGGTGATAACCCCAAGCTGATGAGCGCTCTGGTAAAATGAGAAAGAATTTATGGGAAGGTAGGTTTACTTAAGCGAAATACTGATTTGCTGGGTGGGTATTTAATATTATGGATACACAGGAAACAATAGGTGGGAAAGTACTTAAATAGGTTATACAACAGACAATAGCAGTGGAAGCGATGCAGGAGGGACTTTGAGTTAGATTACCATATGGGCAGAAGCCAGATATGCAGCTGTTTAAATCACCAACAAGAGAAGGGTAGGAGGGTTGTGAAAAAAATCAAACTGGAGCTCTAGTCCTATGGTTAGAATTTCAGAAACATTTAGCTTAATGCCTCAGTGAAGGGTGTGGGAGATGCAAAGAGCAGGGGAAAAAAGTAATAGAAGTTAAACAGAAAGGCACTGAAATGCAACTTTAACATGTATATATAGCTATAAAAGTACTGGGGCAAAATTCACAATACTGCTATAAAAGTACTGGGGCAAAATTCACAATACTGCTATAAAAGTACTGGGGCAAAATTCACAATACTGCTATAAACGTACTGGGGCAAAATTCACAATACTGCTATAAAAGTGCTGGGGCAAAATTCACAATACTGCTATAAAAGTACTGGGGCAAAATTCACAATACTGCTATAAAAGTGCTGGGGCAAAATTCACAATACTGCTATAAAAGTACTGGGGCAAAATTCACAATACTGCTATAAAAGTACTGGGGCAAAATTCACAATACTGCTATAAAAGTACTGGAGCAAAATTCACAATACTGCTTATAAAAGTACTGGAGCAAAATTCACAATACTGCTATAAAAGTACTGGAGCAAAATTCACAATACTGCTTATAAAAGTACTGGAGCAAAATTCACAATACTGCTATAAAAGTACTGGGGCAAAATTCACAATACTGCTATAAAAGTACTGGGGCAAAATTTACAATACTGCTATAAAAGTACTGGAGCAAAATTCACAATACTGCTATAAAAGTACTGGAGCAAAATTCACAATACTGCTATAAAAGAACTGAGGCAAAATTCACAATACTGCTATAAAAGTACTGGAGCAAAATTCACAATACTGCTTATAAAAGTACTGGAGCAAAATTCACAATACTGCTATAAAAGTACTGGGGCAAAATTCACAATACTGCTATAAAAGTACTGGGGCAAAATTCACAATACTGCTATAAAAGTACTGGGGCAAAATTCACAATACTGCTGCAATTGCAATCCTACCACAAACTATGGCACCAAACTATGCAGAAAGTTACCAGCAATGCTGCAATGAATGATTAAATCAGGCTCAAATTGGGCAGTAAATCACAGTCCTGCCACAGTTGTGAAAGAAGCTACAAGACTGTCTGAGGTCCAAGACTGGGTTCAAAATAGAAAAAAGCTACCTTTTACATGTAATTCTACTTATGGAAATAGACGTGCAGCAGGATGTATAAACAATGCTAAAAGCTTGCAGTAATACACAATCTTCACACAGCTGCAAATTAAGTTACAAGACTAAGGTCCAAGAACAAACTAAAAACAATTCAAAGTTTTGGATAAAACATGGGAAAAAGCAGAGAAATACAAAAAGTATGACCACACAGATCACTATAACTGTTTTAACATGAGCAACACAAGTGCTTGTTTCCAGTCCCAGAATCCCCCAAGAAACCTGCTTAATACTATTGTGAGGGGATCTACCAATTCCCCAACAGCCTTTTAAAGGGTCATTAATGGAATCTTACCTAGTTCTTGCATCTTACCCTCTCTTCAGATTTAGTGCCTTCTCCACCTAATTAGTTATTTCATTATGAATTAATCTTCCTCTCAGCACTATTAGGTTTTTCTAGGCTGACACTTTCCCCTTTTTTTCTTTTGTGAACAATACTGCAAAATACTCCTTTAGTATTTAGTCTGATCCTTGACTATGACTTTTCACTAGTTCATCAATCGCTCTATATAAACCTTCTTCGCTTTCTTAATGTCTTGCCAACGTTTCCAGAGTGCTCTATCTTCCTAGTGCATTTACTACCTTCGTTCTAGCTTCCATATACACCTCTCCAATGACTGTCCCCATTACCCGTCATGTGCACTGATCACTTTCCATTATGGTCAACTCTAGTGGATCCGACCGTTTTCCTTTTCATTCTTGCTTTGGCTATGCTTTTTAACATTTCTTTACTTGTAGAATGCATCTTCCACCACTCGCCACAGCTCCAAAACATCCTCACAGCCAAAAGAAATACCAGGATTGGTGGAAAGGAAGGGTGGATGAGGGCATGAAGAAGACAGATGTTTGATAAGTCCAAGAACAAACTAAAAAAATCTAGTATACCATTGATGTGAAATGGAATAGCACACGAGCAAAATAAAGACAAAGTATGAGAAAATTCTACGCCCACTTTCAACCATCCATTTTTGGACTAATAGAAATCAGAACATTCATTTCTTCATCTGACTCGTATATGATTTCTTTTAGTTTATGGTTTAAGTTAATTACAATACTAAGACAGATAAGTTTGGACTTAACTACATAGCAAAGACGACAGTTGAATAGCATGGCCAGTGTTCTGTTTTCCAACCTGTCCTCGGTATTTAACACTACACCCTCATAAAATTCTACAGGACTAAATCAGCGAAAAGATTAACTGGAATAGCTGAAAAGTGGTTTGAGTATAACCTCTCAGGTCGAATGTATGTGGTAATTCTGAGATACCTTCCCCAGAGTAACTGTTACACTGGGCTTCCCAAAAAATGTGATCCTTTACTGACATCGTTCTTGGAACACACAAATGCTTGCACTGGAAATATGATTAGATGGTAAATTTTGGATTTCCACTGCTGTACAACTAAAAGGAAACTTCACATCGATTCTCCTGCACACAGCGGCAAGGGTGCTGCACACTGTCAGCCTACCAAACAATCTAAGCCTCAGTGAGACGAAACCCTAAAAACACAGCTGCCATATATATAAATTATCATGACTTTTTTGTTGGGGGTTGCAGCAGAATTTACAAGAATTACTTCTTAGAATAACCTCCTCAGTTATCAGTCCTGTATTTTATAAACCATGGTTAAATTCTGTGCCTGGACTGACCTCCAGGGACCAGAAATCATCTGTTGTCAGAACTGCTTTATATGCCCATCATCTAAATTTGAAATCTATAGTGTCTGACATATTAAGGTCAAAGTAAATGATGTATGCTGAGTGCAGGTAGTTTTAAAAAAGATAACTAATGTTGCTACTTGATCTCAGTGGAATAAATCATGTAGCCCTAACTTTCTGGGAAATAATTGGGATGCTATTCAAGTACAATATGGACAAGTTTCTGTGTAATCTCATCTCTGAATCACTAGCATCTGTGTTGGATCATAACTCCAAGGTTGTGATGTTCTTCATATTGATCACTGCTGTACTAGCCTTAGCTACATGGGGTTATATCCTGCCACGGGTATACAGCTGTCCAGATTCCAAACCTTCAGGGTACCTTCCATGCACCCAAACTGTCAAGCAGCTCAGGCTGAGCTGACAAAGACAAGTTTAGGTGCAAAGCCCTTCAGAGCTTTACTGCCACTGAAAAGTACTCTCCTCTGAGGCTTTTGAGGATCTGTGTTTCCCTTACCTGGACACACAAATTCCCTTTGGGGGGGGGGGAAAGCTTCCATTTTCTTAATTTTTACTGATGTTTTATTGCTTTCCTTTATAGGGAAGTTATTTTAAAGCTAGAAGTTTTGTGTTTTAACAGATTGCCTTGAGACTGTGGCATACTTTTAAATGGAGCACTCATTTCTGTCAGTTAAAAATAGTGGTATCTAACTGATAAACTATTTTCTGTGGAGAAATTGTGTTGATTTTAATCCTGTGAGGCTACCATAGTGTTTGAAAGTGCTTTTTACAGTGTTTCTGTTATAAAATAATTTTATGGACTGGTAGTTTTACTGCCATGGTTGCTTGTTTTTCACAGGACAGAGGCACCATTTTTGGCTCTACTATGGAACAGATCATCACTTCCAGGGTCGGTCCTTCTTCCAGCCACAAAAAGAAAAATTTAAGCAAGAAGCCTCTGACACCACATCAGGCTAGCAATTTGCCTCCGCTGCAGGTGGGTGACTCTGCTGTGACCATATGTAGTACCTCAGACCACTCATCTTTTACCCTGGATCCTTCTGGTGTGGCACATTCAGCCACTAAGGACCAGGGGTTAGCCACTCCCTCTGTGGTGGTTCATGTTTCCTCACAGTAGGCAAGGGGGAAACCAACCACTCTTGTCAGTCCTGGGAGACCAAATAGGGAGAGTATCCCCATTGTGTCAGAATGCTGTGCTCATCCCTGGGGAAGCAGCAGCAGCCATTAGTAACACAGGTTGGCCACATTTTTCCTGTCAAAAAGAAACAGAAAACCAAGCATGTATCTACACCTCCTCAGACTTCTTTGCATAGAAGTAGTTTACTGGGACTGGCTCACAGTTTGATTCAGGCTAGTGAACATTCTTGTGGAGCAGTTTACAGTAAGAGAGAGAGAGATGCCTCCTTTCCTGAACAGGTTCAAGATTCTGAATGCAAAATGCAGGGATGGAGTCAGGGATTTTCCCTCAGATTTCTGATTCAGACTCAGAGGAGATTGCTCTTTCTGTCTCTCCCAATGGGGGTTCCTCTTTCTCTGAGACTATTGCTAGAATGGCCCAATGGTTTATATGGGAGAAAGTGGGGATCTTAGTCTTTCACAAAATACTACGGGTTGTTACAGAAAGATTTTCCAGAACCTACACCTATTCCTCTTGTCCTGTCTGCTTTAGAGGATTGGTGTGTTACTGCCTGCAATTTTACTGAGAGTCAGCCAGCTGTCCTTAAAATGGCAGATAGGTTCCTCGGGTCTTGCAACTTTGAATTTCAGAATTTTAAATTGTCTAGCTCATATGTTAAAATTTATTCTGACATACTGTGAAATTATTAAGAATGTTCCTCCACAGTTTCTTCTTGTGAAGAAAAATCTGTGTTAAATAACTTTGTTTCTTCTACTGCAGAGGTTACTTACTCATTGTCTGCAGTATGTGCATCACTCTGTTGATACTTCTTCCAGGGCTATGGCCACTGGTACACTTTTAAAGTTTGCTTGGCTGAATTCTCAGAACCTTTCAGACAATGTTAAAAATGAGATTTTAAATTCTTCCTTAGATAGAGGTTTAGTGTTTGGCACCTCTCCTGCAGAAGTGATCAAAAGGTGCGATAAAACGATCAAGTTGATCCAGGGAATCTCTAAGATTTTTCAATCCTCTGTTTCCAAATTGTCCAAGGTTTATTTTTTCTCCTCATCCAATTTCAGCATAAAACAGCATAAACAGTCTCAACAGAAGTCAGGTAAACAGATGTTTAAGAAGATGTGGCTTGTAGGTTCAAAAAGAAGTCTCAAACCTCCTAAAACCAAGGTCACTCAACAAGTCTAAATGACAGTTCAAGAGACCTTGTGATCCCCTTGTCATTTAGTCAGCTTAACTCTAGCTGCTTGCCAGTTTGGATGTGTGGAAGAAGTCCGGAATCTTTGGAAGCTGGCCGGCTCTTACATCCTTGGCAGGATATAACTCATAAAGCAAAGGCTACTGCAGGAGTGATCATTTGAACATCTATTTTTATGGTACGTTTAACTTACACAACTGCACTTTATGCACCCACTTTTAGTCATACAATCTTTTAGAATGACCACCTCTCTGGAACAAACAAGGAGGGATTAAGAGCATATCATCCAAATTTTTATGGATGGTCCATAACCACTTCTTGGAAATGTTTAAATAATGGATTTTTGGCTTATTTTGCAAAAAAAAAATAAATAAATAAAAAAATAAAAAAGATTATGTCCTGATTAAAAATGAATGTCTGGAACTTATTTAAGAAATTTAAAATGTTACTACAATGTTTAAAATATTCGGAGAAACAAATATACTTCAAACAAACACTGTTTAATGAGCGCTTTCGGTAGGATCAATGTCCTACCTTCTTCAGAAGGATATTTGGTTCTCCGACTCTGCTGACAGTGCTACCCGCCTTTGTTGTTTTAAAAGTTTGCTGTTTTTTCGAGTGAGTTTGTTCGTTAATGTTTAGAATATTCAAGATGCAACTATTTCAAGTTTAAGTAACTACAGAGCGCAGTATGTCAAACTGTGCTATAAAGCCTCAAAGATACTGAAGCTTGAGATTACTCAGGACACTTATTAAACCTACATTCTCAGAGCGAATTGATTGGGTTGTTAAATGACTAAAGAGCATGTCTGACAAAAGACCTACCGAAAGATTCTGTCATTCTCTTGTCTTTTCAATAAATTCCTATATTTTGCATCCGGTTTAATCCCTTTTTTCACTGCCACTCCCTCTCTGTTCCTTAATCCAACCGTCATTTAGGGATATGATTTAATTAAAGAGATATGTGCATTAAGGGTAACATCCGTTTTCCCTTAAGTTATTCTGTGGCTATAGGTTTTTACAACTGTTTATACATCATAAAAGTCATGCTAAAACTTTTCAAATTTGCTCTGTTTCTCACTACATATCATAGCATGTCCTTGTTGTCCTAAAAGAAGAAAGTGATATAAGGAGTTTGGCTATTCCCAAACTTAAGGCTACACATCTTGGAGAATAAAATGTGCTATAAAAGACATTAATTAGCACAAAAAGATAAAAGTACGTTCTTGAGCTAATGTTCATAAATCCCCCAAAAGGGATTTTTTCTTCCTGAATTTGAACATGTTGAATGAAACAAAAGTATTCAAATGATATGCACAACAGATGTAATATACTGAATATGATTCACTGAGATGATTATTTTATCAACTGCCTCACTAAGTTGAATGCATATCAAGGTTATTTCAAAATCTGGCAGCTGCTGTTGTAGTTTTTTAGGCATAGCTGTTAATGAATTTAGTCCCACATTAATTTTGCAACATAGTACATTTTCACGGCTACAGAAGGATGCTCAATTCAGTCACCTAGTAACCAGGAAAATAACTAAATTATTTCAATACAGCTTCTAATACCTCATTACCAGTATCTTACAACAGATCTTATTTGGGAGAGGTTAATAAATAAAACTTGCCTTAATACTCTTTCTGTGATTAGTTTCACTTTATTTGATTCTGTAATTTTGGGTTGCCTATACTATTCTACTCTGGCACTCTTCCTACATTTAATTTCTACCAGCCTGTGTCTAGCAGACTCATTTGGTTCATACATTTAATATGAGATCACTAAAACCACACACAAAGTATTTTCAGTTGCATATGCTGTCCTGTACTATTCAAGGTACAGAAAGTACTTCTGAATTATGGATTAGCCTGGGACCTGACCTGCTCTCCCGCTCGGTCACAGGAATTAGGATAGCCCCCCTGCCAAACGGGCAATGCGTATAACCCTACCATTGTTGTTGACTCCTTTGGACTCCCAGTGCGAATGCACACACCTGCCTCCTCTAATCCCCAAAGAACTTTACTTAAAAATCTCCAAAAGAGACTCAGGATAGCCCCCCTGCCAGACGGACAACGCGTATAACCCTACCATTGTTGTTGACTCCTTTGGACTCCCAGTGCGAATGCACACACCTGCCTCCTCTAATCCCCAAAGAACTTTACTTAAAAATCTCCAAAAGAGACTCAGGGTAAAGGAAATTTTACCTAACTTCAGTATTATTGTTTGCTAAATGTTTGCTGTAGGCATTAGGCAGTACCTGGTCATAATCACCAGCCTAATATCCTACTGCTAGATCCAGGAAGGACTAAGTAATCTAACATTGTAAAGAAATTAAAAAAACTGACATAAGTTACCTTTAGGACCCAGGAACACCCTTGTGGTGTAGGCCCCGCTAGCTTAGCGACTGTTTTTTTAATTCCACTGTAAGTCGTATTTAAAGAGCTAAAGTTGGTTTAGGCATACTTTCTCTTTTACAGCCTACATTCTGAGATACGTAGGTATCTGCTTTAAGCGCGCATACAGATGGGCTGTATGCCTCGTAGCGTTGCTTTGCATAGCCCTAAGAATCGATCAGTGTAAGCTATTGAATGATGAATAACTATGTCTTTGATTTAATAGAACGAGTGCTGTTTACTGTCTCCTACTTTATGCACTGTTGTATAAACACTATTAATACTGCTCTAAGACTACTGAACCTAGCTTACTACATAAAGGATATCCTGCTGTTTGTTGCTAAACCCTCTATCTCTCTCCTCTATTCTACCTATAGATAGCCCCCCTGCCAGATGGACAACGCGTATAACCCTACCATTGTTGTTGACTCCTTTGGACTCCCAGTGCGAATGCACACACCTGCCTCCTCTAATCCCCAAAGAACTTTACTTAAAAATCTCCAAAAGAGACTCAGAGTAAAGGAAATTTTACCTAACTTCAGTATTATTGTTTGCTAAATGTGTGCTGTAGGCATTAGGCAGTACCTGGTCATAATCACCAGCCTAATATCCTACTGCTAGATCCAGGAAGGACTAAGTAATCTAACATTGTAAAGAAATTAAAAAAACTGACAAGTTACCTTTAGGACCCAGGAACACCCTTGTGGTGTAGGCCCCGCTAGCTTAGCGACTGTTTTTTAATTCCACTGTAAGTCGTATTTAAAGAGCTAAAGTTGGTTTAGGCATACTTTCTCTTTTACAGCCTACATTCTGAGATACGTAGGTATCTGCTTTAAGCGCGCATACAGATGGGCTGTATGCCTCGTAGCGTTGCTTTGCATAGCCCTAAGAATCGATCAGTGTAAGCTATTGAATGATGAATAACTATGTCTTTGATTTAATAGAACGAGTGCTGTTTACTGTCTCCTACTTTATGCACTGTTGTATAAACACTATTAATACTGCTCTAAGACTACTGAACCTAGCTTACTACATAAAGGATATCCTGCTGTTTGTTGCTAAACCCTCTATCTCTCTCCTCTATTCTACCTATAGATAGCCCCTGCCAGACGGACAACGCGTATAACCCTACCATTGTTGTTGACTCCTTTGGACTCCCAGTGCGAATGCACACACCTGCCTCCTCTAATCCCCAAAGAACTTTACTTAAAAATCTCCAAAAGAGACTCAGAGTAAAGGAAATTTTACCTAACTTCAGTATTATTGTTTGCTAAATGTTTGCTGTAGGCATTAGGCAGTACCTGGTCATAATCACCAGCCTAATATCCTACTGCTAGATCCAGGAAGGACCAAGTAATCTAACATTGTAAAGAAATTAAAAAAACTGACATAAGTTACCTTTAGGACCCAGGAACACCCTTGTGGTGTAGGCCCCGCTAGCTTAGCGACTGTTTTTTAATTCCACTGTAAGTCGTATTTAAAGAGCTAAAGCTGGTTTAGGCATACTTTCTCTTTTACAGCCTACATTCTGAGATACGTAGGTATCTGCTTTAAGCGCGCATACCGATGGCCCGTATGCCTCGTAGCGTTGCTTTGCATAGCCCTAAGAATCGATCAGTGTAAGCTATTGAATGATGAATAACTATGTCTTTGATTTAATAGAACGAGTGCTGTTTACTGTCTCCTACTTTATGCACTGTTGTATAAACACTATTAATACTGCTCTAAGACTACTGAACCTAGCTTACTACATAAAGGATATCCTGCTGTTTGTTGCTAAACCCTCTATCTCTCTCCTCTATTCTACCTATAGATAGCCCCCCTGCCAGACGGACAACGCGTATAACCCTACCATTGTTGTTGACTCCTTTGGACTCCCAGTGCGAATGCACACACCTGCCTCCTCTAATCCCCAAAGAACTTTACTTAAAAATCTCCAAAAGAGACTCAGAGTAAAGGAAATTTTACCTAACTTCAGTATTATTGTTTGCTAAATGTTTGCTGTAGGCATTAGGCAGTACCTGGTCATAATCACCAGCCTAATATCCTACTGCTAGATCCAGGAAGGACTAAGTAATCTAACATTGTAAAGAAATTAAAAAAACTGACATAAGTTACCTTTAGGACCCAGGAACACCCTTGTGGTGTAGGCCCCGCTCCGCTTCGCTCGGGCTCGCTCCGCGCCCCACCCTGCCCCCTATTCCCACCCGCCCCCACTACCTCTACATTTATTAGGCCACTAAGCCCTTCCCCTTATCCACCAACCAATCACAACCTTCCTGTGCTCTGACTCATCTCCCCCTCATTTCTAGCTTGTCTACACTGATTAGGCTATCTCCACCCACTCATCTCCCTCTCATTCCTTGTTAGACTATTCTGACTAGGTAATCTCCACCCACCTGTTAACCTCTATCTAGTTAAAACTCCATCCTATACCCTTCCAGTTTCTTACTCACCATATACCTTCCTATGCTTTACATACCCTAGTTTTTCCAAGGAAAGCTCCCCCAGCTCACTACACTCACTAACCTCTTCAAACCATGGACAAAAAGCTTTTTACTACCCTTCCCTTCTTACTATCACTCCTTATTGTTTCCTATCTCTCAACCAGCTATGAAACCCTAACCCTAGCAGGTGTCTTCCTCTCCAAAGGTCACACCTCCATTCATTCTCATAACCACTCCAAACCCATCCCTCCGTCTCACTACCATGCTAATAACCAGATTCCTAAAATAAATCATCCTACCCTCTGCCACCCAAAGGTTCCCACAACAAAAGATACCCTAAAATTATTAATCAAACTCCAAAAAATATTTGACTACTTAAAAAAATCTATCACAATAGATGGTGATATCCACCCCAACCCAGGTCCTAACTCTGACTTAGACCCCAAAACACTGAAAGACACCAGAAACCTAGTGGGCTCCCTCCTTATCCTTCATCTTAACCTAAGAAGTATTAATAATAAAATTCACAGCTTACATGCCTTGCTTGCAACTCACTCCCGACATCATGTGCCTATCGGAAACATGGCTTAAACCATGCACTAAGGATGAAGAAATTATCCCACCTGGATATAGCATCCTTAGGAGCGATCGAATAACCAGAAAAGGGGGGGAATAGCTGTCATGTTCAAGAACTCCCTGAACATCACCATGAACCCACTCCAACCCCCAAAAATCCACAACCTTGAACTAATTGCTCTAAAGATTCGCCTAAACAACCAAAAAAGTATTAATCTCATAGTAACTTATCTACCACCAGGCAAAAATATTGAAAACCTTGAACTAATCCTCAGTTGGCTTGCTACCAACTATCCCCAAGAAACGATAATTCTAGGGGATGTTAATATTAACTGGGCCCTCTATTCCGAACTCCCAAATCCTCTCCCCATTAACTTACATGGCTTCTCACAAAATATTCTATCTCCCACCAGAATTGGTAATGCCCAACAAAAAGAGAGCATCCTTGACTGGATACTTACAAACAAGGCTCCAAATAATTATACTTCAGGGACCCTTCCCAACGACCTTAGTGACCACCTGATTACCTTTATTATAAAGCACAAGTGTCCAACTTCAAATCATCCACAATCCAGACTAGTCAGGAACTGTAAGAATTTTGTCCCGGACCATTTCATTGCAGATCTTAAGGCATGTAATTGGTCCATCCTAAAAACCTTACCCATAGATGAGAGTGTGTTACATTTTAATAACACTTTCCTAAAAATACTCGACTCGCATGCTGCTAAGGGTCTCACTAAAACTAAGGTACGCATTGCACCCTGGCTAACAAAGGACACTAAAGCCAAAATTAAACATCGAGACAAGGCCTGGCACAAATGGAGAGCCTCTAAAACCCCACTAGATCGCATCAAGTTTCTCCAACTTAGAAACTCAACTAAAGCAGCCGTATTGTCTGACAAAAAACAGTATTACTGTCACCTCCAAAATAAACACCAGAATAATCCCAAGAAATTTTGGGCTGGTTTTAATCACCACCTTCATCCAGGTAAACCCACCACCCCTACCCCTGAAAAACTCATTGGTAAAGATTCTAGAGAAATAGCCAACACCTTTAATTCATTTTTCACAGAAACCATTCAGTCCCTCGCCAACCAACTTACTACTTCTCCCTTGGCTACACCCTCAACCAAAGTCCCAACTCAACCCACCTTCAACCTCCAGCCTGTACCCACCTCCTATATTAGAACCCTCCTAAATAAACTCAAACCAACCACCTTAGCGGCTGACTTACTCCCAGCCAACTACCTACAAATTGCATCTGATGCCATAGCCTACCCTGTTTCTATCTTGGTTAACCGGACCATTTCAGAAGCTTCTATTCCCTCTATTTGGAAAATCTCCCACATCATCCCTCTACATAAAGGTGGATCTTCCACTGACACATCAAACTACAGACCCATAGCTATACTATCTCCTCTAGCCAAAATCATGGAATGCTGCATTCACAAGCAGCTCATTACCCATCTTACTCGAAACAATCTCCTGTCTCACACCCAGCACGGCTTTCGCCCCCATCACAGCACAACTACTGCTCTCCTTTCCTTTATTGACACAGTTAACCACAATCGAAACAATAAATTCATAACCTCGGCGCTCTTTCTTGATCTATCTAAAGCCTTCGACATGGTCAATCACCAACAGCTGATCCACACACTGGAGGCATACTACCTTAGCAAGACTACCATAGACTGGTTTACTGACTACCTTTCTCATAGAAATCAGGCTGTTCTATGGGAAAATAGCTTATCCGACCTACTCCCCACAAATATCGGCGTTCCCCTAGGATCTATCCTTGGTCCTCTTCTTTTCTCCTTATTTATTAATGATCTGCACTCTATCATTCCCAAAGCCACCTGCATACAATATGCAGACGACTCCACCCTGATCTGCTCCAACAGCTCCCTCGACAAACTCCAAGTTGCCATCCAAAACTGTTTTTCCCTAGTTGAAAAATGGTTCTTGGAACTAAAACTCTTACTTAACCCATCCAAAACCAAATTACTTCTGTTTTTCCCCACTACTTCCACCCCTCAAGGAAATCAATCTCCTAGCTCCAACCACCCCATCTTTCATGTGATATCCAATAATGGGACCATAATTGACCCTGTCTCCCACACCAAACTACTTGGTGTGACCATAGACCACAAGCTTAAATTTGATACTCATATCAACCTGACCATTAAGTCGGTAAACAAGAAACTCGGGTCCATGTATAGAATTAAGAACTTCCTAACCCCACACACTAAATTAACTATTGCCCGGACTCACCTCCTTTCCACACTCCTCTATGCCTCCCCGATATTCTCCTTCCTTAATAAAAGAGAACTCAACAAACTATCTACTACCTATAACCACATAGCTAGATTTATAACAGGAATGCCCTATCGTACACACCACTGTAACAATTTCAGATCATTAGATTGGATAGAACTACCTAACATTCTTAAACTCAATCAACGCACTGAGGCATTCAAAACAATCCACCATCCTGACAAAACCCCCGCAATGACCAAAATATTCATTCCCTACTCTAACCTTACATCCCTTAGATCTTCCAAAAGCCTACAAATTCAAACTATTAAATCTAACAATTCAGGAGGTGAAGCACTCTATGCTAACTCCATTGGAAAATCCTGGAATGCCCTCCCAAACAACCTAAGACACGAGACCTCACTCCACCAATTCAAAAAACAACTCAAAGATCTACTAAAATCTGAATGGTTATGCCCATGTTGTAATCCTGATTAATAGCAAACAGCCCACTACTACCTTATATCCATCCAATCCATAATGCAAGGGTCTTCATTTGTAGTTAGGATACTCCAACTACCTAAGAATGTTTTACCTATTTAAATTATCTGTATAACACTTTTAATTCCTCATCTAACATTGAAAGTAATACTTTGTATTCTGATCTACTGTTGTTTTTTGTCATAACTACTCTCTATGGAGCTTTTCTCCCCGGGCCTCTACTGAAAATGGACATGTATCCAGTTGGACTAGCCCGGTCAACAAATGTAAAATAAAATAAATAAATAAATAAAAATAAATAAAAATACATATATACTTGAAACAGACTAACTGAAATCCACCTAATAGTATTTCATACTCTGTCAGATTTACCTGCTTTTTAGTCTGTCTCTAGCAAACAGATTTGCAAGAACCAATAATGGAAGGCTGCTGTTAATCTCAGGACACTAAACCTGGCAAATATTTTTGTCTAATACCCTAACTGCTCTGCTTTGCAAGGAGAGCCTTCAAAGTGGAGGGGGGCATTTTAACTGTGGTTGATGAAAGATGTTCTGTGGTCCTTTGTAAACAAACAGAGCAAGGTAAAGAACATCTGACCATTTTGGCAAGGGTGATAATTGTATACATGGAACACAGATCACTTGTAAGTTATGACTGTATCTTGCATTCCAACTTTCACTTCGTCCACTCTTCTTCTGCTAATGCATGACCGATAGCTTATGCATGTGGGTCTCTCTCCCAACTGCAAGCTTTTGAGCAAACTACAAAAATGTGTTGTTAAAAAGATGAGAAACTTAAAGGAAATTAATGTGTGAAAATTACTGTCTGCAGAATTTTTCTGATCCCTTAAATATGTCTCTCTACACACTGCAGTCTGTAATATTAGTTTTTCCGTCATGCAGTGCTGGGCCTAATCTGCCAAGTCTTAATTCAGAAAGCCAGTCGGGCAGCTCTAGAAGCATGAGTGTTCAGCTACATCAGCTGCAGATGTCCCTTGGCATGAGCACTGCATAAAAACAAAAGAAATCAGGTTATATTTCAGATATTCTGCCTAGGTATCTGGTTTTATTTTTCGACAGGAATGCAACTTTTTCCCTGAGAAGGATACAGCAAATCACATTAATATTCAGGTTGTGTGACTAATGAATATAATTACACCTGTTATTGACCATTCATTGCCAATTTGTAATGCGGAATGACAGTTACATGCACAAGTTTGGAAAAATATGTGTAAGACTATGACTTTTTCAAAGTGTCCACAGACTATAAAGATATTTACCTTACAAGTTGTAAAGGCACATTAGAAAGGGTGTTAGAGGAAAGAATACATTTCCAATTTTAGTGGCACTGGGCAGTGTACTATTTTATTTCTCTATTTCTCGACACAGATACTAGACAAAAATTTGAAGTCTCTAATATAAACAAACTTCATTACTGCCCTCACACTTAAAAAGCCTTTTCTACTCTTTAGTCACCAACTACCCTAGCATAACTGTAATGACCTTCAGCCCTTGGCTGATATTAGTACTTGAAATGCAATGCAGCATTATTCATCAAATGCAGGTAGCAGTCTTGCTCACATGCCACAAACAGAGCAGCATTCAACAAAAAATCAATCCACAAATAAAATCTCCATTAGAACATGTTTAATAATAAGATAAAGTTATCATTCAAATTAACAATTCTTTCTTCAGGCAAATACCAACATAAGAAGTACAGTGTATGGAATAAACAAATAACTCAATATAATTAATTAATAAAGTTAAAAGGCCACTCAACAACTGCTTAGGTTCTTACACCCTTCTCTCTCGGAAAGTTTTACTGAACAGTAGCATAATTAAGGTCAAAACCTCTTGTAGCATCTAATACAACTCTACAGTTTACTTCACACGTTAACTGCGCATTAAGTGTTATCATGCATTTTTTTTTTCAAATATATTTTTATTGAATTTTACACACATTTCAAACATATAAAGGAAAAACTGTACATCATTACAGGAAGCAGTAAAGTATAGGTGTATATATATATATATATATATATATATATATATATATATATATATATATATATAAACAGTTAGTACAAAACTATGCATTTATAAAATAGTTATCTTACTGGGAAACTTACATCTTAGAGAATAATATAAGCAGTAAAGACCTCCAATAACCTATTACAGTCGAAGTCTAGAGATACAAATGGAAAATAGCTTGGAAGGAGGAGGGAGTATATGACTGTCTTAAGATGAAAGAAAAGTGGTAAGGAGGGTATATCCATTTAAACCAACTATTTACACCATGTACAACTATTTATACCACATTTACATCATATTTACACCATGGATGCCAGAGGATAACAAAATAATGTAACAAAATACTTTGTAAGATCAAACGTTACAGTGTGATGATAATGTCTAATGATTATAGGGCCAGTGTTATCATGCATTTTTTATGATGACAATCTGCAAAATATAAAACTTGAAAAATCTCATGTCCAACTGCATTAAGTGTAACTATATAAGGCATTCAATACATTTCCAGTGTCTTTTCCATTTTATAATATAGACATACAAAGACCTCTAGCTTCATTGTAGAAAGAACCACACATTTTGCACCTTGCTAAAATAATTAATTAACGCTTTCCAATTTGCATTTTCTATAATATCTATTGTCTGGATGAGTAAATGTGTCCATAACCTCAATGTATACACAAGTGCAACAAACATCCCATCTCCTCTGTTCAGCGCCAAATGATGTTTAAAGTCTTTAATATTCCTTGCAAACTTGTATAACCTGCTTTTATTTAAAAGTGCATCCCAATTCATGTTAACTCTTTCATTCTGTTTACTGGCCAAATGGTATTAACATTGATTGAAAGAAACTTTTATTATTTTTTTAAACATTTCATGGGGAGCCACACTATTAGATTACTTAAGTACAACAACATATACATCTCAAATTTCCTTCATCAAGTCTTCTCAGCTCATCATCACAAAGTGTAGTACTTCATACTACCTGAACAATTTTTGCCTTCTAGATGTTATTTATCAGACATCAGGGTAACAAATTGCTGACAGCTTTCTTTCAGTACAATCTGTTCATAAAGTGCTATTGTGCATAGAAATAATGGCATTAAAGAATTATCACCTCTTGCAATATGCCAGTCAGTTTTTTATTACTGCATAAATATTCAGATTCTCCAAAAATTATACAGATTGTGCTTGCCTACCCATATAAAATATATTGTCAAAAAAGCTAAACATCTTACTATGACTGATTAGTCATGATTTATTGATGTTTTTGTGATAAACACATGCATAATTTGACACCACTGCCATGCCTACATTTTATCTACAGTATTTACAAACATGAAACATGTTTAAATTCCATAATTAACCTGATAAAAATAAAACTAATATGTCCTCACATAAACATTTGCTATGAAACATATTTATGAATAAGAGAATGACAGTAATAACATTTTTAAATAATTTCCCCAAAATAAACTATATCAAATCATCTTCAATGCTATTGCCAAAGTATATTTGACATGTAAAAATTAAGAGCGACTGTGAATATGGATCTGGATTTCTAGGAAGAAATATAAAACAAAATTACAAGATAAAAATGGGGTCTTAAGAAACATCTCAGGTCAATATCTGTGTAAAATAGCTATTTAATAAAAATACACCGAACAGCCAAAAATGATGCATGGGATGTGTGCACCATTTTAAATATGAATGTATGGAAAGAAGTAATGTACTCAATGTGGTATGAGTGGACACATGCAAGAAAACTGTGCCACGTCATGTATTAGAAAAATGGAACCATTCTGCACATACTGTGAATTAAGATTACTATAAGGGTAAAAAGAATTACCTGAGGTGGGGGTGCTGCGCTAGCGTTGTTGCCTCACAGTAAGACGCTGTCTGGTTCGATTCTCAGCTAGAGCGTCTTCTGCATGGAGACATGCGTGAATGGGCGTACCTTCGTTGAAGGTTGTGCGTCACGGCTGGTAACTCGGCACGTAAAAATCAACTACCAATCATTAGCGGACCGGCGTTCCACTGTGGCGACCCCTAACTGGGAAAAGCCGAAAGACACAACATAAAGGTAAAAAAAATTCCAGTTGTTCAAAATCAAGGAAAAAATAGTAAGAATGGTTTAGAACATCTAAATACATTTGAGTCACTGTAAAAAGAAAAAAACACTGAATCTGACTAATTAGCAGTCACGGCAAAGAAAGAAGGAATCAACAGGAGAGATACTGAGTAAGAACAGAAAAAGTATCAGAAACAAACACTGTCACTTAATTCAAATGCCACTAATGGTTCCTGTGCAGTTGATTTTGGTGAAATTCCCTGAGTTTCAGTTGCCTGCAGGAAAAGAAAAACAAACATATATATGTATTATATATATATATATATATATATATATATATATATATATATATATATATATATATACATACACATATATACATACACACACACACACACACACACACAAGGTGGAATGCAGCTCTCCAAAATAAATGACTGCCAGTGTGATTTTAGTGGGTGCTGGCAATGATTCACTTCTTTTGAGAGATTTCTCCATTCAAGTTGGTGCAACTCTGTGGAGTTTGTATATGCATCTTTTGGAGAGCGGCTTGCCTCTCCAGATCAGAGGGTATATGGGATGCTTGTCCCCCTGCAAAACATGCTTAAACATAAAGGTTTCACCCTTCTGTATTTCCAGCTTTATCCTTCAGTATTTTGGATCAGTGGCTTTGTGGCAGTTGGAGATTCATCATACAACCAATGCTAATAGTTTTAAAACAGTAATCACAGAATGAAGTAATGCAGTAGTGATACCTTTTTAATTCAGGACACTAAATTTATTGAGGCAAAAGGAAAAGCATTAGGATCGAAGCTTTTTATATTAATAAACATAGTATGGTCCTTTAAAGAGAAAACAGTACACAGAGATGATAATTTTTGTTAAGAGCAACTTAGGGTTTGTAACAGGAAAACTTTCAGCAATTTACTCAAAGTGCAATAGGTCTAGATATTGAGGAAGTTGCTGGGAAACTGCTCTCAGTGGTATTTATCTTCCTGCAACTCTAAAGAAAATATAAGACCTAGGCAACTAAAGATGACGATATTTAATATTCAATGCATACGACAGAAAAAGGATAACGAATGCCAAAGAATTACTTTGTTAATGGGGCAACTTAAAGTATATAAACTCATCTATCATGCTTTATGTATTTTTCACATACTATACACTAAATAAATCCGCCATCTGAGAAATATCCTGAAGAGGTTAAAACTCATAACAGAAAACACAGAGCTTGTGTGGTCTGTCCTATTCTATTTTGGACATTCAGACTACTGTGACCTTCATAAAAAAAAAAGAAATGATACACGGTATGCTTGGAGAAATTCTTTCTGCAAATGGGGAATCTTTTAGCCAAAGCTTGAGAGGTCATACCGACTTACTAGACTATCAAGACAGACAAAATGCACAGCTGCTCTCCATCTTGTAAGAATTTAGACCATGTTCTAGGTCATATCCACTACTAAAACATTCCTTTCAAAATGTCTTAAGAGCAGTTGAAAGGCACACATTAGCCATCTTCCTGATACAACTCCATTACACATTAGCCATCTGCCTGATGCAACTCCATTTCACATTTAAATAATGTAGGTTCCACACAAGCAGAGAACAGTAGAAAGGCACACATTAGCTGTCTGTCTGAAGTCACTCCATTACACATTAGCCATCTGGCTGATGTAGCCCCATTACACATTAGCCGCCTGCCTGATGTAACCCCATTTCACATTTAAATAACCTAGGTTCCACACAAGCAGAGACCAGCTAACAGGCATACATTAGCTGCCTGATATAACCCCATTACACATTAGCCGTCTGCCTGATGCAACCCCATTACACATTAGCCGCCTGCCTGATATAACCCCATTTCACATTTAAATAACCTAGGTTCCACACAAGCAGAGAGCAGCTGACAGGCATACATTAGCTGCCTGATATAACCCCATTACACAGTAGCCATCTGCCTTATATAATCCCATTACACTTTAGCCATCTGCCTGATGTAACCCCATTACACATTAGCCGTCTGCTTGATATAACCCCATTACACATTAGCCATCTACCTGATATAACCCCATTATATATTAGCTATCTACCTGATATAAACCCCATTACACATTAGCCATCTGCCCGATATAATCCCATTACGCATTTGCCACCTGCCTGATATAACCCCATTACACATTAGCCATCTGCCTGATGTAACCCCATTTCACATTTGCCGTCTGCCTGACGTAACCCCATTACACATTTAAATAACCTGGATTCCCACAAGCAGAGAAGTGGTGCTAATTTTGCTGTCAGTACATTCTCAGAATCATATAATCATTTTTACAATGCCACATTAAAAAGCTCAAAACATTGAAAAGTTGAATTACATATATAGAATATAGATGCGCCCTCCAAAAAAGGATTTGAGTACAAAAGAGAGTGAAGAATGGAAAGGTAGCCTAGAAAAAAGCAAAGATGAGTCCAAAAGAATCATGCAAACTGTTGAGTAGCAGAGTATTAATCCTTCTAAATACTATTAAAGCAAATGGAAAAGTAATAATTTAGAAGTTCCTTGTTGTCTAATAAACAGGGTTTGGCTAATGTATTGCATGCCTTTATTCCTTTACCACAGTACCCGAGAGACTTAAAGTTAAAAAATACATGCATGCATCTGTATGGAAGATGCAAAGCTGCCTTGCACATAAACATCCTCCTCTGTTACTGCATTTCCTGCAGATCAATGGTCACGCAAAACATGCACCTGAATCTCTTTTAGCAAAATAAATTGTATTCTTCTTATCCACATCAAACTATCATATATTTAAATATTTAATCTAATGCTGCTTCTGCTGCTAAGGAGACATTTAAGATAAAGGGCATCACTGGAGATCAACTCCCACAGCCCTTTCTTGCTCTGAGAATTACATCGAATGGCTTAGTGTGTCGGATTGTTCAAAATCCTTGCTCTCAAGGGTAGATGCCTATTTTATAACATTGGCAGCATATTCCTGCCTGAATTTGATTGCTCACATGTTTAATATCAGTGTTTACAAGGTTATTGGTCTACCATTCCCATGGTGAATGCAGTGCTTTTTGTAAGTGTGTCAAATCTGTCTGACATTGCTGTCAGCAGAGATTGTCAAGGTTAATTCATTTCACACCACAAATGCAAAGATTCAATGACACTGAGATCTTCGGTGAGAGCTATTGTAATACCTGGGGGAAGAAATACTGCATTACTAGTTATGTAAATGTTTGGTCATCACTGCATTCTTGCATCCATCCGTCTAAGGTGTCCTGCTAATTAGACAGGCTCACAGCACACATTTTTCAGCCAACAACCATAACGTTAGTATTTTTAAGTGTCTGCTACAGCATGTACCGCAGCACTGTTACTGAGACAGCTCTACCCCATTTTTCTTTTTGTTTTGGTTACAGCATTGCTAAGCAGTGTTGTGCTAGTTACTTATAAAAGTAATAAGTTACTATTACTAGTTACTTTTTAGTAAAAGTAATATATTACTATTACTTATTACTTTTCTAAAAAAGTAATATATGACTATTGCTAGTTACTAATGTGTTACTTTTACATAAGTATAGTTCATTAATTATAATACTGAGATTTACTCACACAAGTAAGCACATGCATACAAGTGTATTATTAAAGTTGCATACACAATGTTACAATGATGATGAATAGCATTTAACAGTTGAAAAACTCCAGCAGATGGTCTTTATAGCTGGGCAGCACAGTGGTGCAGCAGTTAGCTTAGTTACCTCACAGGAAGAGGTTTTCTGGTTCGAGTCTTGGCTGAGGTGCCTTCTGTGCAGAGTCGGCATGTCCTCGCTCTGTTTGTGTGGGTTTTCTCTGGGTGCCCTGGTTTCTTCCCATATTCCCAAGACATGCTGCAGGTGGACTGGACATTCTAAATTGGCCCTAGGCGTCTGTGTGTGTGTGTGTGTGTGTGTGTGTGTGTGTGTGTGTGTGTGTGTGTGTGTGTGTGTGTGTGTGTGTGTGTGTGTGTGTGTGTGTGTGTGTGTGTGTGTGTGTGTGTGTGTGTGTGTGTGTGTGTGTGTGTGTGTGTGTGTGTGTGTGTGTGTGTGTGTGTGTGTGTGTGTGTGTGCCTTCTGAGGAAGGTTGTGCACCAGGCTGACAACAGAACACTGTAAAACACTGCCACTTGTTCTGTGGACCGATGGTCCACCGTGGTGACCCCTAATGGGAGCAGTCAAAAGGAATAGAAGACTAGTCTTTATAGCTAGAGAGTCACAAATAATAATTAAACCAAACCATTCACAGCCAGCAACACAAGACCTATAAAAACCTATCACATTTGTCTATTTTCAGCAACTAAAAATCAAAACTCAAAAAGAATTTTAAATAGATCATAACAAAAAACTGTCAAGACAAAAGTTGTTTGATCATAGAGTCCTGCTTGGTGCAGTGGTTTGGGATATCAGGTGTTAAACCAGTGAGTGGTGAATTCAATTCTGATTAACAGTGGTATGGAGAATCAATGACGTTTATTATACAGCAAGATAAGGATATGATCTCTAGCAGGCTAAAATTGTCTCAGTGTTAAGGGGGGTTTTAGTGGGTGAGAGTACCAGGGCAGGGCTGGAGTCTGGTCGCCATTAGCTTTCACCTCCTTGCAGTGCTAAAAAATGAAGCAAATTTTGCTCCAGGCTAATTCTAATGATACATTATAAATGCTATGTGCTATGAGTTTTGCCAACATTTTGTTGTCATTTTTTTATCCAAATTGCCCCTTCAAAGTCTCTATTACCTCCTAACATCTGATTACTATCCATACTATCCAGGGTCCCCGGAAGATTTCAATACTCTTTAGGGGGCAATAACGCCACATTGAGAACCACTGGTTTAAGCAAAAGTAATGCACATTTATGTTACTAGTTGCTAAAAAAAGTAATATATTACCATTACTTTGCTATGATAAAGGATAATGAGGGAAACGTACTCACAAGCAAGGAGAGTGTGTTGAGCAAATGGAAAGAGTACTTTGAGGGACTGATGAATGAAGAGAATGAGAGGGAGAGAAGGTTGGATAATGTGCTGATAGTGAATCATGAAGTGCAGTGGATTAGCAAGGAGGAAGTAAGGATAGCTATGAAGAGGATGAAGAACGGAAAGGCTGTTGGTCCAGATGACATACCTGTGGAAGCATGGAGGTATTTAGGTGAAATGGCAGTGGAGTTTTTAACTAGATTGTTTAATGAAATCTTGGAAAGTGAGAGGATGCCTGAGGAATGGAGAAAAAGTGTTTTGGTACCGATTTTTAAGAATAAGGGTGATGTGCAGAGCTGTAGTAACTACAGAGGGATTAAACTGATCAGTCACAGCATGAAGTTATGGGAAAGAGTAATGGAAGCTAGGTTAAGAAGGGAGGTGATGATTAGTGATCAGCAATATTGTTTCATGCCAGGAAAGAGCACTACAGATGCAATGTTTGCTTTGAGAGTGTTGATGGAGAAGTACAGAGAAGGTCAGAAGGAGTTGCATTGTGTCTTTGTGGATTTAGAGAAAGCATATGACAGGGTGCCTAGAGAGGAGTTGTGGTATTGTATGAGGAAGTCGGGAGTGTCAGAGAAGTATGTAAGAGTGGTACAGGATATGTATGAGGGTAGTGTGACAGCGGTGAGGTCTGCGGTGGGAGTGACGGATGCATTTAAGGTGGAGGTGGGATTACATCAAGGTTCGGCTCTGAGCCCTTTCTTATTTGAAATGGTGATAGACAGGTTGACAGACTAGATCAGACAGGAGTCCCTGTGGACTACGATGTTTGCAGATGACATTGTTATCTGTAGTGAGAGTAGCGAACAGGTGGAGGAGACCCTGGAGAGGTGGAGATATGCTCCAGAGAGAAGAGGAATGAAGGTCAGCAGGACTAAGACATAATATATGTGTGTGAATGAGAGGAAGGATAAAGGAATGGTGAGGATGCAGGGAGTAGAGGTGGCGAAGGTGGATGATTTTAAATACTTGGGATCAACAGTTCAGAGTAATAGTGAGTGTGGAAGAGAGGTGAAGAAGAGAGTACAGGCAGGATGGAGTGGGTGGAGAAGAGTGTCAGGAGTGATTTGTGACAGACGAGTACCAGTAAGAGTGAAAGGGAAGGTCTACAAGAGGGTAGTGAGACCAGCTATGTTATATGGGTTGGAGACAGTGGCATAGACAAAAAGGCAGGAGTCACAGCTTGACACAGCAGAGTTGAAGATGTTAAGATTTGCATTGGGTGTGACGAGGATGGACAGGATTAGGAATAAGTATATTAGAGGGTCAGCCCAGGTTGGAAGGTTTGGAGACAAAGCCAGAGGCGCAAGATTATGCTGGTTTGGACATGTGCTGAGGAGGGATGCAGAGTATATTGGGAAAAAGATGCTAAGGATAAAGCTGCCAGGTAACAGGAAAAGAGGAAGGCCTAAGATAAGGTTTATGGATGTGGTGAGAGAGGACATGCAGGTGGTTGGTGTGGCAGAGCAAGATGCAGAGGACAGGAAGAAATGGAAACAGTTGATCTGCTGTGGCGACCCCTAATGGGAGCAGCTGAAAGAAGAAGAAGACGACGTTGCTACAGTTTTGAAAAAGAACTAGTTATATCACTAGCTACTAGAACTTGTAGTTTATTACAGTAATATATTACATATTGTAATATATTACTCCCATCACCGTTTAAGTATCCCTTCATTCACGGTTTTCACAAAGGGTACTACAACTTCATGTATCTGGCCATTTGATGTCATAAAAAAAAGTAATTATGATCAATGAATCTGTTCATGCATATTGATTAGAGTATTAAGGTACTGCAGTAACACAGCAGATAAAAATGCAACCAAATATTTAGTATGGTATAGGATGAACGCAGAGGTGCAGCTAGCAATTTTGGCACCAAGTGCCATTCTGCAACCTGGCACCACCCATCAGCTTTTAAAAAAAAGTTATGTTCCCAATCTGACATTCCTTATTTAAGCAGCAAGCCATGTCTCTTCTTTCTCATCTACACTCAACTCAGAGACAATCAGCAAAAAAAAAATCTATTACACTTCTAAACTGTAACAAGCTCCTGCTACAGTTTCTAGCACACATGAACTGCTACAGCACTTAAGCTTTGACTGCAAATGCAATACCAGTATCCATTTCTGAATGTCAGGTATGCACTTAAGACAGACCGGCTTTTGCAGATCTTGTACCCTAGACACTTTGTACCTGGAGCAGCTGCCCCCTCTGCCCTTTCCTAGATATGGCTCTGGATATACTAAACATAATCCTAAAACAAAACAAAATGGAAAAAAAATAAATAGATTCACCCATTGCCAGACCAGGTTCCAAGGGCCAAATACGGCAGCATTTAAGATGTCAAACAGAACCAGTAATTAAAGCAATTTACCTTAAGCAGCATGTTCTGTGTATTTCTTTTCAGTCATGACCATGCAAAGCTTAGAAATTTTACATCCCCACTTTATTTGGGTGGGACAAGCACAGTATTTTTGCAGGAAAGTGTACAGTATGTCAAATCAATCATTTGCACGCTGTTTTCCACAGTTGCCCAAATAACCAAGTTAACCAAATCTGGCTTAGTCAAATGAATAACAAACCTGCTATTATCTCAAAAACCCTTCCCCTTACTTGCCTACATGATGAGTAAGAGAGAATCACAAAAAGTGATAGCAGACAAAGACTTCTACACAGTCAGTACTTAGTTCTTGTAAAAAATACTGACTCAGATCAATCATAATCTCAAACTCATATTTTTTGTCACAGCCTCTCTCCTAATATCTCCTAAGAATTTCTTTTTGCCTATACTATATTTTGCAATATTCTATCACAACCTTTGCTTTATGCATATTTTAAACATCTATCATTCATTCCATGAAGAGTTGCATCTCTTCTTCCTCCAGTGTACACAATTCATCCTGTTTTTGAATTTTAACATTATCCTTGAACATAGCCACATGCGTTTATTAAGCTAGCTCTTACTTTTTCTCCCTGGAATATGTATAAAGTGGATCTCATCCAAGAGCTTTTGATAGGCTCAACAATGCCATCCCATTGGTCCTGCTCTTGACTGCCAAGATCAGTATTCCGTAAAGGGTCTTGCTACTTATTTGTACTACAGAAGTAATTATACCTCAGCTGTACAGAGTTGCTTGGTAAATACCAATATTAAGTCCCTTCCATGATTTCCCTATTTGTGAGCCTCCTACATGATTTCTGAGGAAAACATTAATATTAAGTTTGTTTCCACTTAATAAAACTGCAATTTTGCCTTACAGTGCCATTTGCAATGGTCTTGAATACACTTTTTTATTAGCGTGTTTCCTGGGACTGAAATCACATCATTGTGCCTGTCGATAAGGATAATGATGTGACTATAACTCATGGATCAGCTGATTACTGCTAATTAGAAGGGAGGATGTAAAAAAATTCCTCAGAAAGCTAAACCACAAGTTGAAGTGGTACTATGTGGCTTTACCGAGGTAAAACGAGATGTACTAGCAGAGTGTTGTATTGTCTAATTCTTGAGCTACTTAGCAAGCCAATTTGCTTATGTTATATTCATCTATTCAATAATTAAAAGTTTAAGTATGAAAAGCTGTTTAGTCAGCAGCAGCAGCAAACTGATTCTTTCTGTGCTGCACTTCAGATGCTGCAACAGTCTGTAGTCTGGTAATTACTTTTCCAGGCGTATTTCAAATGGATTATAAGCAGACAAAAACATTACTGAGCTTCTAGCTTTTGTCTTATGCAGAATGAGGTTAGTAAGTGAACACACCTGCAGTGGCCCCTGGCACTAAGTTACTGTCGCTCATTTTTGAGCACCCCTGGCACCAAGTTACTGTCGCTCATTTTTGAGCACCCCTGGCACCAAGTTACTGTCGCTCATTTTTGAGCACCCCTGGCACCAAGTTACTGTCTTGAGATATTCAAATTCGCTCTTATGGTATTCTGCATTTTCAGCTTCATGGTCTCGATATATATATATATATATATATATATATATATATATATATATATATATATATATATATATATCCAGACATCTGGTGCAAGCCCTTTGTTGCTTTTTTGGGCTATGTTTATGTTATTTAATTTGAATACCTCATGTATGTCTCATCTCCAATATTTTTTTAACAATCCACTAACTTCATGTTGTGCTAGCAAAACTGCATGAACCACCAATATTCTACCTTCAGAATTGGCTACATGCTCTTAACAGCTCTGTTTTATCAATCACTGCCAATCCTACACACACACATCCTGCATATATGTACTCCTCACAAAAGATGTGGCAGCATACCTCTCAAACACTTAGAGCAAGAAATTTTTCAAAGTCGTACATTAAAGTGGGACAAAGGCCCACAAATAGGGACATTTTTTAAATATTAGTATTACAAACGTAGAAAGTTGATAGAACAGGTTTTGTATTAACATGACTTTTCTGAAGGGTATGATGCCTGAAATTCAAATGCCTGTCATTATTTTCTAACTTAAATCGTTAATTTGCCAGTAATTTGCCATAAAAACACAATTTTATAAAAAACGGACCAAAAATAGGAGGCAAAATCTGTGTATTCTTCGAAAATCTGTATAGTTAAGAGATGTGTGGCAGATACTTGAAGCAAACTTCATGAAGGGACTATGGGGAGAAAAAGGGAGGTGGAATAACACAGTAAGGATATAACAAGGTGTAAGGCATATAGCTTATCAAATGGGTAAAAAATAAGCAAACAAGGTGGGACTAGTAAAGCCATAACTGCTTTAATAACAATTTCTCCAAAATGTCTATCATAAAAAAAGGCCTAATCCAATTACCAACTATTTCAAATACTTTCTTAGCAACCCTCTTTTCCCTCACATTAGACGGTCTATGAAAATCCTACTCCAACTACTACATTAAGTATTTGTTAGGTACTTTATTTATTTCGGTATCTTTTTAAGCTGTGAGGCTGAACTGCAATTATACCTGTGTTAGAATAACGTTTCTCTGTCTGAATTTTTATATTACTAATCCATTTCAATAATGTATATAGGTTAAAAGTATAGGGTTGCAGTATTGTTTCACATTTCTCGGCACTGACCTGGGGCTTGGTTCTGGAGGTGACTGTTTTTGCTGTGCTGACTGCTCAGCATCATGGTGGCTCTACCCTCTCTGCTTGGACTCGCTCCGCTCCCATACCCTACCCCCAATTCCCCCCTACTCCCATTGCATGTAGACATGTACACCATAGCCGCTCCCACACCTGTACTTGGACAAATCACATCCCCAATACATCACCTTCCCATCTAGCCCCTCCTATTCTATCTTCTTAAACCACTCAGCTCTAAACCATACGCTTTTTTACAATTACCCAGCTCCTCCTTCCTACAGCCAACAACCATAACTTTAGTATTTTTAAGTGTCTGCTATAGCATCTACCTTCTATTCTATCTTCTTAAACCACTCTACTCTAAACCATACACTTTTTTACAATTACCCAGCTCCTCCTTCCTTAAAACTGTTCACCTTAATTTCAAATAATCTAAAACCACCTCTCTAAAGCAAAACCTTGCAGCTATATTACCCACTCTACTACACAGTACACCTTACTCCTTACAGCTTTAATTCTTCTTTTATCTAAGACATTTGCTATATAATCAAAAACTTAGAAGGGTAACACAATTACTGCTTGCATCATAATCACTTCCTCTTATACACCTCTACTCCTTACACTTAAGTGATTACAGTTGCTTACTGACTTATTATACTGTCATAGCCTCTAACAGAACAATTCCCTAACTTTCCTACAAGATAAACAGGTAACATATACACATTGTCATTATAAAGAAAGAAATGGATGGTACTGACATAGTTCTAGGCCCACCATAGAAAAGCACTACTGCAAAAATCCTGCTCACTATTACAACCAGGTTAATGACCAAGTCTAACAGTTAGTTTTCAGTGTTCCTAGCTAAAACAGTGCAGATGCTCCTACCACTCCCACTAATTTCATTACCCAATAAGAGAAAGATACTCAATCACCATTATATTATTCCATAATCTCATATCAATATCAGATTAAGTAACACATCTTCACCTCTTGCATAGACTACATCAAATATGCTTCATCTACATATTGCTGTTCTAGCAATACCAGCATCAATTGCACACATTACCTCACATCATGTTGACCTAATTGAATCAACATCTCACCATGCCATCACTCCCTTTTATTCTCAAAACACTACTTCATTTAATTTCCTCATCGCTCCATCCATTCTTTACATCAACCACTCATTACACTCCCTTCTTATCCCTACCCCACTGTAATGATGGGAGGTATTGCAAGCTATAACAGGAGAAGTAGAGCAGTGAATGTGTAACATATGCCAGCATAGCTAGCTGGAGTGTTGTAAAGAATTGTATGTTATTTGTACATCAAACTGATTTGTACAAATACTTGTGTTGAAAATGTATTTATAAAGCTGCTAGTCCTAAAAATGTACCAACATTGGGTCCTGCTGGATAGAAAAGAAATACACCTGTATGTCAGACTGTACTGTAACTGTTGAAATTAATATATTATAACAGATGATACTGGAAGAGAAGAGGTTAATCTCAGTCCAGCTAATTTTTGAAAAAAAGTCTGCAATTAAATTACCTGGTTTTGGCTATAAAGGTTGTGTCTTACAGTTCTGATTGCAGCCAGAGATGAAATGTCTGTGAAAACCAGGACTAGGAATCATACTTTACTGTCCTTAGGGGTGAACAAATTGCTATCCTGGAAGGGTGGAAGTTTTGAAATGGTTTTATAGCTTCCAGATGCTGTAACATATATCAGGCAAAGCTCTGTCTGTGTGTATGGTAACACATATGTGGTAAATTCCGGTTCAGTACCTAGCAAAGGGGTAATGTGGAAACCAGAGTCAGATGACCAGATGTATGTGATGTTATTCTGTAAGCCAGCATTGAAATGTTGTTTTAATACTAGATGAGACAGAAGTCTCAGGGGAGTCTGTTTTTGAAACCTGACAAAGAAGGAAGGACCACTCACCTACTTCATCTTGCTTTGCTTTAGTAACTGTTTTTCTGTATGTGTGTGAATCAATCCATCTGCATTATTTTGAATATTTCCTGTGATTAAAACTCTGGTGTTTATTGTAAATAGATATTTAGTATTTTCACATTCTTTTATTATTAAATGTATTTAAACTTTTTCATTGTGGCTGGTCTTTTAGAGAACAACCTTTGAGAGTACTTATATTTATTTGGTGACACTGTGGCCACTCTTGAAAGCCTTGCTGCATTGGTCAAACACTACCATTTGTATTAGTATTAATTTTACTCACTAAAATTGGGTACCCTTGTAAGAGTCAAAGTAGCTGGCTTTGGAGTGTTCTGGTGACAGTACCTACCATATAGTCTGGGCAGAGGGGGCATAGCTAGTAAATCTGTGCCAGCCTTTCCCAGGAGAGTGTGTGTGTGTGTGTGTGTGTGTGTGTGTGTGTGTGTGTGTGTGTGTGTGTGTGCGTGTGTGAATCAAATCTCAGAGTGTGTATGTCAGCTACTTGGAGCAGGAACACAGAGCACTCAGTTCACATAGAAGGTGGTGGAGGACTTGGCTTGGAACACTCGGCTGAGGACTCAAATTTACAGCTGTGCCAGTGGGGAGTCTTACTGGGGACCTGGAGACAGAGAGAGAGAGAGAAACCCAGACCCTGGGCAGAGTTTGTTCCCTGTCTGCTCTTAAGGGAAATTGTGCTTGGTGCAGAGAGCTGCATCTGGAAGTACTGTGTATATCTATTTTTGTTCCAAGTGAATGTCCCCCTCCAGTGTCAGTGGTGAGGATTCAGGGTCCTTGATTACTGGCCCAGAGCAGGGATGTCATACCCACCACAACTCCCCCAAACTACGTCTAAAATCAGATAGGTACATGGAGAAAATCAAAAAACAATCTATACAGCGTCTAAACTATCTCTCAGTGGAGATGTACATCCTAATCCTGGTTCACCAACTTCTTGTATCAACTCACTCACCAAAAATCCCAATCACTTTTACACCATACTACAACTCCCTAGGAGAGCTACATCACTGTTTTTACCAAGCAAATATAAGAAGCATAACTAAAAAAAAAGAAAACAATTATCTATATGTCAATCCTTTCACTATACTGCCCAGATATTGTGCTACTAACTGAAACATGCTTAAAACCAGACATTACTAATAATGAAATCTTGGCACCAGGTGATAATATCCAATGCAATGACAGAAAAAACAAAAAGGGAGGTGGTGTAGCAATATTTAGAAATTAGCTTAATGTTGAGACTTTGCAGCTACTACTGACAATGCCGAAGTAATTCTTACTGGACTAAAATTAACTCCAAAAAACTAACAATGTATACTATATCCCACCTGGAAACAATATCTCTACTCTACAAAACTTACTGAACTGGCCCTCCAATGCACTCCCACATAAAGCTATCATCATGGGAGATTTTAACATAGATTGGCTTACTTGTAACTCTCATAATCCCACCAATTATATCAACCTCCATGGATTTACTCAAATCATTCACTCTCCCACAAGAACTGATAAGTCATCAAAAAGGCGGTCACTCCTCGACTGGATATTAATAAAAAGACCAGCCCAATCCTTTCATTCTGACTGCCTACCAGATGGCTACAGTGACCACCTACTAACCTTCATACTAAGACTTTTTACATGTCAGGCTAACCTTACTGTTCATCAGCAAATAAGAAGCAAAAGAAACTTTAACCCCATTAACTTCATCATGACTCTAAAAAGTTGCAACTGGGAACCACTTAAGCAATTCAACCTTGAAGAAGCAGTTCAATACTTCAATTCTGCCTTCTTAGATATCTTGAACTCAATATGCTACTCCCAGAGCTATCAGAATTAAATCCAATTTTGCTCCTTGGCTTAGAAAAGAAACAAGATCACTGCTGAAAACTAGAGATAAAGCCTGAGACCAATGGCATAAAACTAGGTCCCAAGCCTCTAAGCAAACATACCTACCGATAAGAAATAAAGCAAAGAAACTAGTCAAATTAGACAAGATTAATTACTACCATAATATACAAATGAAGCACTGAAACAACTCTTAAAAATTCTGGACAGCCATTAAAAACATAATCCTTCCAGATAAATCTAGTATACCATCCCCAACTACTACAAATTCCTCAAATACAGTTACCCAATTCAATAAATACTTCACGGAATCCATTCTAGCCCTATCTGGCCCTCAGCACTCCCCCTCTTTCCAAGGAGCCACCTAGATAGCACAACAGCAGCTGCTTTACCTTACAAGCTGTCTCTATGGATCTGGTTAAAAAACTACTTAAAAAGCTAAAGCTCACAACATTAGCCACAGATGAACTAACAGGCGATTTTCAGAGAATTGCTGCTGATGCAATTGCCTACCCAGTAGCCATTCTTATTAACAGATCTATAGCTGAAAATATAGTCCTTGATATCTGGAAAATTTCTGATATTATTCCACTACAGAGAGGAGGTAATTTGGCAGAACTGACCAGTTATCACCCGATTGCTACTTTTTCCCCTCTATCCAAAATCCTAGTGAGATGTATACATACACAAATCATGGAGTACCCAAGTTACTCAAACTTCTGTCAAATACACAACACGGCTTCTGGCCTTGTCATAGCACCACTACTGCTGTAATGTCTTTCACAAATACAGTAAACAACCAGAGAAACAATGGGAAATTTGTATCTGCAATCTTTCTTGACCTTTCTAAGGCCTTCGACATGGTCACATACAGTAAACCTATTAAATGTCCTTTATGATCTAAATCTCAGGGAATCCTCAATTGCCTGGTTCCAAAGCTATCAGGTTGACAGCAAGTAGTTCAATGGCAGCAGGACCTCTCTCTCCCCAACTTCCAGTAAATCTAGGAGTTCCCCCAAGATTCTATCCTAGGACCCCTACTGTTTTTTTCTTTTTACTAACAATTTACATACTTCTACACTACAAGTTTGGTCATCCAATATGCAAACAACGCCATACTAATATGTGCTGCTTCTTCCCTTCAAGAACTCTATTCACTAACACAAAATTCCTTTCTCTCTGTCTACAAATGGCTTACTAATTCTGAACCCGAATAAAAATAAACTTCTGCTCTTCTGGCCTACAAGATACACATCATCTACTCTCCCATTTAATATCTTGCCCAAGAATAATGCAATTACCTCTCCTGTCACTCCCACCAAACTACTTGGGCTAAAGATTGTAATATAAAATTTGATATCCACATCTCCCATACCATAACAGAATGTTCATAAAAAACTGGGTGTTCTATACAGAAATAAGCAACTTCTTACAAAAAGCACTATGGTCACAATTGCAGACTCACACCTCATCTCAACACTTCTCTATGCTAATCCACTTCTCACTAATCTTAGAAAGACAGACATAGCAAAAGTTGACTCCTGTTACAACAAAATTGCCAGGTTTGCCATAGATTCTCTTTATAGGTCACATTACTGTATAGCCCTAAAGCAGCTTAACTGGCTAGAATTCCCTTAGCTCCTCCTCTACAACCAACTTACACTAGCCCATAAAATTTTGCATCACCCTGAGAAAAACCCAACATTACAAAATCTACTATACCCTCTACACAAGTAATAGGGTTCTCTGCTCCAGTAATAAATTCCTCCTAGGTTTAACTAAAGCCAAAAATACAGTTGGTGTATTCCACTTCTCAAATTTTATAGCTAAAAAATAGAATATTCTGCCCATTGACATATCATCTGCATCCTCCTTAATACAATTCAAAACATTACTAAAAGCTCACCTAGCTGATACATGGCTCTGTTCATGTGCTAGTCCCTGGCTAGTCCAAACCCTTAACCTCATACACTACCCACCCTTTTTCTACAATTCTACTGCAAAGTTATTAGCCAATAAATTGGTTGGTTGCTTTTTTCTCTCCTTCCCCCATCATCTCCATAGTGCAGGCCACACTTCTCTCCCTTGTGTAAACAGGATTTGCAAAATGCTCCTAGTTTAATTCTCTGACATATGAAATATTGGAATTGTGCTGTATATTCTCACACTTTTTGTATCATGATGCTTTATCCTTACATATAAATTGTATGTATTAGGATGTGTATAATTTATGTTTATCCATCAAATTATATACCATCATTTTATTGTACTATGTACTGTTTCCTACATGTGGAGCTTTTTGTCCCAGGCCCCCACTGAAAAAGGAATTGTGTCCAATCGGACTTTTCCAGTAACCAAATGTAAGATAAATAAATAAATACAATAAATGAATCATTCATAATGCCTTTGCAAATATCGGCTGACACCAACACATGTGAAGTCAAATGCTCCATCAAGTTAATATTTACCACTAAAAGCTGAGAAGTACCTGCAAGTTACTATTCTGTAAACCGTTACATCTATAATAAGATATACAAGATAGGGGTCATGGCAGCATATTTAAAGTACTCCATTAAGCTTCTTATCAATAAAAACACTAAGCAGATAAAATAAAACAAAACTGCACTACAAATGTTTTGGCATAGGAGCAAATCAGGAATTTTACTGGGCTGCAGTCCTCCATTTTTATTTGTTTATATGCTTTTGTGTTTTTTTTTTTATTTACCCTCATCTTATGGAGACAAACATAGTAAGCAGCAGGATATAATGCATATTTGTCTATCTTTTTTTCTCATCTTGGCACACTTAAGTACTGTTCCCCTTGGGACCTCAAAAAGGGCACCAGGAATCAGTTTATATACTTTATATTATGCATACTGCTCAGCTTTTTTTGCTCAGGAATTCTGGAAAAAGCCAAAAATAACCTGGGGGGGGTACCTAAAATTAGTAACAATTCTTATACATTACTCTAATGTAAAATGATAATAGTTTTTTACATCAGCACGTATGTTTTTGAACAGCAAGAAGTATAAAACTGTAATGCCTGGTATTCTTGATTGATTTTCTGGTAAATTAGTGAGGATTAAAGTCAAACATTTTAAAAAGGAAAGGGCAAATCCTTGAGGCAAAATCTTGGACATTCTGCAGAATTAAGGACAGCTGAAAGTTATGATGTTGTGTGTGTTTATTGATTACTTAATTAATAAGCCCTATGGCCATCACTGATTCAATCTCAATCCTTTACACCTAGTACTAAGTGCATCGCTTCCAGAACATGTTAATAATGGGGCTTGACAGGTCCACGTTAATCAAAACCTCTATCAGAATCACTTTTTCTTGAGAAAACTAGTGACTTCAGCAGAATGCTTACTAGTTAATTGCGTACCATTTAAAACTGAATTCACTTCTTCTAAGTCTAAAAGTGCAGTAAGAAGTGTGCCATTTTATATGCAACAAAAACAAGTAACGTTTTTTTTTTTTTCAAATGTGGTGTGGGTCACATTTTCTACTAATACTGAAGGGAATGCTAATAGTAGAAATGTGTAATCTGAAATGTAAGCTGCTATGAATCTATTCCTATGGAATGCAACAAGACTACAACCATAAGAACTAAGTCAGCATTGTGTGCTATAACTAATCTGGTAAAGAGTACTACATTTTTAAGGTAAATGAAATTCAATCCCTTCAGGACTCTAGAATCATGACTGTCTGGGGGCCCCATGAAATCTCCATATTTTGTAGGGACAACAAAGTTTCGTTCCACTCCTCCTAAATTGGAAATAATTTTAAGAATTTCTAAGATAATAGTACTAGTACCAACATTTAAAATGTGTCCCTAATTTAGAGTTATTTTTTTTTTTACTTTGTTACAAATTCTGTTGGTAAAAGTTGAGAGCTCTGGTCATGTGGTGTAAGCATATGATGAACAATAACCAAAGTGACATACATTCCTGGTAATAGAAGATGACACACTTACAAACACAGAAATTTGAACAGTTCAGGGAAAACTTGCACAATGTTGCTGTAACCCCTAATTTGACTCATGATGTAATATTAGGAAAAACATTTTTCCATTTCAATGTACCATAGAAAATGTGGAGAACGGAGAATTCATAGACACAGTATGGCAAGCTGATACATACCCACAAGCCAGAAAAGTAGTTTAATATAACCATTTAGTATAAAAATGGAGAGGACAAGACAGTAACACTCAAGGGGTCCAGAAATGAAACAAGAAGAGAGTCAGGAAGGAAGCTACAAAAATTGCCAGGGCTTTGGTTGTGGTTAGACAATAAAAATTATTGTATAGTAATAGCAGACTGCCCCAGTGACAGAGAAACAGAAAGTCAAAAGATACTGTAAGAGCTTTTACTGAATAGAACTGAAAGAAAACTCAAAATTAAAAAGCAACACAGCACAAAAGTCTAGACAGAGACTTATCCACAGTGCAAGCACCAAAACAGAGACAAAAGATGAGTTCTGTTTAGAACTACAATTTGTAGGGGACGAAAAAGAAGGTGTTTCAGTGACAGTGTTTTGGAGAAGGTAGATGCACCTTGAGACAAGCTACTGAAGAAACTAACCATCAGTTGCTACTGAAGAAACTAACCATCAGTTACTGGAGTTATCAATAATCCATGTGAACTTTAAAAAACACAATGGGAAGATGATACTTCAGTTATGGCAGAAAATATAACTTGGGTTGTATGGGAGATAGTGAAATAGGATTTTCCCATTTCCCATACTTTTCCCCTATTCAGAATTTAAAAAGTGACCTCTTATATACAGTAAGTAAATACTTGGAAGAAATTCTACATCAGTTACTAATGCCACAATCTCATAGGTCACTAGTAATGAAGATACCCCACAGTTACATATTAAGATGTCACCTGGCAATAGAGGTAATAATAGTACCTAGAATTTACTGACAAGGTATAACAAATGAGGGGCAGAGAAAAAATAACTGTGCCTCTTCTTCAGAATGTTAGTACCCATCCTAGAGAGGAGTCCCTTGATCCCAATGCCTACTAAAAATGAATCCTTTTAATGCTTTGCTTTGGACTTTGTAGGGCCACTAGCAAAGAGCACTAGTACATACTAGTACTAATAGACTGTGCTGCAAAGATCCCACAAGCAGTTCTGTTACATAAAGCTTATTCTCCACTACCAGAGAAGATATACTTTTAATTCTCAAGAGTGGCCAGATATTTACTTTATTTCCAAAGCATTACATCAGTCATGTCAGTAGTTTAAAATCAGACAGCTGAATATATAAATCTACCATCCACAGATGGGTCTATATCACGTTGCCAAACTCTTAAAAGTTCAAATGTCATACGGTCGACACCATATAACTGAACTTTTAAAAGTTTGAACGTTTCAAACAAGATCTCCATACAGTGCAGAACGGGAAGAGTTCCCTTTTCTGCGCTGTAGTGCAATCTTGTAGTTGGTATATTTAACAGCAGGGGGTGTGGGGGCAAAGCCCCCCATGTGGTGGGTGCAGGGGGGCTTGCCCCCCTGCTTAAACCATTCAGGTAGTTTTTTTCCTTTGGTTTATTTTTTTTATTACATTTTTGAACTTTTAAAAGTTTGATCATATGGTGTTGATTATGTAATATAGACGCCCACAGACTGATGGGTTAGTCAAAAGCTTCGATAAAGTGGATAAATCCATGCCAAGGACCACTACTGGTCCCCCCCCCCCCATTTTTCTCTTCCTATTGTACTCCTAGGTCAATTACTTAAAACTACTTTCTCTAGGAAAAAGTTTACCTATGTACCTGCAAGCCCATACTTTAATTGTTTTTCCTTGTAGAAGTGGCAGTCCTTTTCACCACACTGTACTAGATTAGTAGCATAAAATTTGTAGTTATTAGGAAGATACTGCACTACACTTACCTAGAATTGACTTAGCTTGGTTTTCCTGTTTTCTTTTTAGCAGCTAGCCTAGTCCAGTTTTTCTGACTCGCAACCTTGTATTACCTTGTGTCTATCCCCCTCCCCCACCTTGAACCTGCACACCTCCCTCTCACTCCTGCTTAATTACAGAGGTATCAAAAAACCTGATGTAGAAAGGCACCATCTTTTTACTTAGCTTTTCTGCCTTGCTTCATAGGAATCCCCAGTAGTATGCTCGCATGTAAGTACAACCTGGTATAGTTTTTGTTTGTGATTCTTATTGCTATTTTTGTAAAGTTCATCTTAAGGGGATCCTGCAGTGCTTCTTTAACCACTCTGCCTCACCAAGAACTAACTTTAAACTTGTATGTACTATATTGTAAAATAAAAATATATCCTATACCTACCACTGTTGTATATTAACTCTGAGTGCATTCGCTAGCAGTCTACCATGGATTTTATCTCCCTTTACTCTCCTAGGGTCTTTTCCCCCTCCTCTGAGCACTCGCAGCTTACCACTGTACTTACTCAGTTAGGCCACCAGGTGGCATTGTTCAACCACTACCTATTTTTAATACAAGCCAAAAGTACTGTAACTGCTCTATTAACTTACCACTGCCCTGTTTTTAGTCCTATTAATACTTACTATATTCTTCTAAACTGCTACTGCCCAGCTTTCAGCTCCTATCCCCTGTCAACCCTCTGCATCCTTCTAATTTCACACAGACAGTGCCTTATGCCCAGTGCCTCCTTACCTCTGAGTTAGTTCTCAGCTTCACTGATAACTTTTTGCTGGCTTTCTTCTTTCTCCTTTGCTCTACCCACTCTGTTCACCATGTGGGCTCATTCCGCTCCCCTACCCTGCCCCCAGTTCCCACCCGCCCCCACTGCTCCTACTTTAATTTCAACCACTCCCCACCCACTCAAGACAACAATTCAGTCAAAGCCTTCCCCTCTTTACCCCTCCTCCTTTCACCCACAGTAATTAAATACATCACTAAATAAATGCATCACACTCTTTCACTCCCCCCTCTCACCAAACAGCTCTTCTCTCTAACTACAAATCCTCCCCTATTAAACTACCTTTTTCTAAGCATGCTTTCCTTACTGTTCCTAACACTCTGAATCCCATCTCCTCCTACTACTCCTAACAACTTTATGCCATGACAGCTCCTAAACCTCCAATCAGCTTCCACACTCTACTCCTTAACACACTCCCACACACAAATAATCATTTCTTTTCCATCTCCTCCTCTGTTTCAGCTCAACCCTCTGCATCTTTTTAATCATAAAATTATTTCCACTAGTGCTAAGACACTTACTCTTAAACAAATAGTAGACCATCCAGAATACCCTAAATCCAAACCAAAACACACTAAAATAGCTTCCTTCAATAACCTCGTCTTAGCTGGAGACATTCACCCCAACCCCGGACCTAACCCTCCCATAAAGAACAATTACCCTCCCCCTTTCTCTAACCTTTCAACCCCCTACAATACTCTTAAATGTTTCATACTCACTGCCCACAGTCTCAACAACAAAGCACATCAGTTTCAAGCATGGCTAAGTCATAACCAACCTGACATTGTAGCCATCTCTGAAACTTGGCTCAAACCCCACATATCTGACTCTGAAATCCTACCCTCTGAATTTCACACTTTTAGATGTGACTGCCCAAAGAAAAAAGGCGGAGGTGTTGCATTAATTTATTCCAATCTGGTTACCTTAATTCCCCTACCAAACCCCATTCCTAAATTCTCCAATGCAGAACTAACAGTCGGTTAATTAAAAATGAATAATCACAAAAGCCTCCATCATTACCCTTTATTTCCCACCTGGAAATAACGTCTCAACCCTTAAAGACATATTCCAATGGGCCTCAGTTGAAATTAACCTTGAAACCTACATACTAGGTGATGTAAACATCGACTGGAATAAAATCAACAGTCCCATACCCTCCCTGTCCATTAACCTCTTTAACTTTACTCAAATAACCCACTCCATCACCAGACCCAATAAAAAAATCCCCCAGGATCCACTCTTGACTGGATCCTAGTCACCCATCCAAATAAAATTACCAACTCTGGCACCATCCCTGACTCTTAGTGACCACCTCCCAGCTTTCATTTATCATGCAACCACCTCCCATCCACACCAACATCAATATATTCAGACCCGCAACCTTAGTAAATTTCACCCCAAAACCTTCTCTAGCTCAAACAAATGAATTTGAACATTCTAAAAACTCTTCCACTTGTTAAAACCATAGACCACTTTAATTCTACTTTTCTAGATGCTCTAAATATCTTAGCTCCACCAAGGAAAAAAAGAATAAACAATAACTGACCCTTGGCTAACCAAAGAAACAAAGCAAATTATGCATCAAAGAGACAAATCCTGGAATCTTTACCAAAAGAATAAACTTCCCGAAACCCTTCTCCAATATGCACAGCTCTGCAACTTTGCAATAAACCAAATCTTCAAAGACAAAAAAATCCTACTACACTAAGCTCCAGTCCAACCATCCCTAAAACCCTTGACTTTTTTGGAACTCCATAAACTCACTTCTCAACCCAGGCTCCAAAAATAACCTCTGTCCGGACCCAAGTAAATCTGACCTCGAATTAGTCTCACTATTCAACTCTTTCTTTACAGAGTCAATATCCGATCCAACAAAACTTTTCCCAGCAACGACCCATCTCTGCTACATTCCACCTCATCTAAATCCCCAAATAATTTCCCCCTATGTTTGAGCTTAAACCTGTCTCCACTAACTACATAAAAAGACTTCTATCCAAACTTAAACCCCGCAATGCACCTGACAACATCCCCTCTTCCTTTCTCAAGTCTGCTGCCAATGGTGGAGCTCTCCCAATTAGTATCCTAATTAATAGATCCATAAAGGAATCCTATGTCCCTAAACTCTGGAGTTCCACCTTTATTCTTCCTCTCCACAAGGGAGGCAAAAACACTAACATTTCAAACTTCCACCCTATCCTTCTCTATCCAATCTCCAAAATCCTAGAAAAATGCATCCACCTCTAACTTATGCCTTTTCTAACTAAAAACCAACTTCTTACCCCTAGCCAACATGGCTTCTGACCAAGGCACAGCACTACAACAGGCCTACTCTCATTCTTAGAAACTGTCAATCAACCCCCGAGATTCTGGGAACTTAGTATCCACAGTGCTCCTAGATCTCTCTGAAGCATTCAATACCATTTCCCATAAGCACCTTCTAAATCACCTCTCAAACCTAAATTTCTCCCAAAACACTCTTTTCTGTTTCTCAAGCTGTCAGATAGATCTCAGGCTGTGAAATGGAAAAGGGCACCTCACCTTTCTTACCCACCCCTACCAGAGTACCACAGGGGTCCATCCTCAGACCAATGCTGTTTAATATCTTTATCAATAACTTTCACTCTGCTAATCCTAATGCCAAAGTCATCCAACATGCAGATGACTCTACACTTGTCTGCTCTGCCTCTAACCTCCCTGTACTCCTATCTAAACTCAGACTGCCTTCTCAACTACTGAGATTTGGATGTGCCAAAATCACCTTTCTCTCAATGCTAACAAATCTAAAATACTACTATTCACACCCTCAAAATCTTTCTCTTTTGACAAAAATTCCTTCCAAGTCCTTAGCCAAAGCAACTCTCCGATCGGAGTTGCTCCCTTTGCCAAACTACTCAGTGTAACTATAGACGAACTCTTCAAGTTTGATATCCATATTCAGCAAAATATAAAAAAAACACCAAAAACTAGGTATGCTATACAGGAACAACCACTTCCTCTCTACTTCTACGAGGCATACTCTGGCCTCCTCTTACCTCCTTCCACGCTTCTGTATGGCACCCCACTATTAACTAACCTATCCTCTTCCATCACTTCCAAACTTGAAAGCTGTTATAACAAAATTCCTGAATTTGCCACCAAAGCCAAACATTCCACTCATCACTGTGTTACCCTCCAATCCCTCAGATGGTTAGAATTCACAAATTACCTGGACTTCCTTCAGCTCACTACAGCACATGGACTAATATTTAATCCAACCAAATGCCCCACTCTAACATCCTTCCCCCATACACCCCAAATAGAACTCTCAGATCTGAACACCAAAACTTAATTACTGTCCACAAACCTAAATGTCCTGCTGGACAACAACTTCTCTCCTTCTCCTTAGGTAAGAAATGGAACTCTCTTCCTTCCACACTAAGGACAATGTCAAACACAAACTTAAAAACTCAGCTTTACACCTACCTCTCCTCCAAATGGAAATGTAACTGCATTCTCCCTACCTAGAGCTCTTTAACAAAAGCCCCTGGGAGGATATCCTCCTGAGTTCCTACAGACCTTATAGCTGGCTATAACCTTCTATAACTAATTCCCATGTGATCTCTCACACTCTGTAAATATTGTAACTAGCTTCTGACTTTTGATTTTAACTGTGTGAAATTGTTAAAATGTATCTGCATGATATTTTTCACAATGGGCAATATTGCTCACACTTTGTATTATTTGATATGTATTTGTACTTTTATTTTTATTGGACTCCTATCTTTACTGTAATCTGTTTCATGGAGCTTTTCTCCCCAGACCTCCACTGAAAATGGGCTCTCCTGGCCCAGTGGACTTCCCCGGTAATCAAACTGGAAATAATAATAATAATTTTAATGCAGATGTTAAAAATTGCAACCAGTTCCTAACCTGCTTACTGTTCACTATAAGTGAGATTAAACTGTATAATGGGTTTATCCTGTTTGAACATTTGCATAGCCAGCATCCCAGGGGACTTCTTGACATTGCTAAGGAACTTTGGGAAGATGACACCATTTAAAAATGTGATAAAACATTAATCTATCCTGAAAACTAACAAAGACTATTCTGCTCATTATAAAGGAGCATATGCAGACAGTCCAAGAATTTATAATACAGTATCCAGCTTAGGGAACTTAACTCTGGAGATTAGGTATTAAGGGTTATTAGTGTTAGTGCCTTCGGGAACTGCGGTGGTGGTGCTGTGGTAGCGTTGTCACCTCACAGTTAGACGTTGCCTGTTCGATTCTCAGTTAGAGTGTCTTCTGTGTGGCGACATGCGTGAATGGGTGTTCCTTCATTGAAGGTTGTGCGTTAGACCCAGCAAGCCAGTATGTAAAAATCTACTGCCAATCATTAGCGGACTGGAGTTCCGCTGTGGTGACCCCTAACCGGGAAAAGCCGAAAGACTTTAGTGTTAGTGCCTTCTGGGGAAATTACATTTCTAAGTGAGGTGACAGCAACAAGAAATGCAATGAACTGCAGGATTAGACAGGAAAGAGAAATAATAAATTTATATAACTAATGTATTGAAGGCACGGAAAGTTAAAGATGATGACGATTTTGCAATAAGCCTACAAGCTTACATTCAGACAAGGGAATCTCTATCTGAAGTGCAGTTAGAGGAATCCTTGTTGAGCATACAACATAAATAGGACCTGCTGGACAGACAGGTATGAATCGCAGGGACTGCCCCTTCTCTGGAACAGGCTCCTCACCCATGTGAAGCAGAGTTCCTCCCTAATCCAAATTAAGTACATCTTGGACAACTAGATGGAGAACAGGAAATTCATCCCTGGTTTAGCACCTGTCTCTCTAATGGACACAGGTAGCCTGTAAATGGTTTATCTCCCAGGTCCCTACTTTTAAATGTTTCATTTCCCAAGCCCCTGCTTACACTTATCAAGGGTACCAGAACTTGTCAGAGATTTGGGATGCATGACTAGGCTTAAAAAGGCCCTTGTGGGTGTTAATCTGGTAAACGTCTTTGAACCTACAAAAGCAGGAAGTAGAGAGTTTCTATTAAAAATACAGTCATGTTATCAATAAAATGCCTGGGAAAATAAACTGACAGAACTGAAAAGAGAGAGCACCTGGAATGCAAGTTCAACTAAGACCATAGAGAGTCACAAAGTGAATGGAGCAGTCCAGGGGTTCTTATCTAATTCCTAAACCTAAACATTGGGTAATGACTTGGCAAACTGAAAGGTATTTCAAAGTCTGACAGCTTTCCTATGGGCTGATGACTTGACAAAGAACTTTGTAAATAAAAAAAAAAAAAAAGGTACTTAAACACTAGACTTGACAAACCAGTACTGGCAGATTACGTTTATGGCTCCATTGGCACAAGTACAGTGCTCAGACTCACAGAGGGGTTCCCATTGGGAGTGGGTGTGCATCAGGGTTCAGCTCCGAGCTCCCTGCTGATCATATTGATGATGGATTTCATTAGCAGACAGACCAACAAAGATGCATAATGCAGATGATGTAGACTTTAAACAAGGACTTCATCAAATGATAGGGGGATGAAATGCAAAACCAAAGGTACATGGGATGAAAATAAGTATTGACAAGACCGTTTTTATGGCAGCAAAAGGAGAAAATTAGAAAAAGCTGAATGTTGTGATAGAAAGGAAAACTGTGAAATAGCTTAACAGTGTCAGGTATCTGGGAGGAATGTTTGGCCATTCAGGATATAACAATTTCATCCTTTCATGAACTCATTCTTTCATTGTTCAATACCCACTTTGTCCTGTTCAGGGTTCTAGTGAACCTAGTGCCTGCCCAGACACTAGGCCACTGCAAGAAAAAGAATCTGATCCTAGATGGGATGCCAGTCCACTGCAAGACACCTCCTCATACACAAATACCCCATGCAAGCCAATATAGAGTCCTGTCCCCTCCAGCTCATTGGCATGTCTTTGAGAAGTGGGAAGAAGGAAACCATGGAAAAACAACAGACAGGGAACACGTCAGGTACCCAGGTTAGAAATTAACCAAAGAATCATCTGCTGCAGGACAGCAAGGCTAATATCTGTGCTACTGAATATTAATACCTTCTTATTGACCTACAGACAAACAAAACAGCAGGAAAGAAGGTAAAAAATGTGTCATCTTCAGTTTCTGATCCTAGTCACATTTTCAGGTACCTTACCATCCTCCAACGATATATTTGAAAGGGAATTTGGTGATGTCACTAGTTCTCCATCTGCTCCTTTACAATCGTTTGAGAAATCATATCAACCCCATTGTTAAATCACTTGTACAAATACAGTACATGCTTGCAGAGTGTATTTAAAACACAAGCTTTAGCTTAAGCCATGTGCAGACATGTTTTAACATGCTTTTTGGATACAGTTTCAAAGTATATAATTTGCATGCCCAGCATTGCTACTTCACTCTAAAAAATGGTACTTGGCAATCAAAGAAAGGTATTATTAACATAACTTGTTAATCAACATGTTTGCCATATTTTATAAAAAGTTTTTCTCACTGCAGTAATTATTGCAGCAAAACGTATCAAGTATGTTATCTGAATAATGTCTTATAAGTTCACATGACCCCCACAAATGCACTTCTTTGGACTGTGTCATACAGACAGTCATAATGATTTACTAGAATTGCTAACATTTAACTAGCAGGAGGCAGCTAATCAAAACTGCATTTCATTAGCATGGATTCCACACTGAGAGCATCTCATACTGTGACCAAGCACTTTATAAAGCATTAGTCGTTCAGGGAGTTCATTTTTTATCTGCAAAACTGCCTTGTTCAGAGAAATCCATGCTGGAAGCAGACTGGTGTGTGTTTATGCTGCACATATGCATAAATCTGTTTTGGGGTGGGGGGGGCTGAAGGTACCCCTAACATAAATTTATAAAATGTTACTCAGTGTATTACTTCTGGAGACTGGGCATGTGCTTTACAAATAACTCTGTTATTAAGCATGGTCAAACACTATAGACATTACACAGATTGAAACTGCTATTAATTAATATTAATGCAACATTAAAAGATATGATACAGTACAAGATAATGCTGTTGTATTAAAACAATCTTTTGTTAAAAAAATAAAACTATATTTATAAAGATTGTTAATAGGTATATTTTCATCCCTAGGATAAGATACACGATGAACGAAACTGGAAAAACTAGAAAAAAATTTGAACATTACTAAATGTGCAGTTTGTTTCCCCACTATTTTTATATAATTTGCTTTGTGTATTCAACATGTACATAACATGTGTTTCTAATTTGCCCGTCTGCAGGTTAATACCTTGATAGTAGCACTTTTATGAAGGGTATGGCATTGTCTGAACAGCACCAATGTACTGTAGGAGTACAAGACTGCCATGTCGGTTAGAACCCAGGATGAGTTCAACAAATTATTCTTCTACGCCAGTCAGAACCGAGTATGAGTTCAACAGATGAGACTGCCATGCCAGTCAAAACCTAGTACAACAGGTGAGACTGCCACACCAATCAGAACCCAGTACGAGTACAACCAGTGAGACTGCCATACCAGTCAGAACCCAGTACGAGTACAACCGGTGAGACTGCCACACTAGTCAGAACCCAGTACGAGTACAACCGGTGAGACTGCCACATCAGTCAGAACCCAATATGAGTGCAACAGGTGAGACTACCATGCCAGTCAGAACCCAGTACAACAGGTGAGACTGCCACGCCAATCAGAACCCAGTACGAGTACAACCAGTGAGACTGCCACACCAGTCAGAATCCAGTACGAGTACAACCAGTGAGACTGCCACACCAGTCAGAACCCAGTACGAACACAACCAGTGAGACTGCCACACTAGTCAGAACCCAGTACGAGTACAACTGGTGAGACTGCTACACCAGTCAGAACCCAGTACGAGTACAACCGGTGAGACTGCCACACCAGTCAGAACCCAATATGAGTGCAACAGGTGAGACTGCCATTACAGTCAGAACCCAGTACAACAGGTGAGACTGCCACGCCAGTCAGAATCCAGTATGAGAACAACAGATGACACTGCTAGGCCAGACAGAATCCAGGACACGTACAACACAGGAAACTGCTAGGCCAGTCAGAACCTAGGACAGGTACAACAGATGAAACTGCCATGCCAATCAGAACCCAGTTCTTAACATCTGCATTACAGTGCTCATTGATATGGATTCAAGTGTTTTATTGAACCTCCACCACAGTCCTTCTCTAATCACAACAAAATGCCTTGTGCAGAGGCTGTAAGACAATCACTCCCCAAAGCCTCCTAGAAATAAGAGTAAATCTCAGCAAAAGTCAACCCACTTATCCAACTCTTGCATACCTCCCACAAAGAATCATCCTCAGGAAAAATGCCATAAATCTATCACTAACTACAACAGCAATAGAAACAGTGATAGGTGACTATTGTCAGGTATGCTGACACATACTCATAAGGCAGGACAAGCAGAATGTTACAGTGAGTCATCTTTCAGGTGACAGGATCTCCAAAAGTACAATGGTCCCAAGGATCCTAACTCCTGACAAATAAGACTATGACACAGTATTGGTACATATGGGAGTGAATGGCTTCAGAAGTAAATCCCTGGGGAATATGCAAAGACATGTTGGAACTTTCCATACATCTTCCAAATCCAAGTAAGATACAAATCCTGAGTGGAATCCTCCAACCATCCATTCACAACTTTTTTTATTTTTGCACATGGGGTCAGGATGTCACTTCAGTGACAATCTAGAGAAAAGGTTTACACCACCGGGTGGCTAGCCACACCACAGTAGTTCATCCACACCACATAAACACACTTGGGGGTAGACACTCAAAACTGGCCGCAACAGTCCCTTCACCTGAAATGATGCCAAGAAAATAATTGGTTAATTCTAGATGGATCCACTACCATATCAACATAGCACGGGATGCTTGACAGTCCAGTCCAACTTGCTTAGGATGGTCTCTACCTCTCATTTAAAACCTTTTACATACTAACTAAAGCCTTTGCAGCCCCCTAGTTCCTATTTTAGGCATAGTCTAGATGATGGTCATTCCAATATAACACATCAGTCCTGCATCTGGAAAGCATCCAATTCAGTGTAGTTTCTGGAATTGTGGTTTGAATGTAAAGAGTACCACTTCTGTATTAGGATTTTGCTCGTTTCATGCCTTCAGACCCAATGGTAACTGTGGTTGGAATTTCCATATTTGCCAAGGAAAACATTACTTCCAGGCAGAACCCTAGGAACTCACAAACTGAACTTATTTAAATGACAGATCACTCTAGGTAGGATTAATAATCAACTAATTGCTTGTTACAACTGCGTTGTCCACTGATAACCACATAAGATTCCTTACTTTTTTAAATGACACCCCTTTTAGCAAAACCTCCTATATCTTGGGTGCCTAACTACCCATAAACTGAGACACCTATCCTTCCAGGGAGGATATGCTCATAAATTAACTACAGTAAACAAAAGTTCCCTTGAGCAGTTGAAAAATAAACATACTAGGGTTTGCTGCGTTCTTGACCACTCTCTTACAAATATGTCCACCTCTTACATCACTTCTCTTGTATCTCTTCCCCCAGTGAAGTCCGACCATAAACTTGTAACATTCTTCTTTAAACTCCCAAAAGCTCATTCAGCAAACTTAGCTGAACTTAAAAGACTACAAACATGTCACCTGCAAACAGCTTTGTGATAACATTTTACAACTTATTTATGACTGCACATCTCTTTACCTTAATATAATAGCAAGCTTCATTAAGGAATACTACACTTATTTATAACAATGCATAGAGGTTAGTTAGTCCACCACCATAAATTACTATACAAAAAAGGCAGAGAGACTCCTCATATTACTTAGTAGGTCCAAAATTCCTCTGATCATGGAGAGTATCAGAAGCATTTCTAAAACTGAAGAACACTATCAGGTCCACTAAAAGGAGTCCATGAACTTAGGCTGGTCTCTGAATCCAACGATAATTATAAATCATTCTTTAGCAATGTTAGAAAACCAAAAAACGTTATCCTACATCTGAACTTTTCATAACACATCCTATACTGACAGTATACACGCTGCCAATATCTTTGCAAACAAATTTAGCACAACTTCACCCAAAACTTCTATTCAAAGCCCCAGATATCTGAATTCTTCAATTCCCTAATTAATTTTAGAAAATATTTACTGGAAGTACTAAAAAAGACCAAAAATACTTCATCCATGGTACCTGACAATATACCTGGCTGCATAAAGTCATTTTAAACATGCCCTTGCAGTCACACAGACTGTTTTTGTCCCTGATGAGTGGCACACTGCAGTGCTGCTGCTCTGTCATAAGGGTAGCCTTACAAGTTATCCAGATAACTGCAGAACTGTCAGCCTTATAAGCCTCATCTGCAGATCCATGCACTATATTATAACTAATCTCATACAGTGATTCACACTGTAAAAGAATCATGTTAGACTTCATCCCCAGCAGTTTGGCTTTGTGAATGGAAGATTCTGTCCAATCTGGTAAAAATTCTTAAAAAAAAAAAAAAAAAAAAAAGCACGATTTGCTAGCAAGCATCCCAAACAAAACCCACCATTGTGCCACTCTAAGGGAATTACAGTGGCCGGAATTCCCGCATTATCTAACCTACTCACAACTTGCACAAATCCATAACATTGTATAAACCTAACAACTGTCCATCCATTTCCAACCTCATACAAATATAGAACCTTTCCAGGCCACTACAATTTTCAGACAAATTCTTATTACATATATCCAAACCCAACAATTCTGCTGGCAAATCACTACTCTGCCACTGCTTTGCTAAATCGTGGAATTCCATCTCACTAGCAATAAAAGAACTGTACATAAAACTATTTAAAACTCAGCTGAAGTCCTTCCTACTCAGTTGCCTGCTCTGTACATGTGATGCTCCTGGACAATCTCCAAACCCTTACTGTCACCACTATTACGTAACTGGCCACAATACAGCAAATTCTCCACAATCTCTAACTATGTGACTATAATCTGCCTCTCTCCACTACTATCTCTATCTCCGTTTTACCTGAACACCCTCCTTCATAATTTGTAACGGTCTTAATCCTATAATTACTTCACAGTCTTCTACTCAATATCCATTTACAACTGATTAAATTTAAAATTAACTAGACTCCAAGTCTCATATTGGCTAATATTTTACTGTATTCTTGTTTTTAATGTCTTGTTTTCATTAACTGTCATATCAATACTATTCTATGTATATTCATTTACTATTCTATGTATATGCTTTTACTACTCTATGTAAATAGGTTATCTTTTTTTATTAATTGCCATATTACTGTCTATGTGTATATGTGCATTCATTATGTAAATCTCGTCTAACCTCCCCTTCTCATTCTGTAAAATGGGGCATTTCTCCCTGGGCCTCAATTGAAAATGGGAATTGTGCCCAGTCAGACTTTCCAAAGCAATAAATACATAAAATGAGTTACAAAGGCTGTGAATGGAGGTTATGCAGTTCACATGGTGTACCTTTAAGATGGGCAGCACAACTGGCTGAAAGAACCCAAACAGTGTGACATGCAGGCACCTCATTAGAAGGTATGAAAATGACCAGCAATGTCAGCAAGGTTTGGTGCTGGGACCTCCCTTTTTGGTATTTCCTTCTCAGATCTCCAATCACAGAGCTAAAACCTCTGGCTAACCAAGTGTGCAGACAAGTCCAAGGGGTTGTTGCCAAGATACCTAATAACATCCAAACACTCCAGAATGAACTCTCCCCTAGCAAACTCTTTGTGTACTAAAATGGATTCAAGCTAAATGATAAAAACTGTAGCATTGTCACTTTTGGTAGACAACCCCTCACTCCCTATCATACTATATGAACAAGACAAAACAAAATAAAAATGTAGTCAGTGACATAGGTACTTGGGTTTTATAGCTCCCTCTATTTTGACCATCATCTAATGGTTATCAGGAAATCTTCCTATTTAGTGCAGCTAATTGCCAAATAAATATCATTAAGGCCTAATACAGTAATTGCTCCCTATTACTTAGCACTGATCAAGCCAGCTATCAAGTACAATTCTCCTTTTTAGATGTATCTAACTAAACATATCAAACAATTAGAAAGACCTTAAAATTTCCTAACGAAAAAGATCACAGGCCTAAAATCCCTAATCTACCAAGACAGGCTGGAAGCTCAATATCTTTCTTCAAGGTCTTATTGACATTTTAGGGCAGAGTTCTGCTTCAGTTTCTGTCCCATTATAAACCACCCTGCACCTCCTGGTTATCCACAAGTCCAATATTTCCAACACCACCAAAACAGGGATCTAAAACTTCCCCAAGAGAACCTCTAAAATAAATTTCCCTTGCATGTTTAGCAGGGGAAACTCACTATCTACCTTTAAACTTGAACCAGACAACTTGATGGGTATCCACAAATGTACTCAAGGATTGACTTAAGGCCCTCCAGAAGAAAGGAGGCCTCAGCATGGGAGCTGGAGTACTGGAAAGGTGTGAAAGGTAATGAAGACTCAGTGGCTTTGGAATATCTCTGACTCTATGATCTGTTACTCCTTGGAAGCTAATATTTGATCTTCTATTATATTTTGCTTCTGCTTTGCAATATCTACAAATAAAGCTATAGGTCAACTTAAATAACCCACTGGGATCAACAGCTAAAAATGTTTTACTTTCAAAGACTGACTGCTTCAGGATGCATTTTCAATTAATAGAATTTGTCAATTTCAACTCCTTTATAATGTTGGGCACACTACTTGCCTTGCCTTTAACTCCAGAAATAATGTTCCCAAAAAATGTTTCACTCTTTCTGCAGTTTCCATTTTTAAATTACTTCTTTCGCAGTCCTGAACTGTGCCTGACTACAAATGATCTATTTACAACAAAGTGTTAACCTCCAAATGAGCTACAGACTCCTACTCATTGCTATCTTATAAAAAACAGCATGTGGGGACAATTTCTCCTTATTTAGCTTGGTTTCCTACACTGGAGAATACTAATGTGGCAAACTTGCTTCCACTGATTTGAACTCTGTCAAATGAACATAAAATCCTTCCAAATCTCTAACTTTTCCAATATTTTCCTTCATACAGGTTAAATCCCTTTCACCTCCACTTAATCAGCAGCATTTTGTCTGTTTCTTCCATTCTAATAGAACTGTACTTCTCTATGCTTGTGTCTGAAGCTGTTTGAAATTATTTTGGGTTATAGCTGAAATTAGTGTAATTTTTAAAACTAAAATAAAAAAATAGTTATGTTGTTTACAAAAACTGTTATGCACTAAAGTCCACTTAGTCAATGTAATGGAGTACTTAACTACTGTGGGGAAAAAGAATCACACACGTTCAAAAGCATCCCTGCTGTTCTCACTTAATATGCTCTAAATTAGCTGCTAATTATTGCTAAACACCTGATGAGAATGAAAATTGTATTAGGCTACAAATTCACTATGGAAGTATTTATTAAGCAAAATAAAAAAATCTGCCAAAGTTCAAGTAAAAGGCTTAGAAAAACTTTGTTTTAGCTAGGTTGCTGTAGTGTGGTTAGTTATATTTGCCTGAAACTGTATTAACAGTGATCACATTTACTGCTGTCATTGTTAGTTCACAGTGGTGCCCTGTTTTTCTTAATGTTTTGACAGACAGCAGCAGTTTTTTTTTTGTTTTGAGTGCCAGCAGTATGTGGATGAGTAAAGTGTTTTTGTTTACTATGTAGGACAGGAAGTTACTGAACAGCATGGATCACTTTGAAGATTAGCTATGAATATGAAATTAGAAAAATAAATATATATATATATATATATATATATATATATATATATATCGTCAGGCACGTGAGTGTGCATACAATTTTTCTTAGGCAAGGGAATGAAATTTGGTGCACGATTTAAATTCTTGTGTACGTAATGTGAACTACATCTGAGCTCCCATAATCTGGCACTTAGCCAGATCCCTGCCCCCTCAGTTCTTCAGTTGGAAACACACAGACAAGCTATTGTCTGCAGTTAAATATTTGTAACAAGCAGCTGCTACAGTTTATACAACACATGGAGCATTACAGCTCTTTATATTGAAAAAATATATATTTTCACATTTAAACTGCAGCAGACTTCTTGCTGCAGTTTATACCACACACAGTGAGCTACATCACTCTGTTTCGACCACAAATGCAACACCAGCATTGGAATGCATTAAAATGCTAGTATGCACCAGAGCTATCAGCTGATCGTGCCCCTAATACTTTGCACTAGGGGTGGCTGCCCCATTCACCCAACTCTAGCTACCACTCTAGTAACACTTAAAACAATGTTAAGGAATACTGCTACTGCAATGCATGCAAAACAAAATCAAAACACTTAAGAGGGGTTTGTTTCACATAAAAATAGCTCAACTGCTCAGCCTTGAAAAAGAGAGGTTGTATTCGGTTTCTGTGGCAAGGATTGCTTTTCCCTTTTTGAGCAAAGTGAGCTGAAAATGTGCTTCATTCAACCAACACAAAAATGCAGTTTGAAAAGCAAATCACAAAAAAATGAACGATTCAGTCCAAGAACAGACCTTCAATTAAACAAGTATTTGAGCTAACAGCCTTGTCTCCGAGCTCCTGCACTACAAAAACCTGCAACAAGTTTTCAGTCTGGATATTTACCTACAGTGCAAAATTTTCTTTTACTTCAAACTCACATATACACACACAGTAGGGACTTCAATTTTAGAACTCGCAGGCTTAGGCAGTTTCTCTGCCTTTTCTCAATCCAGTCTTCCTTCTTTACATAAAATTAATGGAGACTCCAAGTAACCCTCTCTATTTTACAGGTCAGGAAAGCTACTTCCTCAAGGGTTTTACTCCTGACATAACTCTAAAGGCAGCTGCTGCTTATTAGTTTCCATAGAAACAATTTGCCCACCTGATTCAAACTGTCTGAAATAGCCTTTTCTGTAATTGGCAGTGTGCTTCTCTGATAAGTCACTCCTGAGTCACATGACCTTCACCTCAGCGCAGAACCACCAGTTCCAGCCGATTCAAGGACCAAGATTGCCCTTGCTCATTTAAATGACTATGGTCAGGATGGCAGTGGATGCCGAAGTTAAAGAGCTGGAGGGTCAAAGCCCACCTAGAAGAGTTTGGAATTATAGTCTTTTTGCCAGTGTAGCAAATATAAAGGGTCATGGTTCATACCTAATATAAAGTCCCTTCCTAACAAATAATATTTAAGGAGGTGAGTGTCCATTTGATGGCAAGGCACATACTTTCTACAGCTGAATAGCATTCCTTGGCACTGTTTAGCTTTTTGCTGAAGTTGCAAATGGGAGGTTGGACTATCTAAAATATGAAACAAGAATGACCCTTGTGTATACCTCACAGCTGTCTGTTTATACCAACTACTGTCTGGAAAAGTTTAGAACTATTAGTATTGGTTGTGAACAAAGAATAGTTGTCTAGTGGCTTGTTCCGCTTCATCTAACTACTTAACCTTCAAGTAGGCCTTACCACTGGTCATGTCAGTTGGGTCTAAGAAACAGCAACAGTAATCAAGTTAGGGATAAATTTAGGAAGTAGACAGCCAGGTATATTAACCCTGTCTTTTACTTGCTGTTATGGGCCAGTTTTGTATTACATCAAATATCTTGTCCTGTGGTTTCATTAACTAGTTCAAACAGATGCTTTCTCCTAGAAGCCTGTAAAAATGTTATCTACCCTACATCAGGAATTGCAAAGCAACTTCTCAGTGCTATGTGAATAGACTTACATTATTTCATTTTGAAATAAACATTTTCATAAATTGGTAGTGTGCTCTTAAAACGACTAAACTTTACCTTATGCCAGTCACTTCATGTTCTAACCACAGTCTCAGTATGTGTTTTAAAT
>NC_056749.1:182426914-182431914 GCF_019279795.1 Protopterus annectens
GTGTGTGTGTGTGTGTGTGTGTGTGTATATAAATATATATATATATATATATATATATATATATATATATATATATATATATAAAATGTATATAGATAGTTACTGTCATTTGTTAACCAGGTTTGCCCAACTGGGCTTGTTGCCCATTTTCAGTGGAGACCCAAGGAGAAAAGCTCCAGTAGTACATTTTTAAACAAGAACAATTTTAAACAATATTGATATAATAGCAGTTATAGCAAAAAGATTCACATATGTTGGGTTACATGCATAAAGTTAAAGTTGCATTAAAAAGAAGCTTAGTAATAACATAATTTTACATTTATATAATTCAGTAGGTCAACAATAACATTATTTTGTTTGTATAAAATTATGCAAATGCGTAGTAGACACATTGGAGAGAGAGGTGTAATGAGGTACTAAGTACGGACCTTTTCAGGGTACATAAAGGGAAGGAAGACTAGGTGGGGTTATGGCAAGGGCAGGTCCTGGAATTGAAAAATTAAAGTGTGAGGTGTGGGAGATTAAACGTAAATCAAGGGGAAGTTTGTTCCAAGCATGGGCAAAGGAGTGTTTGTAGAGTAGTTTGCCTACTGACCTTTTTGGGTGGTAGACCAAGTAATTGTTGGTAAAAAGTACAGAGGGTCTGGGATAGGATATAGAAGGAGACTAAGGAAGATAGAGATGGACAGAAGGAGGTTTTATAAAGAATAGAGTGTAACATATGAAATTGATAAGAACGCAGAAATTGGGGAAGTTCAAGCCATTGAAGAGAGTTTAAAGAAATGCAGTGGTGTGAGTTGTATGGGGAGTTAGTAATGAATCTGGCTATTTTACGGTAAGTCTGTTGGAGTTTGTTTAGAGTGGAGGCCTGGATATTGGTAAGAACTGGGGTGGCATATAACAGGGAGGGGAAGAGGAGTGCCTGGCCCAGGGTAAGTCTAGATTCAGGAATTAGGAATTTTTTGTTCCGATATAGCAGACCTAGATTCTGGTTTGTTTTTTTATACACTGGAGTATGTGTAGGTTGAATTTTAGTTTGTCATCGATAATGACCCCTAAGAGTTTTGTGTGTGTGTCAGGTTGGATAGTTGTATTGTTAGAAGATGTAATAAAAAAGGAAGTCTTGTGATGAGAAAGAGAACAGGGAAGGAAAAGTAGGAGTTTGGTCTTTTCGGGATTTAGGATCAGTAGGGTGTGAGAGAGCCATTGTCCAGTGGATAGTAGGGCTTGTTGGGTCAGGGAGTGTAGTTCAGGAATGTTATTTGAGATGGATATACGTGTAGAAATGTCAGCATACTGAATAAGGGAGGATTTTTTGCATGAGGTGCAAAGATCATTGGTGAAGATGTTAAACAAAAGGGTTCCCAAGATGGAGCCTCGGGGAACACCAGTGGAGATGGGAAGGAAAGGTGAGGAGGATGAGAGCCATTTGACATATTGTTCCCTGCCAGATAGGTAGCTATTAAACCAGGCAAGTGTGGAGGGGGATATGTGGAGTTTTGTGAGTTTGGATAGTAGTAGAGGATGAGAGACAGTATCGAAGGCTTTGGAGAGATCTAGAAAATGAGTTTATGGTTGTCTAGGGCCTCTGCAATGATATGAGTGAAGGAGAGGATGGCAGTGGTGGTGCTGTGGTGAGGATGAAATCCATGTTGGGTTAATTAAGTGGTGCATAAGGAGGTGATTGGGAAGCTGCGAGTGAATACATTTTTCTAATATCTTGGATAGGGGGACAGAATGGCAATGGGTCGTTAGTTTGAGGGGTCAGTGGAGTTTCCACCTTTATGAAGAGGGATAGTAAAGAAAGACTTCCAAAGGGTGGGGACAGTTGATTCCAGAATAGATTGATTAGTATAGATATAGGATAGGCAATTTAGTCAGCAGCAAGTTTGAGGAACACAGGAGATAGATTGTCAGTGGAAGGAGAGCAAGGTTTTAGCTTGAGTGGTAGAGATTTAATGTAAGTAATGTGAACTGGCTCAAATGAAAACAAAGTTGTGTTAGTGGGACTTGGAGGGGTGGGTGTCGAAGTAGAGTTTGGCTTAGAGGTTACCATATTTTGGGTGGAAGAGATAAAGTGTTTATTCAGGAGGGTAGCTGTTTCCTGAAAGGAAGAGTTAGGGTATGGGGAGGGATTAGAGGGCTTTCCAGGATAGAGGATGTTGTTGAGAGTAGACCAAAATTTTAAAGGATTGGATTTGTTGTTAGCTGAGTAGAGATATAGTATAACTTTTTGTCATTAGTCGTATGTTTTTTTGCAAGGTTCCTCAGTTGCCTGTATTTTTGAAGAAGAGGTGGTTGTTTAGCTTTAGTCCAGGTTTTCCAAGCACCATCTCTTTGTTTAATAAGGGACCCAGTCTCCTTGGAGAGCCAGGAAGCATGATTTGATTTTACTCTGATCTTCCTAGAGGGAGCTAAGAGTACTCATGAATATGCTATTGAAAGTGCTTACAGCATCGTTTAGGGGGGAGGTGTTTTAGGATGGACCAATCTATGCTGTGGAAAATGGAGTTAAATTGGGATGAATTGAAAGTCAATAGTTTTCAACAGTATTTGATAAGGTGGGTTTAGGAATATGGGATGGGAGTAGTGTCTTAAGATGGTGGCAGAGATATTATCACTGAGGGAGTCAGGTAAGGTGGTGGGAATGTGGTATTGGTGGGGGAAATTGGTAAGGATCCAGTCTATGACGGAGCTGGAGGTGGATGGGAGTGAGTGGGAGATGTTATAAGTTGGTGGAAGCCGTGTAGGTGGATACTGAGTTGGGGGGAGTCAGTTGTGAGTTTGGACCAATCAATGTTGATATCACGAAGGATAAGTGTCTCATATGGTATGTTGTGGGAGAACCAGGATAGGATGTTTTCAAGAATGGGCAGGTTGTTACCAGGAGGAAGGTAGATAGAGGCAATTGCAAGTTTTTTCTGGGGATTCAGATGGCAGTTAAGGATGATGATTTCAGCTGGGAGGAAGTTAGGAATTGGTGAAGGGTAAGGTGAGAGGTTAAGGTTGTTTGAGTAGAGGATGGCCACAACACCCCCTTTTTTTACAGGTCTATTAGATCAGAATATATTATAACCTGGTGTGAGCATTTCACTATTTGAGATTTGTGGCTTGAGCTAGGTTTCAGATAGGCAGAGGATGTAAGCGGTATTGAGAGTTATCCATGAGTGCAGCTCAGTAACTTTATTTGCTAGACTGAATATTCAATGAGTAAATGGTTAAGTATTTGGAAGGAGATGATTGTTGTGACTGTGGTTGGTGACTGTTAGAGGAGTAAGATGGGAGCAGTGTAGAGGTAGTTTTGGGGATAGTGAGGGTGGGGAGAGAAGAAGAGCGGCCAGGGTTGGGATGGATATCTCCAGAACAAAGTAGGTTTTTAGTGAGGAGAGAATGTGTGGTAGATGCTAGACGGAGTTTGTATAGTTTTGACTTAGCTTTGTGGGAAGGTTTAATAACTTGTATTATGGATAGTTTATATAGACTTGAGGTAGAGGTAGTAAAGAGATAAGGGGAGATAGTAAAAGATGAAGTAGTTGGAAATATGTTGTATGAGTGAGAAGTTGGTGAACATAGGAGTGGGTCAAAGAGATTGGAATGGTAAGAGGTGGAGAGAGAGAGAATAAGGAGTAGTGTACAAGAGATTAGAAAATAATACATGTTGGAATAAAATATAGTAAGATAGAGTAGGTAGAGACAGCAGTATAGAGGACGTGGTGTTGACAAAATTAACAGATTAGTAAGGTGGTTGTGGCAATAGGCAGGAAGTGGAATTGTAGTGGCTAGTGGGACAGGAAGGGGAGGGATAGTTAGGTATAAAGGTAACTGTAATGGGGTGGGTAGGGTAGGGGAGCGAAGTGAGGCTGAGCGTAGCGAGGGCGAATGGAGCGGGGCTAGTGCCCTAGACAAGAAGAAGTCAGAGAAACAATCAGAAAAAGATAGTGAAAAACTAGCTTGAGAGACAAGGATATAAAGTTTCTAAAGGTATAGTCACTAGAAATAAATAAAAAAGAAATAAAATATGAGCAGAAATATGCTTACAAAAGGACACTGGCCTCAAGCTACACAAGTAGATTTACTTGAAGCAAACCCAGTGCTGTATGGTTAAAATAAACTACGATAGAGATGGGCTTTGGGGGGGGGGGTCTTACTAGCAGTTAAAAGCAGGGCAAAAAAGAAAAAAACATTAATATGTAAGAGTCTGAAGACAGTCAGATAGGGCAGGTGCACTAACAAAGGCAGTTATGAGTGAGGCTAGAAATGAATTCAGGGAAGGGTAAAGTACAGAACAGGAGAATATACACAGAAACAGTATGAGGATAATGGGTAACCAAAGAGAAAGGATAGGAGCTGCTGGCGTCTGCTTTTTGTGGCGACTAGCAAAATAACACTGTAAATTCCTGTTGTAAGCTTAAAATGGTGGCTTCCAGACAGATGGTTAGAGTTGCAGGGCATCTGTTACGGTCCTTATATATATATATATATATATATATATATATATATACACACACACACACACACACACATACACACACATATTATAGTCGATGGTGGTTGTGGAGGCTGCCCTTCAAGGCCAAGGCAAGGGCACCCTGTGAGATCCAAAGAAAACAGGGTGAAGTCAGACGCAGTCAAGTTCAAAAGGATTACTAAGATTCTTGAAGGAGTCTCCAAAGGGCTGAAAAGAAAATGGAGGAAAAGTTTACAGTCTGTATTGGAGGAAGTACTATTAGGTGGTAGAAAAAATGTTCTCTAGTTGAAGGAGCATGAGCAAACAAAAATATGAAACACATGAAACTAACACTAAATTCATGGAAAGACAGAAATGAATTACAAATTAATAAAGATTAAGATATATAATCACAAATCAAAACAAAACTCGTATTTAAAATCTTTACTCCAAAACAGATTTGATAATCACTTTCATCTTATTATAAAAACTTCTTCAGATAAAAGCTGTAAAAATCATAGATTACAAGATAATTACCGATAAAACAGGGTCT
>NC_056749.1:182451914-182481914 GCF_019279795.1 Protopterus annectens
TTTGCTACATCACTATTAGAAGTTATTGTTTTGTCTTCTGAGCTGTAGCATTCTTTTTGATACAGAAAAAGAGGCATATCCTTTTATCTAACCAATGTGTATGACAAGCAGCATGGCTATACATGGCCTCTGCCTTTAACTGTAGAACATTTCCTTTGAAGGATTTTTTTTTCTTAAATCTATTTCTGATGCCTATAATTACCTTAACCCACATAGCAGCGAAAACATTATAAATGGTACAGTTCATAGGTGTCTACTAGGCTAATGGCCCTGGAGACTTTACAAGCCTAGCCCATAGAAGTGCCTTGGCATTGTGCCGCCTGACGTTAGTTCTCAGTGCCTCTATCAAGTAGAGCCACAGAAGTGATCCCTGGGGTGAACTTTCTATTTCCCATCCACTCATCAAGATTTCTCTTGAAGACGGCCAGTGAGATGCTCTGCTTGATATGTATGGGAAGTCTGTTCCAGAGCATGGGCAGTCTCTGGGTTATGAACCTGTCCCTCCAGCACGTTCTGTTGATTGTGGTAATGAGGTTGAGGTCTCTGGAGTGTGTGATGCGGAGGGACTGGGATTTATTTAGATGTAGCATTTCTAACAGAGCTGGGTCAGACATAGCTTTGTAAGTCAAGAAGAGATTGCCTCTTAGTAGATGACATGTGACAGAGAATAGCTGGAGTTTTTTGAGTCTGTCCATGTAGGACATGTGTTTAAGGCCTAGGATCCTCTTCGTGAGATACTTTTGTGGCCTTTCCAGCTGTTGCATGTGTCTAATGAGTACATGCCAAATGGGGCATTATACTCTATGACTAGCCTAATGAGGAAAGAATAGAAACAGACGATGACCTCTTTCTTCCTGGATGCAAAATCCTTGGTAATGAGATGTGCCACATAGAAGGACTTTCTGACCACATTGAGAATGTGGTGGTCGAAGGATAGGTTGTTGTCAACCTGTGTCCCCAGATCTCTAATAATGCCTTCTGTGTTCAGTGGGCTTCCATCAATGTGCTAATTAGTGAGAACTGATTTTTTCCCAAAGGGGATGACTATGCATTTTTTGACATTAAGCTTAAGGCCATGGTTTTGACACCAGTCATTGCTCTGAGTGAGGCCGTTCTGTAGGATGCCTTGGGACATTTAATAATGGCTCCCAGCTTGCAGTCTTCTGCAAACTCGGTCAGCCAGAGTCCCCCCCGTGTTGCCCTGGACTTCTGAGAAGTAGATGTCAAACAGGAGAGGATCCAGGACAGATCCCTGTGGGACTCCACTCTTGACTGGTCGGCAGTCTGACTTGGAGTCTGCTACTTTCACACTGTGGGTTCTATCTGTGAGCCAATTTGCAACCCACCTTGTGATATAGGAGTTGATGATTAGTTTGGTGAGTTTATCAATAATTCCTGAGTGGGGAATGGTATCAAAGGCCTTGGCCAGATCAAGGTAGGCTGCATGAACCAACTTGCCCTCATCCACAGCTCTGAAGACTGACAAAGTCATCAACCAGGTTGAGAAGGCATGATCTACCCTTCGCAAAACCAAACTGCATGTGGTCTAGAGTTTGAAGATTCCATATATCCTTGTTAATTAGGTCCATGATGATGTGCTCCATAGCCTTACATATCAGACTCATCAGGCTAATGGGGCAATAATTCCAAGGGTCTGTACTCGCTCCCCCTTTATGGAGGGGGAGACTAACAGTGTGCCTTTCAGAAGGGACAAAGCCTGAGGTGAGGCTATGATTGAACAGGGCACACAGACGTGGTGCCAGTTCACTTCGTAGTTCATGTAGAACACATCCAAAGATATTGTTAGGTCCTATGGAAGCTGTATTCTTGGCCTTGGACAATGCAGCTTTAATCTGTACTGCAGTAATGCTGGGTACTTGCATTCCCCCAGTATTGTAATTTGTCCTTTAGGGGGGAGACAGGCATAAAGTTGACACTGAATCTATCGACCAGTATGTTGGCAATATCTGTTCTTTCAGTATAGGAGGTACCATTGTGCAGTAACTCAGAGCAAACTTGAGCATTGCCATGGAGATTCTTGATATAACTATAGAAGGCTTTGTGGTTGTTTTTAGTGTCTGCCACAATTTTGCCTTCATAGCTGCCTTTTGAGGTTTTGATGAGGGATCTCAACTTTTTGTTGAGGTTAATAAGGGAGTTCTACCAGTCTTGGGACTTCACCTTTGTCTGCAACAGTTTCTTCCTTCTGTTGTAGAGTTTATTAATGGCAGGGGACAACCAGATTGGCTTCCTTTTTTTGGAGGACTGTGTCTTGGTTCTGTTGGGTATGGCTAGTTCCATGCATGTGTGTGTGTGTGTGTGTGTGTGTGTGTGTGTGTGTTCGTTCATATAGTGCATTGGAGTATGATTCAACAGTCATACATCTATTTTCCATTGACATGGGTGTTGTGACATTAGCCACCTCTGTTTCTACAAGCCCAAAGTCAGCTTTGGAGAAGTTTTTCATGGTGGTTACCTTTGCAGGGGGTGTGGGTGAAATGCGGATTTGCATGGTGATTAGTTTGTGGTTGGATCTAACCAGGGAGGAAATGACTATTGGTGTAGAGCAACAGTTGCCCATGTTTGTAATAACCAGGCCAAGGATGTTGCTTCCTCTAGTGGGAGTAAGAATGAGCTAGTCCAGGGCATTGGAATTGATGAACTCCAGGAAGCATTGGGTCAGTGTATTTGTGCACGAGTAGTTTTCCCAGTTAATGGAGGGGTAGTTGAAGTCACCTAGTATGAGAGTGTTGGGTTGGACCCTAATAGCTTCCAGGGTGCTTAGAAATGTGGAGTGAGAGTCTTGGGACATGGTTAGGGACCTATAGCAGGCTATGACCTGAATTGCCATCTTTTCCAATGTTAGTTGTACCTGGAGTATCTCAGATACGTTATGCTAGGCTACTAGTCTGGAGGTGTGCATATCCTTTATGAATATGGAGACATCACCGCCTTTGGAGCTTTGGTCCATGTTCTGGGGTCAAAAGGTGCAGAATGAGTTGTAGCCTGGTAGCTCATGGGTGCTTTCTGCTGCTTTAAACCAGGTCTCCTTTACAGCACAAATGTTGATGTTCTCCATTTTGAAGAGTGCTTTGAACAAGTGCATCTTGAGATTTAGAGTTCTAGCGTTGAGCAGCATAACTGTTACGGTGGTAATTTGGTCTTTGGAACATTGCCTAAAAAAGGTACTATAGGGGTGGTAAGAGCCTTAGCCAGTATCTGGAAAGCCAGGGGTGACAGATAAAGGTTATCTCTGTTAAAGCATTTAAGTCTGTCAATCATGTCATCCCAAACAGACAGATATTGAATTCCCTTAGAATGACACCAGAAACTTAGCCAATTGTTGAAGTCAATCATTTTCTGTTTGTACTGCAGTATCATTCTGGGCAGTGGTAGGATGGTGCTCAGGGCTAGGGTCATAACTGTCTGGGTCACATAATCCAAGAGCTCCTCCATGTCTCTCCATGTAGTCCTGGGAGGTGGAGTCTCAGGTCATTCACACCCACATGGACAGTGATAGAGTCACACTTCTACTTGTTGTGGAGTGATCAGAGTGTGTGTTACGTGTCGGATTCTGGCACCTGAGAGTTAGCTGACTGTTACCTTCTCCTTATTCAACCTAGTCAGTGGGACATCAGTGTGCCTCACTATTGAGTCGCCTATGATTAGTGTATTGGGCAAGCTGTTTTCCCTTAGGGGCTTAGGTTGAGGGGCACACTGTGTAGGTGAGCTATATGTCTTGGGGTTTGTGCTGTGTTGTGGTGGTTGAGTCTACTTCTGCCTTGGAGGTCTCTGCTGTTTGGGTAGATTTCTATTGAAAGCCTCCGTGAAGGTGGGTGTGTAAGTTTATTTGTAGGTTTTATAAGCAAACCTATTCACCTGCAGTGGCTCATTTGCATCACTGGCGTTCTTTCACTCTGACATTCTTGTCTAAAGAATTGCAGTGCTAGAGAAGATGTAACTTGAACATGTTACCGAGCAGCATACCCACTTCTGCTTAACTAATAGCTTTTCTGCTCCTTACAGAATATGGCAGTTTTATTTCCTTTTGGGGGGAGGTCAGAAGTATGACCCTGCAGATTCTGTTTCCCTGGACTTTCAAAAAGTTCATAATTTTGCTTGAGCAGTAGTAAATAAGATATATGCATTTATATTTATTTGTATTAATATATTCTGGTTCTGTGTTTTTAATATTGTATATGGTTTGGTATTGGTCTATCTTTCTCATGTGACTTTGACTTTTAACATACATTTCAGTGCTTGTTTAGTTCAGTGATGTAGTTTGGGCATTGAAGCAAACTAAAGTGCTTGTTTTTTTTTTTTTTATTGAAAAGAGTGCTAAATTATTAATTATTATTGAGTTGGGCACTTTGTTTTGAGTGGGCGATTCATCGTGCCATTTGAATTTTATCAGGTTCTGGTGTGGTTTAACACATTGGTTAAACGTATTTTTAGGATTAGCAGCAAATAAGAGTTAAGGCATTCTTTTGTTGCGCCATAATTAGAACTTTTTGCAGTGGTGTAGCTAAAGCATTATAAAGTTGTCTAAGGCACAAGCTGTTAGAAGGCAAGATCAACAGGATAGAAAAGATGATCTGTCCCTGTAGTGCAGTGGTTTGAACAGCAGCCAGTCACAAGTGCAGTATATGTAGCCACAGTTTAATTGTGGCTGCTTAAATGAATTGCTTTTGTGTGCGCAAGTTGTGCCAGTGTTTTTGGTCATTTCTCATTTCACAAGAAATTTTATTTTTCCTTTGGTCTTCAAGTTTGGATGACTGACTGTCTGGTATATCAACTCACCTAGCTACAGCTCTGCCTTTTCTTATGGATTCACACACCTGAAAGCCTAAGAAACTGATATTATAATGAAATCTACTTCTTAACCATTACCATTTAGGAAAACCATCATTATGGGACAAAGTCCAAGAATCTAATGTTACTATGTAGGAGAGGAGCAGTAATTTTGTCCTTAAATTTATTCTTGCTCTGCCTTGATTTATTGATGTTCTTTCTGAAGTTAAAATTAGTTGCATGTATAACTAACACTACTGCATATCACATAATTTTTCCTGTCGTTCTTTCAGTCTTTTGGAAAGGGAGTGTGTGCACTTGTGTATGTGCTTCACTCCGCTTGAGGGGTGTGGGGGTGTAGTGATTCTGTCTTACTGTCTGCCATGTTCTTCTGCTCATGTCCAGGACATGTAAGATGGTATAGAAACCAAGAAGCACTTCTCAGTATAGCCAGCCAGTGACTGGCCATCAAAGTGATTGAGGGTTCCGGCAGTCATCGACTCTGCTGGGAAGGGTTTTGTTTTGGCAGGTTGTCTGTGTTGGAGTAAGGGGCACTAGTGGGTGCTGTGGAATGGAAATAGTTGCGCTGTACTCTCAGATACCCCTTTTATAAGGGCATGGAAAAACTCTCGAGCAGGTTACCAAAGGTGTTTGGACATAAGGACATTGTCACCACAAAACAAAAGAAAATGCCTCCATTCACAGGTTCAAAGAATGGATATTCAAAGCTAAGTACACTAGGCAATCAGTCTACAGACCATTGCAAGCCTGTCCAATAAAACAAATTCAAAATTTCCCTCCAGAAAGAGTGACACAAGATAGATCAGGTAATTTTCGGCTGTCTATACAATAATATCTAGGTTTGCCTTAAAGGTGGCAAAGTTGTTTCTAGAGGTGCAGATTCAATAGAATACATGCCTTTCATGCCAATGTGTTTTACCTATCTGCTGAAGTTTTACTTCAGTTAACTAGATATTTGAGATCCCTTTATTCTGTGAATGAAAAGAAATCCAAGGATAGTTGGACCATTCTTGGCTTGAAAGGCTAAACAGAAGATCACCAATGGTAGTTTCTCTAACAGACCAAGTACAGAGAGAAGGCTGCCAATATGTCTGGATAACCAAGACTACAAAAGAAAACCCTGAACAAAGGCCTACAATTTAGTTACGTTTCTGGCTATAGCTGGATAACTTCTAAGTGTAGTTTAAAACAAGGTCTGAGCCAAACAGAAATGAGGGTGATTAGAGACAGAAAAGAAGCAGTCCTTTTACAGAAGGTAAAGATGATAACAGTGACTCACACAAATCTCATTATATATGTCAATGACATGGGAATTCACAGTTACTTCCTTATGTCTGGCATGAGTCATACAAAGCATTATGGGAACCAGGGTTGAGGGAGATCAAGATCACATTGATATATCAAGCCCCACTGGTAGCCATGTTGTGAAAAACAGGCTAAAATTACAAACAAAGCACTTAGAGTGATTCAGAGGTGTTAAAATAAGGTCAGGAAACAAAGAAAGACTGAAAAACCAGATTTTTTTTAGCTTTAGGGTGGAGTTTTCCTTTAAGAATTCTGTGATTTACATGTTTTTGGAATTTAGAAGTGCCAGTAAAAGGCTTTCCAAATTACTGTGGTGACATGATGGTCAAAAAATCAGGAAATATTATCAAGATAATCAAGATCCTTACAACAGTGTTTGATCAGTAGGTGTATCACTCACATGAGATAACATGAAAATGCTTTATATACCATAATGAACTACACATTTTTCACATTTAGTTTAAGACCATTGTCCATGTACTAGTTTTTAACAATCTAGTAAATGTTAAGAGAAATTGTGAGCCAGTGGAAGATTAATCACCACCCAATTGAAGTCATCTGCAAACTTAGATAACCATAGGCCAGGAGGGTTAGCTTGAAGGTTGTAGGAACAGAACCCAAACAGGAAAGAGCTGCTCAACAATGATTCCTGTGCTGCACCACTGGCTAAATATTAGCTTTTAGAAGTGGTACCTACAGCTCTAACCAGATGGGTTCTGTCAGACATTCATTTAGCAATCCACCTCACAAGATATACATTTATATTAGATTTACCTGTCTATCAATAATGCCTACATGGGGAATAGTGTCCAAGGCCTTGGTCATGTCCTGATATGCACTGCATAACTACAATCCAGTGTTTCACAGAACCTATCAGCCAACAGGTAAGCCATGTCTGCAGGCTCAGTATATGTGGCATCATTAACTACCAGTTTGGCACAAATCTGGGACTTTCCTTTTAGGTTATGGATGCAACTAAAAAATGCCTTGCGGTTGTCCTTAGTTGAGGAAGCTAATTTGAATTCATAGTTTGCTTTGAAGGACTTCACAAGAAGTCTTATTTGCTTGTTTAAGCTGAGGAGGAAGTGTTTCCAGTTTAGGACTCGCTCCCTCTTACGCTTAGACAGCAATTTCTTCCTAAAGCCTGTTAATGGCAGTTTTCCACCAGGCTGGTTTGCTTTTCCTTGAGAAGCTTGTTTTAGTCCCATCAGGTATGACTGAGTCAATGCAGTTATATAGGTGTTTGTATAAAGCACTGGTGTAGAACTCTGCATAGTTGCCAGTTCCATCTGAGGGGGGAGGCGCAATGCAACTATTTATACCATGCTGTAAGAGATTATAAGCTGAGTTGGAGACTTTTTTTAGTTTATTTACTGTTGGGGGGGTGGGGAATCAGGTGTGATAGTTACTTTGAATGAGACTTATTTGTGGTCAGATCTCACAAAGGAAGACCTCACAGTGGGGGTGCTACAGTGGTCCCCCATATTGGTAAGCACCAGATCCAGAATGTTGGCACCCCTTGCAGGGGGGTCAATCAGCTGGTCAGGGCACTGGAGTTAAAGTTGAGGAATCTTTGGCAAGTGAGTTTGAGCACGAGTAATTTACCCAGTCAATGGATGGGTAGTTGAAGTCACCCAAAACCATGGTGTTCAGATGTATTTTAATAGACTCAAGTAGAATCAAATAAGCAGAGTGGGTGTCCTGATTCATGGAGGGGGTCCTGTAGCTGGCAATGGCCTGAGTAGGTGTCCTACCAACAGTTAATTGTACCTGAAGTATTCTCCAGGGAATCAGACTGCTTAACCCATTTGGACATGTATTTACTTTTAATAAATATAGATACACCACCTCCTTTATTTTTCACGCCTTCAGTTTGTGGCCTGAACTTGTGGAAGGAGGTGTAACTAGGTATGGCTGGGGTATTCTCCACAGCCTTGAACAAGGTCTCCGTGACTGCACATATTTCTGTGGCTTCCAAGGTAAGGACTCCTTCCAGTGAGTCGAGTTTCATATTAAGACTCCTAGCAATTAGCAGCATAACCTTGAGGTTGTTTGTAGATGGAGTTTTTACATTGGGAATTTTGTCCTTGAGACACTGCCTAAAAAAATGCACTATAGGGTTGGCAAGAGCCTTAGCCAGTAGGCAAAATCCCAGGGGTGACAAATGAAGACCACCTCTGTCAAAGCACTGACATCTGCAATCACTTCATCCAGGCTGACAGATATTGGATCCCCTTAGAATGACACCAGAAACTAAGCCAGTTACAGAAGTCAATCATTTTCTCTTTGTACTGAAGCATCATCCCAGGTGAAGGTAAAATACTGCTTAAGGGTAGGAACATACCCGTTTGAGATGCACAGTCCAAGAGCTCAGTCCTGTTTCTCTTTATATAGTCCAGAGAGGTACATTTCAAGTCGCTGACATCAACATGGTCTATGATGGAGTCATAAAAATACCCTTTGTTGAGGGACTTGAATGCATGTGTGATATGGCGTATCCTGGCTCCTGACAGACAGCTGACTGCGACATTTTCCCTTATCCAGCCTGGTGACAGGGACATGTGCGTGTCTCATGATGGAATCACCTATGACTAATTTGTTTGCTTTTGTGTTTTGCCTCAAGACCGTGACAGGTGAGACACTGGTGCTTGAGCTATTATGTGCATTATGATCTGCAAAGGAAGTATTATGTGTAGTGTGTTTGTGAGGTCTCGAGTGTTTAGGTACATTTCTGGTGAGGACCTCCAAATATGTAGGTATGTGTGATGTGGGTTTTGGTGGAGTAGGAGGTAAGGTGTGTATGCTGACAACCCACACATTGTCATATGTACTGACTGGTGTGTGACACAGCATGTATTCAAGGTTTTTAATATAGTTGCATGTCTCACATATTGAGTTTGTGTAGACTAGGAGTAGATGGTTATCAATTAATATGAGGCAGCTGCTATACTGCCACAGGATGCCCATGTTGACCAAGCTGGCTGGAGATGCTGTGGGAAATTGTCCGTCCATAGTGTTAGGTAAATTTATATGGTTGGGAAAAGAGGTCTAACTTAGGAATGGCTCGTAGGTGAGAGGTGTGTTGGTATGTCTGAGGCTAGGCATAGTGTTCCACCTGACAGTAGAGCAAGGCCACGAAAAACCTCTGGAGGACCACAAGCAAAGTGCTAAAAGAAAATTTAACAAGGAGAACATTTGCATCTATAACCACCAACAGTAACCATTGTTATGCAGCAGTGCAAGATGGTGCACTACATGCAAACACGGGGCTTAAATAAAACAGGAAATAACCCTTTCAACTCAAACTAGCCAGTAAGGATGCTCTCTCTCAGTTCTAGTCCATTCACTCTTGACTAGATGGGATGCAGGCAGCACTCAAGGGTGTAGAAGGGCCTTCACCAACAAAGATGGCTTGAATTTGATGCTCTGAAGTTACAAAACAGACCCAGAAACAGCAAACCTGGAACTGGGCTATGCTACAGTTAAACTAGTACAATACACAGTAAAATAGGGCAAAAACAGTTCAGACAATTCAAATTAAAAGTGCATTATATGAACAAAAACAGACACTAATAGTTAGTTGGAAGCAATTGATGCCTCCGAGCTTTCAGTATCTCAGTGAAGAGCTGGTTTTAGTACTCAAGTGATACCAGTCTAGATTCAGCAAGTATGAATCTAGCCTATGCTATAAGACGCATAAGTACTAGAAATTCCAAGTGCATCAAATCACAGTCATAACAGCAAAAAGTTTAAATAAAGCAGTAATTCACCAGCAATTCCCAGCTTAGAAGGGTGTTTTATAACAGAAGAAAATGGAGCCTCTACAATTTACATGAAAAGGAAAATGAAAAGTTAGGAAAAGGGATAAACTATAGAAGAAATAAAAGAAACAGTAGGAAAATTCAGGACCAGATGGTTTAGATTATTAATGGAAAACAATATGACTGAAGAATAAAATAAAATGTTAATTGATTTGTTTAATTAATGGTAGGAAGAAAGATAAAGAAAACAGTGACAGAGTTACTAACTGATATTGAAAAGAGGAGATAAATCGGTATTAGATAATTGGGGAACTATAATGCATAATGATTCAACATGTTTATGGAAGTAATGCAAATAAGAATGGAGAATATATGCACAAGAATCGGCAAAGGAGGAATACATGGAATTATGAATAGGCAGGTAAAAGAAAAGTTAGATTACTAAGGACGGGGTGTATAACATTACAGAAGAAAAAGTCATAGTAAGGATAACAAGATGGGAGGTGGAGAGGGTATATGATAATGCAGAAAGGAATCAATTATGAGATATAAGAAACCACATAAAAGAGACAACTTTATCAGATTATGGTGAATGGATAGAATATAGGAAAAATTAATATACAAAAAGGTGTGAGATAGGGATGACCCATAAGTAGCTGTTTATCCACTTTAGTCATGAATGCTACTATAAGAAAGGTCAAAATGATATGTAAAATAGCTTACATAGATTGGACTTTACACAGAGAAACAGAAATATCACTATATCATTTACATAATTAATGGTTACTGCTAAAGATATTTATTGGACATTGAAAGTTTTCAAAAAAGTAGAAGAATGGTTAGGTTATACAGGATTAAAGATCAAAAAAGAGTAATGGATTATGAGAAAAGAGTCAAAGGTAGAATTCAATTTAACAAAACAGAAACTGAGATTTTAGAGAAAAGATTATGAAATTATAAACAGATACAACAATGGAAACCAATATTAGACAAAATAAAAGTGAGTAATTTTTGGAAAAGTTTTATGTATCTATAAAAGAAAGTGTATCTAATAAAGTTAGTTGTATTAGGAAAATTAAGTTATTTGTTTTCTGTGGTAGCTTTTCCAATGGAGTTGGATTAAAAATTATCACAAAGAATATTTTATATATTATGGAGACCAAGACTGAACCCAGTAACAAAAACTCATTATAACAAAGAAAAAGAACGACTTAATTAAAAAAAAACCCAGTTGTATATTTGAGTTAATTATCATTACAATGGTTATTAAGTGTAAGAAATACAGAAAATGAGAGAGAAGTTATAAGAGCGATAAATAAAAAAAAAGAACTTCTTTAAATGAATGGAGCAAATGAAAAGAATAAGGAATGCAAACAAATTATGAGATCAGAAAATGGGGAAAATTATAAATGAATGGAAAATAAGTAATGCTAAATGAAACAGGAAGGTATGGTAAGGAAAGGTTATGTTGGAATTTTAATATACTAACCTATGGGAAGATTTGAGTGAAAAAAAAAAAGAAAGCTATAAAGGAGAGAAAGAAACATTTAAAAACAGATAAAGTTAGGGATTTTATGTTGAAATCAATGATAAAAAGTTACCTGTCAAAGGAGAAATGAAGCATAGCATAGTAAGACAGAGAAATTATTTGAAGTATGACAACATAGAGACAAAGGAATGTGCTGTTAGAGTGTGAGGGAGTTATGAAAATGTGTACACTAATAATTTATCAAACATGGCAAGCAAAAACCAAAGAAAGAATTGAATAAAAATAGACATGAAGGAAATTACAAAAGAAATATAGATGTGGTCATGGAATAAAGAGTGGGGGAGGTTAAAAATAACCAGCAAAGTAAAAAGGAATGCAAAAAAATAACATATGGAAATTTATGTTTTTGATATTTAAATTATATGATTGTATGGATTATAAAACACCCCTACTCTTTTTGATAGGTGCCATGGGATCTTTTCCATCCACTAACTACCATCTCAGGCAGATGGGACCTTGGGTTAATGTCTCATCCGAAGGACAAAAGACAAAGCATCCCTTATGCTGCAATGAAGAGTCAGCAATCCATTTACCTGGTGTGGAATAGAACCCACAGCCTTCTGCTCCTAATGGGAGGCTACTACTTACAAGTACTAACTTATGTTGGCCTAATAAAAAGTATCACATCACCTCTGTGCTCCAGTTCTGACTCACACTTTTGTTGAATTATTCTACTATAGTAATGCTTTTTTAAAGTCTGAGATGACACAAAAGTCAATTAACTAAACGGTTATTTGAGCCATTCACTCAGACTAGCTCAGTCTCACATTTATCTAGCATTCCAGTATGTACTTATGCATATCTACATATATGCAAAACTTGTTGCTATGTGCTTCTATCCAGGTGCTTACAACGGCTATTTTCAACTCCTCTCCACTGAATTTTGTCTTGTAATCCTTTCAGTAGCACTAGCTATTGCTTTGTTAAGCAAACGGGTATTTGTAGTGCCTTTTGATTGAGCTCTGCATCGGTACTGACAGCTGCACTGTACTCCCCCTCCCCCCATGACTTCCAAGTTATTCTTAATCTTTTTTCTCTCTTCCCCTACCATAGTGTTTTAATTAGGCTGCATGTAAACTTATTTTAAGTATATCTAGTGGAGTATCTCCCTAGTCTAAATTCTCCTCATTTCTGCTCGCTTCTTTTGACTTTTGTATTTCTGCTAATTTCTGCCTGTTCCTTTTGACTGTAGAACTCACTCATATTTTACTTACCTATCCTGTTCTCAAGTTTCCCTGATACCTACTGAGTAAATCTTAACAAAATAAAAATAAAATATAAAACGGAAAACCTACTCTCTGGCTGTAGCTCTATCACAGCTTCAGAGTCTCAGCCACTGATTATTTTTTCTGGACAACCTATTCTCTGACTGTAGCTCTATCCCAGCTTCAGAGTCTCAGTCAGTGATTATTTTTTCTGGATAATCATGCCTTATTGGCTCTACTCACTCTGTTCACCCTGCGGGCTCACTCCACTGCCCTACCCTGCCCCCAAATCTCACCCACACCCACTATCTGTATTTTTATACATACCCAAACTCCTCCCCACCCCATCCCAATCCAATCACTATTAGCCTTAGCCAAACTCTACCCACCTATTAAACCTCACTTTAACCACTCTACAACCCCTCCTACAATGCTCTACTCATCAGTACTCACAATTACTCCATTAGTCCTACTAATCTCTCTCTGCTGTCTGACCTATCTCACACTGTTTCCCAACCCTTACCATACCTCACACACTCCGCTTCATACCATCATACTCAGTCCTCCTCTTACTCATCCATCTCACATGAACTCTTCAGCTCCAACCCTACATATCTATTCAAACCTAAGCTACTTCACTCCCCATCCCCCTACACTCATCTCACAAATGTCATACCAAAAAATCACTAGTCTCACTCAACCCATACTACCCGTCCCCACCACACTACTGCACTCTACTCCTCCAACAATTCTCTTTCTCACTTGTGGGCAACATCCACCCTAACCCCAGACCCACCTCTAACATTGATGTCTCCAGTCCCTCCTCTCAACCCAGAAAACCTAAGTCCATTCACCTCACTACACATAATGCTCAAAGCCTTAGAAACAAAATCACTAACCACTATGCCTGGCTCTCCCATAAACACCCAGACATAACCGCCATTTCTGAAACATGGCTCAAATCCTACATAAAAGATCACAAAATCCTACCACCAGGTTACCAAATCATTTGCAATGACAGAGCCCACAAAAATGGAGGTGGAGTAGCTATAATCTACTCCTCCTCCCTTGCCATAACTCCCTACACCAATAAAATTCCAACCTTTCCCAATGCTGAAATTACAATACGCTTATTAAAAATTAACCACAAATCCATATGTATCGCTGCCCTCTACATCCCCCCAGGTGATAACATCAAAACACTTGAGAACATCCTATCCTGGTTCTCCTCCCACATAAATAATGAAACCTATATCCTTGGTGATACCAATATCAACTGGACCACTATCAACTCTGATGCCCCTTCCCACACTATCAATCTATACAATTTCTCCCAGACCAAATAAAGATGGTACCTCTGGAACCATCATTGACTAGATCCTAACAACTCATTCAAATCTAATCACCAAAACTGGAATAATACCAGATCCTCTCAGTGATCACTAACCTGCCTTCACTGACTGGCTCCCATCTCCTCTACAAAAACAACACCATTACATTCAAACCCACAATCTCTCCTCTTTTAATCCCCAGACTTTCTCAGAAAGCCTAAAGTGGATTGACTGGTCCCCTCTAAAAACCCTCCCACTAGAGATGATGCCGTATCCTACTTTAACCACTCATTCCTGACCCTCTTCAACCAGCAAGCCCCCCTGAGAACCATCAAAACCAATCCCTGCCCATGGCTATGAAAAGAAACTAAACTAGCCATGCAACAAAGGGACAAAAAATAGAAACAGCATTAAAAACCCAAACTCCCTCTTAGAATTTAAGCATATCCGAAACTCGACAAAAAAGCCAATAACTAAAGATCACAAAGCTCACTACTCCAAACTCCAGTCCTTGAACTCAACAAACCCCAAAAAATTCTGGGACTCCATTCCATCAATTCTGCACCCTGGTAATAAAGAAACCCCCTGTCCTAATCCCACCCTCTCCGACATTGATACAGCCTCCCAGTTCAACTCATTCTTCATAGACTGCATAGCCAAACTATCTACCTCCTTCCCACCCCCCTGCTCCAACACAGCCCCTCCCACCACAACCTCCACCCCAATTATCTACCCCCTCCCTTCTGCCTTACTCCCATTTCCACAAGCACTATAAAAAGAGTCCTCCTCAAACTCAAACCCTGTCGCAATGCACCTGACAATCTTCCACCTACCTTCCTCAAACTATCTGCAGACAGCATCGCCTACCCATCTCTACTCTTATAATTAGATCCATACAAGAATCATATGTCCTTTCCATCTGGCGCCATGCCTACATCATCCCCCTATGCAAAGGTGGCAAGAATACTGACACAACCAATGTCAGTGTTACTGCCATCCTTTCCCCTCTTTCTAAAATTCTAGAGAAAACCAAGTACAAATAATGACACACCTAGCCCAAAACAATCTCCTTTCCCCTACCCAACACGGCTTCCACACTGGCCACTCCATCATGACTGCCCTTCTTTCCTTTCTGGAAACCATCAACATTGAATGAGACAAATTTGTATGTACCCTATTCCTAGATTTGTCAAAAGCCTTTGACATCATCTCCCACACCCTACTCATATCCCAACTTTCCATCCTACATCTCTCTCCCTCTGCCATAGCCTGGTTTTCCAGCTACCTGTCCAACTGCCAATAAGCTGTCCAATGGAAAACTTCATCCACCCCCTTCCTCCCTACACCCACAGGCATCCCTCAAGGTTCTGTTCTTGGCCCTCTACTCTAACCTGTTTATTAACAACTTTCACCACTCCATCCCAGAGTTATCTGTCATCCAATATGTAGATGACTTGACTATCATCTGCTCAGCCTTCTCATCTTCTGAGCTCCTTGCAAAAACCCAATTAGCCTTCGCCACAACCGAAACCTGGATGCAGTCCAACCACTTAGCTCTAAATGCAAATAAAACCAAACTAATGATCTTTTCCCCTACCAAAAACTCTATTATTGACAAAACATCATTCACTGTACAGAGCCAGAAAATCACCCTCCTTGAAATCATTCCCACCACCAAGTTTCTCAGCATCATCATTGACAAACTACAATTTGATAGCCACATCCACTCCGCAATCAAAAAAACCCATCAAAAGACAGGTCTCCTCTACAGACACAACTGCTTCCTAGCCCCTCTACCCGTCAAACCCTGGCATCCACCTTCCTGCTCCCCGCCCTGATGTATGGTGCCTCTCTGTTCACAAATTTCCACCTCAGCTTACGATCCAAACTTGAATCCTGCTACCACAAGATCTGCAAATTTTCAACCAATTCAAAAAATGCATCCCACCACTGTCACTCCCTCCTCACCCTCAATTGGTTGAACTCCCCAACTACCTCAGTTACCTAAAACTCACCATTGCCCACAAGCTCATCTTTAAAACCACAAACTGCCCATCTCTCACTATATCCTTAAAACCCTATATACCCAACCACCAACTCAGATCCACAAACCAAAATCTCCTTCAGGTCCAGAAACCAGCACAACCTCCTGGCCACCTCCTACTGTCCTACTCCTTAGCCAAACAGTGGAACTCTCTTCCCATCTTCGCAACCTTCCAAACCATACCAATTTCAAATCTCAGCTATTCTCTTATTTATCAGTAAATGGGAATGCCCATGTCAAGCAACATAAACCCCTCTCCACCTCATCTCTTTCTACCCTGCACTGAAATCATTATCATTTACCAATTCTATTGCTTCATCTCAACCTAAAACAGTCTCACCCTACCAGGGACTGATTTTCTCTCTATCTAATGTACTATATTTTCCATAATCCAATTTTCTTGCACTCTCTCCACGCAAAACGGTCCACCTAACCTGCAAAGGGCTAGTAGCTACTTGTTTAATGTTTACTTACAAAGAACCTATTTGACAAAAACATCTTTTTCTGCAAATGTTCAGTTTACACAACCTCCAAAAGGGCTAGAAACCTTCTGTTTGAATGTTAACTCACTAAAAGCTTACTATTTCTGTAAATGTTTTAATTGTTCTGTACAAATCTTTATTCTTTTGTAACAAGTAATATGTAACTTGCACTATTTGGAGTTTTCTCCCCAGGCCTCCACTGAAAATGGGCTCTTTATGGCCCAGTGGACTTCCCCAGTCATCACACTTAAATAAATGTACATTTCCCCCTAAATAATTTAGCACAGTATTAGCATCAAAAGAGTGTAAAGTCAAAGAAGAGAGCGAGATTTAAAGTCTCAAGCCTTATGTCTATGTATGTGCAAGGTGCTGGTAGTAGCCAAGCCTTCCAACTTATGTACACCAGAAGGAAGATACACTGCTAAGAACTTCTATTAGCCCCAGAACTCTTCTTTCAGCAATGCTTTTGCATAAATAGAAGTCATTAGAGTACCTGCCACATGAACCTTGGTAGATTATAACGTTTGGCCATTAATATTTCTAGTGGCTATGCAGAAGACACAGATAAAACTGAAAAGGAACCATCTGGAGCCAAGCTGAATGAAATACTCATTCAGAATGCCAGCTCTTCAAGAAGACATTTTTGCTTCCTGCACATATTTTGATTAAAGTTCCACACAAAGTAACATTTCTAATACAAAGCCTGCCAAGAAGAGCATATCTGATTGTGTGCATTTCAAATCCAGACTATCATCTCAATCACAACAGAATTAATCAGAAATTAAACTTCAATTTCCTCATCTTACTACCAGGTTGAATCCTGATGCCTTTAACCCTTGTTCTATATACATCATCAAACCCCAGATTATTTAATTATACCATACAAAATACAGATAGTGTACATACACTGCTTCTTTTACTTGTTCACGGGGCCAGCCATAGGTAAACTGGTGCCTTAGGCAAAAAAGGTTCCATGGCATCAACCCCCCAACCCCACCCAACCATCCTGGCCTACCCAAATTGCATTTTTCCTTATTTTGTCTCACTGGTGGTCTTACCTCTTCAGGTTTTTTTTTCTTCAGTTATTCATTCAACATGATTTAAGCAAGACTGCACTCTGATAACTGTGGATAAAAAAAACTACATTAAGTCAGGAGTCTGGGGGCCTCTAACATGCATTTTAGAAGATTTTTAAACAGTTTTTGTCATTCAGCAATTGATCATGGTTATTGTTCAGGCAAAGAAAGACATTTAGTTTTACTCTTCAACTTTTTTTCCCTGCACTCTTTCAGGAAATCGTAACTAACCACAGTTACACTGTCAGAACTGGAATAATACGCCAAGGTTTAGGGCCACTAAGTGCCCTATAAGCCATAAGGCTTCTAGATGCTCAGAGACTGCATTTTAGAGTTTTTTAAACACATATTTTCATCTAATGATTTCCTGAACAAAAAAAAGTTAAGGAATGCATCCTTTCATCATAACTGACCAAGTAATAGGTTTATAGATGTTCTGAGGTGCACTTTTCCCCAAGCCTTTTAATAGGATGATGACCTGAACAAAAATCATGCGTATGGAAAGGAAATTCAATCCTATTTTTATTTCAAGGAAAAAAAGTTGAATCCAAGTTTTAATGCTCAAAGTTGACCAACCACCACTACACAATAAACTGAAGCTAAGTATTTTATGTATTAATATATTGCATCTATAAATAGTACCTGCTTCCCACCATCAAACTCCTCAAAATATGTACTGCCTTTTTGTGCATCTCCCTTTGGTGTTAAAACTTTTTAAAATGAAGACAAATCCAACAGTTATATTTCAAGTTGCTGCTGTCATATTTATGTCTCCTCATCCCCTACTCCAAAAGACAGCCATCTTTGTGTACTCTTCTGATGTCAGACTGGGACAAAACTCAAAAAAAAAAAAAATAGGACATAGCATATTTGCATTCGGATATATATAAATACCATCCTTATTTATGCTCCCCCAAAACCCAGCCACCTGCATAATCATTAAATTTGTGCTTTTGAGGATAATGTGAAAAATTATTATAACACACAACTTGTTATTTCTAAAGATAGTATGGTGCTCCTGTATAAGCTATAATGATACTCGGTGCACCCCTCTGATGTTTAAGAGGAAAGTTAAAGAAATAATGACCATACTGTCCCTACCTCAATGCAGGATATAGTGACCTCTGAGGTTTGAGAGGAATGTTAAAGACATGATGTCAGTATTCCCAGCCCCTCCACCCTCACCTTAAAACAAGTACACAGACCTTGCGTGTATATCTATGAGCAAGGCTGGTTTTATACTAGTTGGGGTTCAAAGCACAAGTGATTACTAAGTGCATGTCAAAGTCCATTTATACAGCCTTGATATATGGAAGCAGTAGTTCTGAAGGGGTGGGTATTCATTGATACATTTATCCCATATTTATTTACTTAGAGTAATAATTGTTAAAATGAACTAGTGCAACACGGTCAGCTACTTTCATGCAGACAACACCCATCAGCTATAACCACTTTTGTGTATAATTCAGAAATGTCTGTTTATAAATGATAACAGTGATATGTATTTCATCTTTGTTGCCAACAGTTGCATATTAAAAGTATTGCGCATTGCTTCTAATAATCACATTAGTCCTGCACAAATAAATAAGCAAACAGCTAGTCATTTTTCTCCACTTAAAACAGCTACAGCAGTTATACCTAATTTGTCTGTGCATATCAGTTGTCCAGTTTAGTCCATTCTACTTCTCAAAAATGCACACTTGTCCCGCTATACAAGATAGTGACTGCTTAAACTAAGAATGTCAAGAGGATTACTTTCATCCAGCCAACCCTCAACCCTCATCCAGCAGCTATAGCCACCACATCTAATGCCCATGTAATATTTCACCTGCACATACATGTCAAAGTACAGTTGTGTACACTTACCATAAATGTAGATGTACAAGTGTATTCATTGTTGCAGTCATCACATTTGGGTTATCCCTGCGAGGGTAGCCCTCGACTGACCCGAATACCAAAGTCTTAGTATTTCTGCATCGGTCTCTGTTGCTTCAGGACTGACGTCAGGTCATCAGTAGTATAAAGTAAGCTGACACCATTACATCAGTTTTTCTTGCCCTAACCTTTCAGGAGCCCCCAAGTGGGCACCAGGTTCTGGTGGAAGAACCCCACCAGTAGAAAGTAAATACCAATATGTCCCTTGTAAGGAAAGAGAAGAAAGAAGAGGGGGATGGAGGGAGGGAAACCAGGACTGCAACAGTGAAATACATTTGAACATCTACATTTACACAACTGTACTGTGTTTGTCGTGTTTCACTGTTGCAGTCGTTCACATTTGGGTTGATTCCCAAAGCTGAGGAAAAGGGTGGAGGCAGTCAAGGAAACTAGGGGCTGGCTAGGATGCCCTGGAAGACTGCAGAGGCAAACTCTGCCCTGGATTTGGAGAAGATAGGCAGGTGGTAATATTTGGTGCAGATGTCCAGGTGGCAGCCTCCAAGATGTCCCTTGTGGGGACTTCTCTGAGGAAAGTTGCACAGGTGGAGCTGCTCTGGTGGAGTGAGTCCTGACCCTCTTGAGGAGAGGCTTTCCATGTTGTTTGTAGCAGAAATGGATGCAGTGTGCTATCCATTTGGAGATGGTTTGTTTGGAGATGGCTTTGCCCTCTGCCCCTGCAGCAAAGCTAACCAGCAATTGATCAGACTTTCTGAAGGATTTAGTCCTGTCTAGATAGAATCTGAGCTGTCTGTGCACTTCTAGAGAGTGCAGAATCCTTTCCTCCATGTTCTGTGGGTTAGGGAAAAAGGTGGGCAAATTAATGGATTGGTTAAGAGCCACACTGGACACCAACTTGGGCATGAAGAATGGGTTAGTCCTGAGGGAAACCCTGTCAGCATGGAAGATGAGGAAGGGTCCCACAGCCATGAGTGCTTGCAGCGCGGAGACTCTTCTGGCTGAAGTGATGGCCAGAAGTAAAGCCATCTTCCAGGACAGAATTTTTAGCTCTGCTGAAGAGGCATGTTCGAAGGGGGGGGGGTGAGCTTTTCCAACACAAGGTTAAGGTCCCAAGCTGGGGTTGGTGCTCTTCTGGGTGGCCTCAAGTTGCTAGTCCCTCTTAGGAACTGTTTGATCAGAGGTGTGAGAAAAGGGGCTGTCAGTGGGAAAAAGAGCAGAGATAGCAGAGGCATGAATTTTAATAGAGGAAAAGAAGAGTCCACTGTGTAACAGGTCAGCTAAGTAATCCAGGATGAGACGGATGGAGGGGCTGTGCCGTATTGCCTCCCTTAGCTGGAATCCAGGTGCAGAACCTTTTCCACTTGTCAGCATAAGACTTCCTAATGTTAGGGCGTCTGGCCCAATGTATAACATCTAGAACCTGTTTGCTGAGGTTGGCAGATTCATTGGGGGCTAGGGAATAAGCCAAGCTGCCAAAATGAGTGTCTGCAATTGGGGATACATGAATTCTCCTTCCCTCTGGGTCAGATTTGGAATCTGAGATAGATACCAAGGTGTCAAGAGGGGACAGGCTGTGCAGCAAGGGGTACCAGTGCTGGCGAGGCCAGTCTGGAGCTATAAGAATTGTCCTTTGTTTTTCCTCCTTTATTTTGTGCAGTACCCTGGGGATGAGAGATAGTGGAGGAAAGGCATAGGCCGATAGACTGACCCAGGGTAAGGAGAGGGCATTCACTTTCCAAGCCATGCAGTGATGCTCCCTGGTGCATAACTTGCTGAGCTGATGGTTGGTGTGGGAGGCAAAGAGGTCGACCTTCGGGATGCCCCATTTCTGAGTTATTAGGGAGAAGGTTCTTCTGTTAAGCTGCCACTCGTGTGGGTCCAGAAGATTTCTGCTTAAGTCGTCTGCCAGAGTGTTGAGAGAACCCAGAAGGAATTGTGCTAACAGGTGGAGCTGCATGGCAGAGGCTGTGTGCCAAGGGATCATGGCCAGTCTGCATAGAGGGTAGGACTGAGTCCCTCCCTGCTTGTTGACATACCACATCACAGTTGTGTTGTCTGTTCTGATCAGGGGAGCCCCTGGGGAGAGAAGGGGCTTGAAAGCTATCAAGGCATGCTGGACAGCTTATCTCTTTTTGGTTGATGTGCAGATGGATTTGCTGTGGGCTCCATTGGCCCTGTATGTACCTGCCATCCAGGTGTGTACCCCAGGAATAATCTGATGCATTTGTGGTGAAGGTCTGGGTGGTGTGGGATACTGAAAATTGTTGTGCTTTGTTGAGGGAGCATGCTGTTGCCTACCAAAGAAAATATTTTCTGAGGCAAGGTGTTATAGGTATAAGAGTCTCCAGGTCTTTCAGAGTGCTGACACCAAAGGTTTTTTAGGTACACTGAAGTTTCCCCATATGCAGTCTGGCATATGGAAGGAGTAGAATGCAAGATGCCATGAACCCCAATGCTTGCAGGATTTTCCTTGCAGATTTTTGGGGTCTGGTGGCTAGTTGAGAGAAGTAGGCCGGAGCCAGACATTTTGTGAAAACTCTGTGAGCAGTAGACAAACCAAAGGGAAGCACAGAGAACTGAAAATGCTGAGCTTCTACCCTGAAATGGAGATATTTCCTGCATGATTCCCTAATAGGAATGTGGAGGTAGGTCTCCTTTAGGTCTAGGGTGGCTAGCCAAGCATCCTTGGAGAGCATGGGTAGCAGCTGCTGGAGGGTGAGCATTTTGAATTTTGGGAACACCATGAAGGTGTTTAGAATAGATAGGTTGAGGATGGGGAACCAGATGCCCTCTTTCCTGGGTACCAGAAAAAGTCTGGTGTAGAAACCTTGGCCTTTCTGTTCTGCAGGAACATGCTCTACTGCCCTCAATGGAGAGCAGGGAAAGGACTTGCTTTTGCACCTCTGCTCACTGGTTTTGAGGTAGTTCTGGGAACCCTTTTGGAGATGGAAGGGTGTGGAAAGAAAATTTGTATCCCTGGGACACTATGGTCATTGGTAATGGTGGCCCAGGTGTTTGCATGAAAGTAGAATTTTCCTCCTAGTGGTAAGTGAAGGTGGGCAGAGGGAGGGGGTGGGGGAAGAGAGTCATTGTGAGTTCTTACCATAAGGGGGTGGCTTAGAACTCCCTGGTTTGGAAGTGGAGGTAGTCCACTGCTTAGATCGCTGCATTCCCTGTGGCTGCTGTCTGTGGGGTCTGGTTCCCCAGCTGAACTGACCTGGAGGGAGCAGGAAAGGATCAGTGCTTGAAGGGACAATGCCTGCTGGACCTGTCAGAAATCCTTAACTGTCTGCATAGATTTTGCTTTTTCTTCCATCCTTTTTAAGACTTCTTCTGCCTTAGTGCCAAATAAGATGCCTTTGTGCAAGGGGGCATCCAACAATTTAGATTTAACATGGTCTGGCAAGGGCTGTTTCCTAAGCCATGCATGCCTTTTAAGGACAGAACCATTGACTGCTGCCAAGCAAGAAGCTTCTAGGGCGTAAAACCACAGTGCAAGGTGTGTTTAGTTACTTGACTTGCAGAATGCATCAACTCTTGTAACTCTTTAGATTCTGCACAAGCAGGAAAAGAAGACATTTTTTGTTTGAGGAGTTCCAGGGTATGTTGCCGAAATTTTAGCATATGGAAATGACAACTTACTGCTCTGATAGCAAGAGTAGCTGAGGTGTATACTTTTTTACCCCATCTGTCTAGTGCTCGGGAATCCCTATTTGAGGGGGTGGGATTCTTAGCAGAGGTTGCTTTAATTCTTTTAGGCCATTGAGAAACTACCTCAGGGTCAGCAGTAGGATTTTTAAAAAGAAATTTGTGCGAGTCATGGACTCTGTAATACCGGTCTGGTTTTGTGTGTGCAGGAGGGAGGGTGTCAGGAGTCAAGCTGGATTCCAGGAAAACATCCTCTACAACATCCAGGACTGGGGGGATGGCCAGGGGTCTGTGCTGCGGATGATCTAATAATTCCTTGAGTCACTTTTTAGACTGAGGGTAGTCCTGACTTTCCCATTGGAAATGCTCCCTTAAGGTGTGAAGGGTTTCCCCAAAGGAAAAATCCTCTAGGGGACAGGCTGAAAGAATGGAATCCTCTGCATCAGAATCCTCATAAGCAGAGAGGGGTTGCATGTCTTCATACTCAGATGCATCAGAGTCATCAGACTCCTGTTCAGATAAAACTACTGGGGACATATCTCTTTCTTTTGGAAGGGGTAGGTTTGGCTTCCCCTGATCAGCATGATAAGGTCTTCCACCATTTTAAGCATTTGAGACTGAGGCAAGGAAGCAGGTACCTGAGATTGGGTCATCGGTTTCTTGGGTGTGGTTTGTAACCTGGGTCTAAGAAACTCGGTAGTTTTCGAAAAAACGGTAGTAGTGAAAGAAGTCGTCAGTTTGTGTTGAGAATCGGTAGTGCGAAGGACTTCCTCAGAAGCCGGTGCCTGTTTAGCAGCTCCGGACCCATCCAAGGTAGAGACAACTGCAGGATCCTTAGTCGAAGAAGAGTTTTGTGGCATACTAGACCCACAAGGGCCTCAGTAGCGGCCTCCAAATCCACAGAAGCAGGCATCAGGGGCTGTGAAAGCGCCTCACTGAGGACCGGAGAACTGACGACTGCCTTAACGGGAGCATCGTTGGTAGGTTCGGTGCTGTGCGGTCTGTCTCTGTCTTTATCTTTATGTTTTTTCAGAAGATCTGTGTCGGATGGCTCACCAAAGCCATATCAGACTTAGAGGACTGTAAGCGAAAATATCTAGCTACAATAAGGGCTCTACGACGTATAGTTCTGGCATTGAATAAAGCACAGAAGTGACAGCGGGGGACGTCGTAATCTGGGCCTAAGCAAGTGATGTAGTCAGAATGAAAGTCTCGGTATGGTATTTGCTTTCCACAGGCCCAAAGGGGTACTCAGCTTTAGAAGACTTCAACTTCAATTCTGAAGACGAAACTCAGGTAGCGGCCAACCGGCACTCGTGCAAACTGCTTCTGCTTCAGGCTCCACAGCAAGAAAGACTGATGTAATGGTATCGGCTGCCTTACATTATACTACTGACGACCTGACATCAGTCCTGAAGCGACAGCAACTGATGCAGAAATAGTAAGCCTCTGATATTCGGGCCACCAAGGGCTACCCTGGCAGGGATAACCCAAATGTGATGACTGCAACATTGAAACATGAACATTTGCCCAGATTTTCACAGAATATCCAGATCTTTGCTTTAAATTTTTAGTCTGTTCCTTATAAAATTTGTGGTTTTCTGACAAATCACTGAGGAATAACATTAAATAATGACACACATTTGAGTTTCAGACTTCATACCCTTCAGAAAATGTGCTCTAACAGACTTAGAAAGCAGATCAAACAGGATTTGTAAGAGAAATAGTTACAATCTACCCCTGTTTTGGTGCCTTTATTTACCCCCCTATTGTTTATGGCTTTGTTCAGACTTCTTGCTAAAAGGTAGAGAGGTATTCCTCCAAAGTCCACACAAACAATTTTCCGTACTTTAAAGTATTCAATATAAGTTGCTCCCCACAAATCACAAAGCCAGATAATATTGCCAGAAACATCTGGATGATCATTGGCAGCACCATTGTAAAAAAGAGGAAAGACACTTCTCCCACCACACCACTCCTCTCATCTCATCTCAACTATCCACATAAAATAAGTATTGCCAAACATATATGGTTGATCTGTCTCTGCCCGCATTATTGTAAAACATTTATCTCACCAGCAGCATGCCATTTCCATCCTGTCATTACAGAATTCGGAAGAATATCCCTGCCTTTGCTCTGTCCCTTGACATTCAAATATGAAAAAAAATAACTCGTTCAGGTGCTTTCATGCCTACATTTGCATGCTGTAAGGTTTGTACTCTCGTGACCTTACATTTAAGACATCGTTATTGTAATCTGACGTTATATCAAGTCAGCTGGAGCTGCACCACCCTGCAGCACTTGTGCCATGGGCACATTTTATTTATTTCTTTATGTTAGAGTGAATAAACAGTACTATAAAAAATAATGAATGCCCCTACAAGCATGGCACAATAGGCAGCTGTCTAGTTCATCTATGCATAAGGCTGGCCCTGTTTGTTTACATGGACCAAGTTTATAAGCTCTGGCTTTAAAGGTCTGCTGCCCTTTATTCCCTTAACCAGGGGAAGTTGAGACTGTGGAATTTCATATGCATCTTCTCAGAGTGCAACACATTATTTCCTAGATATGAGTATGTGCAGCGACATCATTAGGAGTCACAATGCATGTGGGCTCCTGAATGCAGACCCACCTCCCACTGATACAACTAAGTAACCCAGACCCGATGGTTCCTAGCAAGCTATCAGTCTAGCCTCTAACAGAAAATGGCACTTCAGCATCACTTTTCCATAACTTCGTCAAGATGGAATGAGAAAACAGATTAACTTTCAAAGTCATCCCTCTCACATGCACGTCAAAGTTTGTGCATGCACACACACACACACACACACACACACACACACACACACACACACACACACTTCCAGATGCAAGCCCCAGGTTACTCGCAGTATGGTCAGGAAACATACCTAGAAAATGAGTTAGCATGGTATACTAAAAATGCTTTTACAGCTACAGTGATGCAGATTCTAAGTCTGTGTTCCTGACCATCACACAGTTATTAATATGTAATGGCCAGAGCTATGCTGTCAGTAACTATAAAACCATAATAACTACATAAGCATGCAGGCATAAATCCAAGTAAGAGAAGATAAGATACATATACAGACCCTCATTCTTTCCAGGTACAGCAGACTAAATGTCATGTTTTCCTAGACTATCGGGATACTACCATGATAAACAGGGGACTCCCTGTCCTGAGACTGGCCAAGAGGCAGTGGAAATGAATGGGATGTGACAGTTTTGTCACTATATGAGAAGCATATGCTGCCAGTTCACATTGTTTTCTATCACAGGGAAAATAAGAGAGCACATTCTGATCAATTACATGATCTGCCAGAGAGGGACCACAGTCACCAAAGAGCGCCTCTGCACTACCTGCATACATAGGCTTGGGCAGCAGCTCAGGAAGTCTGCAAGACAGTTCTTGGCACAGAAAGGAAATTAAATCATGTTGCATCAGCTCCCATGACTTAAAAAAATTAGTGTAAAGATTAGGGAAGAGATAAGTAATATTAAATCTAAAACTCAGTGTCTATAGATCTGATAATTTAACAGTCTTCAAATTCAGAAGGCTTTTAGGTTTTATGCCCACCTCTAGATCATAAAGGCCTCACAAGTTGTCACAGCCAGTCTGCTATAAACAATGACAATGAGTCCTGAATATGTATATCTCCAGGCCCTGTAACACCAGAAGTCAATCTTTCTGTGAAACAAGATATTTGGGTCCAGATATTTCTGTGCAGCAACAACTTATGAATACAAGGGTCTGCGTGGTAGACCACAGTTACAGTGTGAACTGTCACACAATTAGTCACCACATGGAATACACAGCTTAGTCAAAGTAAAAGGCACTCTTTCTTGCATGGGTGCAGTGCTGTAGAACTCTCCCTCAGAAGAGCTGCCTAGGATGTGCAGTGAACCTTGAACCAGTTCTGGAATCTATACACGAGAGAGAGACATCAAGCTGATGGAGAGACACCAGAAGAAAAGTCACAACAAGGTGCACAGGATGGACGGGAAATTATATTGGAAGAAATAAGAGGATCTAAAGATTATCTTATAGAGACTAAGAAAGAGTGAGAGAGACTAAAGGAGACAGGGAAATGACAGGACTACAAAAGATCACATCAGGCGATGTGAAGGGATCAGCGTGGAGGAAGGTACAGGGGGATTTTAAAGGGGCACAGGCAACAAACATCAATTACTACATGGCTCTTCAAAATGACTACTTCACAGAGGAGGCTATGGACACTTTGAGCAAGCTAACAGAATTGTTGGTGGTCAGCGGATGCACAAAAAGGCTTTGAAAAAGCTATACAAGTAATGCAAGGGAAGCAGAACACTAACTGTACTTCAATGACAGATTGCATTGGCTTGATGTCTCCTGCTGCCACTATGGAAATGTAATGTAAAGACTCAGGTCCATGTAGCCAATCACTGTCAGTTTGCTCAGCTCACACAACTTCACTCATAGTACTGCCATAGGACGAAACATCACTATCCACAATACTATCTAGAAAAATCTGGGGTACATCAACTCCTCCTCCTCTTAACTGCTGCCTATGAAACTGCAACCACTGTGTATGTGAACACATTTAGGTACTAGCAGAGCAAGTTAATTTCACCACATTCTCGAACAGACTGTTACTGAATCAATGGCTTGTAAGATACATCTAAGACACGGGTAAAGGTGGAGAAAAGATAAAGCTGCTATTGTTGTGCTCTTAGATCATCACAGAAGAAACATTCATAGAAATATAAATTTAAAACAACCTGCTATAACACCGCAGGAATTACTGTTTGCACCTGCCAAAATGCAGCTGTATATTTACAACTGTATAAAACCCAGCCATCATCTGACTGAGCTTATCATATCATGCAGAACGCACTATACACGTCACAAAGTACATAAAACGTAATCCAGTTCTTTACACAAACAGTAATATAGGCTAGTCATTTATTAATGGTTTAAAGTTAATAACCTGGAACATACATACATATGGACATGAGTAATTTACAAAGTTTTAAGTATCATGTCACAGTAAACAAGAAAGGTAGTAGAAATAATAGCACAATACAGAGATGTTGTTTAGAGATGCAAAGCAAAACATAATGGGGATTTCACACAGAGTGACAGTATGCACATGTTTAACTGTCACCTTCAGTGTCCACTAAAGACTACAGACTGAGACACTAAGTGCCAACCTGCTACATACACCTGCTTCAAGCATGCATTACAGTCACTCTGCAATTTAAAAAGGTAATTTCATCTATGCTAGGCAAACCTGTGATGTGAATAATAAAATGATTTCACTTGGTTCTTGCAATGAAAATGTCAGTTCCTCTACTCCATAATTAGAAAAAACTCAACCATGTGTAACAAATACACATAAAATATAGTATTTTAAAATGGAATACATTTAACTATCCTGCACACTGCCAGTTGCCAAACTGTAACACTGAAATTATTTGGAAAAAAAAACATTATATTCAGAAACGTGTGCAGCTGGAAAACCAGCTGGGATCCCTTACAAAAAAAATACTGAAATACTGATGGCTCTTAGAATATGGATATGTTTTATATGAATCATCTCTCAAACTACATATTCAGTGTGCCTGATTCATACTATACAAATCTACAGCATGGCTACATAATTTTCGTTGATATATAATTATGATAAAAGCTCACCCTGTACTTGGACTGCATCACTGAACCAAATATATACTCTACATTATAGTATTTCTTTTATAATGACGACAGACTCAGAGCTCCTCAAATTTATATATTTTTTACATCAACCAAACCAATAGCACTTTGTTAAAAGTTTGTTTAAACCTTATTTTAAGAGTAAGAAAAAAATATATAATATTTATATGAAGCAAACATTAAACCTACTCCTAGAAGGGGGCTGGCACATTCATTTCCATTGTGTTTATTGCATTTGAAACCAAGTAATGAAAAAAGTATTACACAACATAAAAATTAAATCTGGCTCAAGCTATACCCACAGATTCTGGTCTGTATCAAAAAGCACTTTTCTAGAAATTATAACAGGTATGTAGTATTTTGAGAACATACATACATATATATATATATATATATATATATATATATATATATATATATATATGTGTGTAATTTTATATTATATATATATATATATATATATATATATATATATATATATATATATATATATATATATATATATATATACATTTTTCAGACACACATGCAATGCACATATAGCTGCAGTGGTGGTGCTGCGGTAGTGTTGTCGCCTCACAGTAAGACGTTGTCTGTTCGATTCTCAGCTAAAGCGTCTTCTGTGTGGAGACATGCGTGAATGGGCATACCTTTGTTGAAGGTTGTGCGTCAGGGTTGGCAACTCAGCGTAGAAATCTACTGCCAATCATTAGCGGACCGGAGTTCCACTGTGGCGACCCCTAACTGGGAAAAGCCGAAAGACACAACAACATGCAATGTGCATATAATGCAAGGAGCAAAGGTGGATGGGCACAGTGCATTAGTTAATGTTGAGAAGGGCTTGCATTTCTGCAGCCACTAGAAAAAACATCTGCTGATTAGACAAACTGCAATCAGCACTTAATACAAGGTGCCTCAGTGTTAGAAAACTATCTAACATGCACTGCCTGGACTGCTATGCTACTATCAATTTATCAGATGCTCAGTATGCAAATGATATTACAAAGTCACTCACTGTTTGCTTCATGTTTACAGGTGCCAAGACAGTCTAAAATTGTGTGTAATCGCTCAGTAAAGATTCAAGAATAGGAAAAACAGCCTTAGGTTGAAGATCCTGAGAGCTTAACTTCTGCTCCCACTGTGTGTGAGCTTTTTTTTCCCCTTTTTTGTTTGTGGGTATTTAA
>NC_056749.1:182486914-182539414 GCF_019279795.1 Protopterus annectens
CCCATGCGCTACCAACACCATCTTGAAGCCCCACCTTTATACTCGGTCACTTACAGACTCAAGTGGAAATCTAGATCTTGTATTCCGTTCCATCAAGGAGTAATCCTTTCTTGAACTCTTACATCTCTGCAAGACAAACAGTCCTAAAAACACTAGATTTAAGGATTTGAATCTTCAGCAACATATAGACAAAACATGCAAAAAGGACATTTTTGTTACCCAACGTTTACCTCATCTCAGGGATATCCTGCCCTTTTATGTTAACAGTGACAACTTTGCATCTTTCAATACTAACTTTGACAACTGAATGGACATCAGTAAGTTTATCCTGAGCACAACCTGCTCTGCTCTACTAGAAGTAAGACTTACATCATGAAGATGTGTACCAGAAAGGTACAAATGGTCTCACCTTACTCGCCTTGTAACTCCTATAATTATGTGAAACGGCACTTCACTATCCTCCAAATGCATGTTGTGGTCCAATAAGAAGACACCCTGTAATCTACTAATTCCACTAAGCTGAATGTACCATAAGCATCAAACTTAACATTTATCAGAACAAGTCACAGCTTTGGTCAGTTAACATGCACCATGAAGGGAAGCCTACATCCTGTGTCACAGGAAATGAATATTTCTGTCATCTCATATGGTGGCATAAGATGACATCAGAAGAGGCTGGAGGATAACGTGTATGGGAATGGCAGGGTAATTTACTCAAGCCACTGACCATCAATATATTATTTGGCAAGGTTGTCGTGACAACTCAGAAAAGTTGTCAAGTGACACCAGGAAGTTTGTTTTTGTTTTTTTTTAAGTGGACTGTGGCTCTGACATGACCTTGGGATGTCTGTTCACTGCATGTTAAACTGAGTCAGGGAAAGCCTCTTGTCACTAGGGAAAGGAAAACATCTTCCTGCCAAAGGAACAAACCTTCTCTTCCCTCCTAGACTGAAACCGAAGCAACTAGTTCAAGCAAATAAGTCATTTGGTCATAAATGTTGTGATATTACCAGGCAAAGTTTGAATAGAGTTTATTGATTGAGAGCTTTCATTTCTTTTAATATAGAAACGTCTTCAGAATAAAATCCAAAATTCAAACCAGCCTTTAAATATCCCCCCATTCTTAAATTCACCAGTGAAATTAATGTGAAAAAACATTCTAAAACGCGTCACTATTTAGAGAGACAGTATACTATTGTTACTTAAAATTATTAAAACACCTAAATTACTACCATATTTATGCATTATTAAACAAATATCATGGTTTAATGGTTTATAAAAAAGCAGAAGTAAATGATTTTAAAAATTACTAAATAATACGGTAAAATAAAAAATATAAACAAATATATGAAATTCAATTCAGTGTTACATTAAACTTCTAAATATTTCAATTTTCATAAACAGTTTATAGAGCGAGAGAGAGGTTTTGTTCTTTTGTCTGGTTTTACTTTCCCTGGTTCCAGTGGTTTGTGCCAGGGTCCAAAAGACAGGTATTCAACATCAGACACCAGGGTCATTGAAAGCAACCTGTAAGCACAGGGCATTGGGTAGATACTGGAGCATAAGCATCACTAAGCTAAATTAGCCAGGGTAAAAAATCTGAGAAAAGGGGAGAGATCTGGAATAATACAGTAATATTTCACTTTATTACAATGGCACAAAACAATCAGAAACCATAGATGTGAGGATAAAGCTTGGAATAAGTTTTATTTTAGAGAAATAAATCACTAGGAAGCCAAAAATGATGCATGCATTAATACGTAAATACACATGGCAAGTATCCTGCTATTTTGAGCTACTAAAATGGAAACTAGCTTAATGAGACATTGTTTTGTTACATTGCTGTTACAGGGTAGTGTAAGGCTGATTTACCTTTTCTAATTACTGATGTATTCATTTATATAAAAACTAGAGATATGACAAGCACTGTGAACTATAGCTCACCTCAAGCTATGACTAAGGATATCAACAAGGAGGCGAATTTGGTCCTGAGAAATGAAGGTGAAAAAATCAATTAAAATTAAATATTATGGTAATAAAACTCAGGGAAAAATGATATAAGGTGATGACAAGACCAAAGACTATACAAGACATGCACATCAGAGTAAAATAACTTCACTAATTACCTAAAGTGCAGCTTGAGCTCTTATAGGAATTTTTAATTACTAATGAAATTAAGAAGCTGAAAGAGACAGGGAGGGAAAAAGGTCCCACTTCTATCATTTGAGAAATAAAGTAAAACTATGAGGCCCTGCCTTCATCATCTGAGATTTTTTTTTTGCCTTTCTTAGCCATAAAACATTTGAGAAACAGGTCACAATTTCATGCAATGTGTTAAGAATCATTTCAAGAAGAAAGACAAACAAATGCAGTTTACCACATCAGCTGGAGTCTTTAGGCAAATCACGAAAAGAAAAACAATAATCATGCAGATGCTAAAAAAGTCAAAGGATTAAGCCTGTCAACTGACATTTTTGTCACACACATTTATGACCTCTCTTCTCCCAGCAAGTCACATAGCTACACGGCCCCTTCTTGAGATTGAGCCACCAGTGAACCCAATACTAATGGCCACCTTATGTAAGGAAGCCCACAGGTTTTTCAAGGAAGCTCTGTTCTTATGGATCCAGACATTTACAACGAGGAAGAAGTGTTCGTTTGAACTCTGCCCTGACAAATAAAGCCACACAGCACTCAGAAGGGGTACCAGAAACCTTCTTACCCTCAGAGGGACCATAACTACCCCGGAAAGAGAGAGCTGAAGAGGCCACAAATCTTTTTCCCATCAAATGGATTTCCAAACTCCAGACTCTGGTTTTGAACCACACCTCTGTACCCCTCCCTACTGTAAAGAAAAAAAATGCACTGAATGACATTTACTAATGACAGAAATACGTTTGTGGAAACCATCACTGATTTAAAACTTTATGCACAGAAGCTGAATTTGAAAGTTTCTTCTATGATAAAAGGGAGGACAACAACCAAGACAGAGTGCAATGGAAAAATGGTGATTATTACACTATAATCAATCCAACTCTTAGTGTTCCTGAGAGCAAATGTGCGACAAGACATTAGGAGAGATATGAGCAGACCCTACTGCAAGAGATTTTACAATATGAGAAAAGAAAGAAATTAAAGGTTCCAGAGATATGAGCTTGGTTAAATCACGTTGGTTTGTGAAAGCTGACAAGGAAGGAGGATTTTTGTTACTTGCACAGTGAAATACAACAAAGATTGAAGACATGCTCAGCGATGCAGATTTTTATCACAAAGTGCACTTGTAGACTGTTGTGCTGCATACAAGAACATTCATTACAATATAACTGCTAAATGACAATGGCCTTATTAATGGAAGCCTGCATGACTTTTTAGTAGGTTCTCACCCCTAAGCTGCCGAGATTTTTTGCTATTCTCAAGCATCATAAAATGCTCCAGACCAGTGGTTGCAGGGATGGTGGCATCATAGAACCAGGGTAGATTTTCCTGGAATATCATATAAAATCTTTAGCTATTTGTGCTTCTTTCATTCTGGACATAACTGATTTTTCTCAGGAAATTTAAAATGGTTCTTGTCTCTGTGAATTCACATTTAGTGACTACCATATCTCTCAACTGTACAGATTTTCAAAAAATATCCAAATTTGTGCCTCACATTTTTGGTCTATTTCTCATAAAATTGTGTTTTCTGTCAAATCATTCATAAATCTTTAAGGGTTGAAGTCAGAAAATAATAGCAGAGCAGACCCTATATAATATATAAAATAATTTTCAAATCTAGGTGCTTAGGATTTCCCTCTCTTCCCCCCTTGGCTGACCTGGTGTGACTTAGTTTGAACTCTACATTTACCTACAAAACAGAGTCTACAGGACTGCAATTGGTCACCATAATAAAATCAGTTTCTCTCAGCATTTAAGCAGATTGAACTCTACATTCACCTACAAAACGGAGTCTACAGGACTGCAATTGGTCACCATAACAAAATCAGTTTCTCTCAGCATTTAAGCAGAATGAACACTACATTTACCTACAAAACAGAGTCTACAGGACTGCAATTGGTCACCATAACAAAATCAGTTTCTCTCAGCATTTAAGCAGAGTAGGTTGCACCCACAAAGCATTTGTTAAGCTTTCACTTACAGTGCTGTGTAATAAAGCAGGTCACCATTTTGGTCAGCCATAGGGCTCTTTTTTCTACTTGAGTGTTTGCCTCCTCCCCTGTAACTTAAGTAAACTGACTCTTACATTAAGAGCTATAATACTTACCTTATAGCTTTAGAACACCTTAGGAAACCTTGTAAACTTCAATAGCCCTGCTACACTCGGCTCTCTTCACTCCCCTCCCTGCCTCCAATTCCCTCCCGCCCCCAGTACCTCTAAATTTAAAGTACTACAGCCACTCCCCCACTTTCTAGCTCCTATCTGCTTTCATCTGGGATAATTTCTCCCACCCCCATTCTTCTGCCTACATTTTAATAGCACATATTAGCTTTCATCTGGCATTCTCCCAGCCCCCTTCCAGTACCTTTACCTCACCACTCTATCTTCTGGTGTTGCATCACCAGGTAAAACAGTTTCTTAACTCACTAGCTGAATGACAAATAATGATATACTCCTCTTTACTACCCCTCTTGTTCACACCATACCTCCTTACCTTGTATGAAAAACAGTTTCTCACAGGATTTCAGGTCCCAAAAGGCCATACTATCACCCCAGCTGTAAATCCTCCCACCTTCAACCATACTTACAGTACCAGGTCCTATCCAACATCTTATTCAGTCTATCAACATCTCAACCCCAGGCACATTAGCTCTAGATTCAAACACTACCACAAACTAATGAACAAATTCCTGAAGTTCATCACCAAGTATAGACTTAATCTAATACTTGGTGGTGATATTCACCTCAACCCTCGCCCACCCACTTCAGATACACATACCCCCTCTACTTGCAATCTAAGCTACAAACCTACAATTAATAGGCCAACTAACTCTCTCCTAGCCTGTCATCTCAATATTAGAAGCATTAATAACAAGGTACATGAATTGCATGCACTTCTGGATGTCCACTCCCCTGAGATTCTCTGTTTATCTGAAACTTGGTTAAAACCTAACACCACAGACAATGAAGTGTTACCACCTGGGTACAACATACACAGGCTGGATTGTGGTTCCAGGAAGGGGGGTGGGGTAGCTGTACTCTATACAACCACCTCAGATTAATAACTCAGAGATTCTTGCCACCAAATTGCAACTTAATAAAAATAAATGCATTAATATCATCTGTATGTACATTCCCCCAGGTAACAATATATCTACACTTGAAGATATCCTGCACTGGCTATCATGTCACTACCCCCAAGAAACCCTACTACTTGGAGACTTAAACATAGACTGTGGCACCTGCTCCTCAGAATCCCCAACCACCCATATTAACCTGCATGCATTTACACAAATCATATCCACCACTACCAGGATAGGTAAACCCAACCAAAAAGAAAGCATACTTGACTGGGTACTCATAAATAGTCACCCCCAACTGTACACCTCTAGTAACCTCCCTGATGGCCTAAGCGATCACCTTCTCACATATGTAATTAAGCACAAAACCATTAATTCCCAACAACCCTTACTCAGAAAGGTTAGAAACAATAAAAACTTTGACACTGCCAAATTCCAACAAGAACTAAACTCATGTAATTGGTCTATTCTAAAACACCTCCCCTTAGAGGAAGCAGTAGCATACTTTAACAACAAATTCCTTGAGATCCTTGATTTGCATGCACCTGTTTGTTCAATGAGAACAAAGGCAAAAACTGTGCCATGGCTTTCTAAAGAGTCTAAACTCAAAATTACCCTTAGAAACAAAGGATGGGCTTTATGGCGTTCTTCTAAAGATCCCCAAGATCACATTAAATACAGGCAATCCAGGAGCGAAACTAAAAAATCAATTTTACAAGACAAAAAACAATACTACTTTAACTTACAGACAGTAAATCAAAATAACCCTCAGAAGTTTTGGGCAGGTTTAAATAATCTACTACATCCTGGACAAACTTCAACTCCAATCCCTGCTGCTACTATTGATAAAACCTCTGAAGATGTTTCTGACAGTTTTAACCTATTCTTTACTGAGACAATTCAAGCTCTAGCTAGCCAACTACCTCCTAGCTCCCCTGGTCCTGAAAGTACCACCCCTAGAAACCAACTCGCGTTCAGCTTCCAACCAGTTGCCACTTCACTTATCCGTACCTTGATCAAATAATTAAAACCCACTACACTTTCTGCTGATCAACTCCCTGCTGAGTACCTACAAAAATCAGCTGATGCTATTGCTTACCCCATCTCAATACTAATCAATCGAACCATATTAGAAGCTAAAATTCCCACCATCTGGAAAATATCCTGTGTAATCCCACTTCACAAAGGAGGCAGCTCTACTGAATTCTCCAATTATAGGCCAATAGCTATACTCTTCTCCACTTGCAAAGATTATGGAAAAATGTATTCATAGACAACTCATGCACCACCTAATCCAGAATCACCTAATGGCAGACGCTCAACATGGCTTCCGTTCTCATCACAGCACTACTTCAGCCCTCCTAGCCTTTACCAACACCATAAACCATAATTGCAACAATAATTATATATCCTCAGCCCTCTTCTTGGATCTTTCCAAGGCATTCGATATGGTTGATCACCAACTTTTAATCCACACCCTGCAAACATTCTGTCTAGATACTAGAGCCCTTCAATGGTTTCAATCCTACCTGAATGGTTGACAGCAGGCTGTCCTCTGGCAGAACAAACTCTCTAATCTTCTACCTAATACCCTTGGAGTACCACAAGGCTCTATACTAGGGCCCTTGCTGTTCATCTTCATTAACGACCATTATACTGTCATCCCAAAAGTCAGCTGTATCCAATATGCTGATGACTCTACTCTGATTTGCTCAGCCACATCTCCAATAGAGTTATGGTCAGCTACCCAGACCACCTTTAATACAATAGAAAACTGGCTTTCTGAACGTTGTCTGATCCTAAATCCCAAAAAAACTAAAATGCTGTTATTTTCAACAACACGTAGGTCTACCACTTTTGACTTTACCATAAATTCAAATGATGGCACAGTAATCTCCCCTGACCCCTCTACAAAACTATTAGGTGTCATCATAGATAATAATCTAAAACTTGACCTACATGTTAACCAAACTATCTAAACCATCAATAAAAAACTAGGGTCACTTTACAGAATAAAAGCCTTCCTAACCCCTCCAGCTAAAATTGACATAGCTCGTTCTCACCTTCTTTCAATCTTTCTGTATGCATCCCCTCTACTCTCGAATTTAAACAAGACTGTCTTTGACAAACTCTCAATTTGCTACAACCACATTGCCAGGTTTGCCATTGGTCTGCCTTTTAGGTCACATCATTGCATCAATCTAAATCAGCTTGGGTGGCTTGAACTACCCAGCCTAATCCAGTATAACCAACTGATTATGGCCTATAAAATCCTCTATAATCCAGACAATACTCCTGCACTTAAAAATATTATCACCGCCTATAACAATCCTAGACCACTTCGATCCTCTAACAAACTACTAATTCAGATTAGCAAAATTAATAACACAGCCGGTGACTCTCTCTTTGCAAACTCTGTAAGTAGATGCTGAAACTTTCTTCCAGCTAATATTACCTTACTTTCTACCTTAGGTCAATTTAAAACTAGACTCAAACAACATTTGGCACTGGCTATGTCAATGTATCAAGCCTGGCTAACTCTCTCTAGAATGTGTAAAAATCTGTTAACCAGTTTACTGTGTAATTTAATTTAATCCTGATTTACGCTCGGGATTAACTCTAACCTGTGGAACTTGTTTAACTTGCTTACTTATGTAATCACTGTAAATTGTCTGTTTGTGATATGTAATCCTGGTATTATGTAATGCTGTATTTGCTTACCCTTGGAGCTTTTCTCCCCGGGCCTCCGCTGAAAATGGACATGCATCCAGTCGGACTATCCCGGTCAACAAATGTAAAATAAATAAAAAATAAAATAGACATTTCAGTATTAAAGACTTTATACCCTAAAGAAAATTCATGCTAATGCAAAACCTGTCATCCTATCAACTTTCTAAGTTTGTAAGAGAAATATTTGTCCTTTAATATTTTTGAATATTTTTAATTTTTGCCTTTGTCCCCCCATTACTTATGGCTTTGTCCAGATTTCTTGCTCTAAGAGGTTGAGAAGGATAGTGAACACTGATGTAGAGGAACTCCACGTTGAGCTGCCACATGATTATTGCATCGTGGCTGTGAGACACAGGGAAAACTGATGCCCTTACAGGTGAGATTACCCTTCCTTAAAACTTACTTCACCTGGTGCTGAGTAATAATTTGTTTGGTTTTTATTGGTAATAGATCAAGCAAAAACTGTAGAACTGCAATGGAACCAGCTATGGCCCTAGTCTTACTAATGTGACTTTGGCTAAATAGGAAGAGCAAAACACTATAAATCTGCCGGTCCATTAAGTGCTACTTGGGATTTACTGGTGACATTTTTTAGTAGGGGAAGGTTCTGTGGCTGCTGTAAAGGAATTTTTGGTTCACACTGAACAATCAACTTATTTTTAGAAATTCATCACCCATTATGATTTCTGCAAGGACAGTTTTCTGGATATCAACTACGTATAGGCAACAGCAGTCAAAATATCTTTGCCATAAAATATATCAGACGCCCACCTGGGTTAACTTACTTCTTCAAGCCAACAGCAATCAACTATAAGTGACCAAAAGCAACATAGTTACATCACAGGAAATGAAGATAGTTTGGGTGTCAGCCTGCATGACCCCCACAGATACTTTCTTACACATTCTGGATCATACTAAGGAAGCAAGGGATGGCATTTACTTATATGAATCCCACAGAGAATTATTACATTGGTTTGTCTCTTTACATTGACCAAACTAAATAAAAGCTGTAAAGATGTACGGCAGTTACTTTCAGCAAAGATGGCCAAGACCAAAAAAAGTTACTTATGACAACTGATCTATTCTGTTTAGTAACACACATTGGCAAGTAATATTCTGAACCCTGACCCATCTTTTATTTCTAGAAGATAAAAGAGTACATCCATTCAAGTAAGTCTTATTATTTATTGCTCATCTGTACTGCAAGAGCAAATCTACTAAAAACAAAAAAAAAAAACATTCCACCAGTATGGAAAGATGACCTAGTCAGATTTTCAAGTTTTTTTTTAACAATAAAAAGCCTTCAAAGAAAAAAAAAATCCCCAAATGATACATCTGCATATACTCTAAACTGCAGTAGTAGCTATACAACATAACTACTTGGGATTAAATCTTGTTGGAGAATGTAGTTAATAAACTACATGAGCTCTTTTTTGTTTTACTGGTTGTTTTCCCAGCTGCATGGATACACGTTCTTTCCTTAAAACAGGAGGACGAAGATGATGATGAATAGTGTGTTCAACATGTGTATAAGTATGCAGTTAAGAATGTTAAAAACAGAGTGTACAGAACTGCACAGCAGCAAACGCTAAGAGTATCAGCCTGGGTCATCAGACAACTTGCTTGCTATTGAGTCAAAGAGGTAGACAAAGTAATTCTGTTTAAACATTAGGATGTGGGAAGACTTAAAGAATGGAGGGAGATGCCAGACTACTGCAGCTGTTTAACAAGTGTCTGTGTCATGTGAGCTTACAAGAAAGTGAAAGAAGGTGCGACAAGCTTGTTGGCCAGGTATGGATAACAGCTGAAATTTAATAACCTACATTTCAAGGTAGTTAAAAAAATATGTAGCCCGATCTGTGAGCGTAAGCCAGTTAGCATTATGCAGTCAAGTTGTCAGGTTATTTGGAATCAGCCAAAGTAATGGAGAAGCATTTTTAAGTGCTACTTGCAAAGGCTAGTTATTACATGAACAGCCAAGTACAAGACCATTAAGACACTCTAAATTTAAGTATTGCATGAATTAGACTGGTGACTTTGGTAACCTTCTTCAGCTGGTTCAGGACACTGATGTCAAGTTTGTGATATGAAGATGGCAGGTCAATGAAGGAATATCACAGAGAAGTGAAAGGAGACAGGGATGCATATTGTTAGGGCTGACAATGAGATTATTAGAATTAAACCTCATCTAATGTGCTGTAAGCAAGTACGACAGATTTATTTTTCTTTGGAATAAGATGCAGTTATGATGTAGATACCAATGGTGTACCAACTCAACTGTAAGGTGTGCATTATGCCATATTTACCTTAAAAGAAAAAAAAAATCAAACTACACCCACAACTTGCACAATTTACACCATCTGGTAGTAAATACAGAATTTTGCTACATCATTTAATTTGCTTTGTTTGGAAAAATCAGTCATTCTGGAGACACATAATGTTAAGCCTTGAAATACAAATTCCTAATTTCATTTGTATTTAGAGAGAAAGTAATTATATTAGGACATTCATTTACATTCAGGGTTAAATACTTTGGACACAACAAATAATTTCTGGGTTTCCTCTGCTCAAGAGCATTTATCACTTGCAACTGTTCAATTTCTATACAAAACCGTATGCTCAAACACTCAGTGCCCATTCACCTTTTTAGTACTAACTCCATTATTTCATGTTTGTTAGCACAGATGAAATGAGAATAACCTTAAGCACATACCTACATATATGCTATCATACAATGCAGTTCTGTTCCACCGTGAACAGGTGGTTATAATGTTGATAAGACAGGTAACTTCTTTTATTTAGTTCAACATTAACATAGGTGATGCAAACCACAAAAGTAAACTTTTCTTCAGCAGTAAGTGGTAAAGTTTTTTTTTTTGTGCATTTCTTCAAAATTATAAGACTGACATTTATTTCAAACAGGCATAGATAATCTTGCTACAACTTCTGCACACAGAAAACACACCCGCAGCTGGTTGTTAAATGGATGCTCACCCATTTCAGACTTAAGGATACACAAACACCTATGAGCATATATTTCCAGTTTCCAATGCACTCTGCATATGACCACATATAGTGTCGTGCTATGAATTCACATCAGTAAACGTACTACCCAAACCTTAATTAAACTTTATGCTACAGAGATGTGCACTAAAAGTGACTCTGAGTTAGGCCAGTTTTTTGATCATCATCATGATGACAATAATAATAAGAAAGATCATGCACTGAAGCATTTTTTTATTTACTTTTGTCAATCATTCAGCTGACACCTCCAATGTAGTAAGGCACATCTTGTTCAAAGTAGGCTTGGAAAGCATACAGTCTTTCTTGTCTGACATTACCTTTTAAGTCTGTAATACTACTTACCGCAGCATAACCTCATAACTACCTTTTACTACAACACCCGAGGTCAAGTTAAACCTCCTAAACAACCATCTTATTATTACGTATCATACCTGCACACAGAAATCAGTCATTTCTGACTCCAAACCTCTCAAGATAATTGCAAAAACTAGACGTACATCCCTATGCATAAAGCATCTCAAATGTGGCTTCCTATAAGACATACTTTTTCTATGGGTTCAACTGGTGCTAAGGTGAGTGCTTTAAGTATACTACTAGCATCACGACGACATACCAGATCACACTGAATAAACATCCATGATTTAAATTTTTGTTTCCTTTTTGTTTCAGAGACTTATTTTTAATGTTTCACCAATACTATGCCTTGCCCATGATGGTATTTTTTTATCTATTCATTAAAAATCTGTCTGAGGAAGTCTATTGGATGAAAGTACTCACAAGGAAATTCAATAAACCAGACATTAATGCCTTCTTGTTTTACTATTTAGAAAAGGGTCTATTTATGAGAATTCTACTGCACACGGATCAAGAATTTGACAACTTCTACTGGTATAACTGATTTTTCCTATCTTGGTTTCATTATTTTTATTTTATTTTCTCTCTTAATAGTAAACTGGTATTCACTATGAGATTTTTTTATGAATAATAAAGTGCCAATCATGATCAAAATATCAAATCCAGAAGGGGAAAAAAAAAGGGAAAAAAGACCCTTTGCAAAGTGAAACGGTAACATGACCATACTGTTAGGTCAGCTACAGCAGGGTGAGGATAGTAACAACTAGATAGCTATGCACTTTGTATTAGTTTTCATACAATGCTTGTCAAAGAAGGGATGCAAGTTAGATGTTCTATACATATGAGAGAGCTGGGGTGGCACAGCAAAAGAATTTTACAATTACTTGCCCATTATCATGATGTGAAATGAAGATAATTTATAATGAGACCATCAGATTAGATTACTGCTCTTGATTGTAAATGTTTAAGTGCATTCATACCTATCTTCTGCTAAATAAAATCAAAGCTTGTAACTATTACTTAGGCCAAGCATGCTCGTGAAGAAAAGTACCGTCACAAACAGCATTTATTTTCTAACACACACACACACACACACACACACACACACACACACACACACACACACACACACACAAATATGAACTCTGTAATAATGTTTTGGTGACAATCTGTGCATGGAGGAACATTATATTTTCACTGCCTAATCATAGGACAAGCTAAAATACTTCTGATTAAATGCATCTAAGACATAAATTGTGTCTAATGCAATTAGATTACTCAGCAGAAAAATGAATACTTCTAAAATCAAAGAAACTGTGCAGTACCTATCAAGGACATCTATTATTTTAGAAGAACTTTTATGTTACTAGTTAAGTAACTATGCACCACTAAAGCAAATAAATCAAAATATCACATTACCCAGTCAAGTCTGACTGAAAAAAAATCAAAGCAGACTGTTTGCAGCTAATCTAGATCTGGGTTAATCTAGAGTTAATTTCTTTATCTGGATGGAGGAGGCAGTAGTATGGCCCCTTTTGTCTTCAGGATGCCAGAAGAATTCATCTTGGAATGGCAGCTTCTCTGTGTCTGGATTGTGTGTTCTGGTTCACGTTTCAATAGAGGATTCAAGAACAGGAGAACTGAAAGTTAAACAAGCATGTCTTCACTTCTGTACCACTGCCTTCTACAACAGTCTAACATCTAGGACCTGACATTTCAAATCCAGAGATCTTCAAAATAGGTACACATCTACCGTGCTTAATCCTGCCAAAGGGGCACAGCCTTTACCCATGCCACAAGTCATCATTTAGAAAAGATACTTTTTTCCTTGACCTTTCTATACTGTGATCTCTGGGCATTTCAAATTTAATTTTAATTTATTGCATTTTTCAAAAATAAGGTAACGGAAAAGAAACTAGTTTCAATATTTTTCAATTTGTAAAACTTGAAAGTCAATCTTTAAAACAATCACACATATGTCAAGTACCAATTTGTTAAATTTCTTACATGTATTGATAAACTACTTTCTAAGGCAGCAGCTTAAAGAAATATATATGAGCATAAACTGCATACAATAGGACAACTCAGGGTAACTTGCTGTATAATCTAGTAACAGATGTAAGCAACAATGAACACCTTACAAATGGCTATCAATAAAAATATATCATTCTTCAGTTCCTATGCAAACTTATTTTTACACACAGACCTCTCTCTACAGGAAGGAGATTTGTAAAGTTTGTAAAACAATTTGTAGGTATACCTAGTTTAACGCACAATTAATCGTACTGTTGCATGACACCTTGCAGTTATTTAATCAAATGTATAAAGAAATATAATATTCAAATATCAACATGATAATAAAAGGACAGAAAGGTAACCAAATTAATCCAAGGATAAGTGGATGTAGTTATCCATTCAACACACAATATTAAAGCCATTAAGTTTGGTAGATAAAGGCAACGTGGAAAAAAAAATAATTTCCTTTTGTTTCGATTTTTTAAAAAAGTTTACTAGTTGAAAACATTCTTGGAAGTCATAAAATGTGACTGAAGCAGGGACACAAAGAACTCAACTATGAAATCCTTAACAAAAAGTACAATACCACCTGCTTATACTACCAGAACAGCATGCTATTAGAGTTGATCAAAGCAGAAACATAAAGACTTTAGTACTTGGTTATGATGAAGCCGAATCCAAACCAGATACCGGCTAAATATACCACCATAAAGCCTAAAGCCTACATTTGCATACCCATCTCAAACCCCACTTTGAAACAAAAGAAGTGTCTAAATAACTTTTTCCATCACATCAGAGGTCCCAGCAATGGAAGCAGCGTTGAAAACATTACAAAGATTCAAACGTTTAAAAATGTAAAATGTATCACTACTGTTAGTGCTATAAACATCGATTTAGAAAGACAAAAAAGCGAATTTTGAATATAAACTGACAGCACGGACACAATTCTTTTGATTAGAGCTTTCATTCCTTTAACATAACACAGAACTTCATCAGATAAAACAATCGATACCTCACTTCCTTTTTATAGTCACTTAATCTAATTAAAACACTCGCTTCTTGTGTTGTGTAGTAAGGAACTGTTGTGGGTTCTTTAAGAAGTGTGTGTTTTAATTAGATTAATTCACTATAAAAAGGAAGTGAGGTCTTGATTGTTTTATCTGATGAAGTTCTGTGTTATGTTAATAAAGGAACAAAAGCGCTAATTGGAAGAATTGTGTTCATTTGTCAGTTAATATTCGGAATTTGCTTTTTTTGTTTTTATAGTAATCGATTTAGAAAGCTATATGGGCAACTTTGTTAGTGTTAGCATGGCAAAACCCATGCTAACACTGGAAAATATAACTCCCACCAAAACTACATTTAGATCATTATTATAAAACAAGCTTCTCAAAAATCTTTCCTAAAACAGAGGAAGACAGCAACTAGTTTACTTAATTTGCTTTAGAGGGAGCAAAGTGGTGCCCTCCCAACATTAATCATTAAAAAAAACACTATGCCAAACAAAAATTATACAAATTTAGCTGGTAAATATTATACCTCATTTTTCATGTTTAAAGTGTATATTCTCATACTCTAAAACCATAAATGCTTTTGGCAGTAACTTTAACATGCCTCATGCTTATCTGTTTTTTATTTATTTTAGTCAATGAAATAGACAGCCTACTTTTATCCCACTAGGTATATCCTCACTGTAATCACATACATTTGCCTGTCATGATAGCGTGAGTTAGAGTGTCGGCAATTGTGTACATGAGTACCTCCCTGGGTGCACGGTAGCAAATCCCGCCAAAACCCTGAATATTCATGTTAATGTTTTCGCAGGCCATGTGAATATTCAGCACTTAGCTCAAGAGGGCACTACAATTACAAAATATTTTTTGTTTAGATTTTTGCGGGGGGGGGGGCTGTGCCCCTCTGCACCCCCCACACTCCCTGAAAATTAAATATACCAAGTCCGAGATCGCACTACAGTGAGGAAAAGGGTAAATTGTATGCATGATGTCACCATCAAATCTGCAAAAGCATCATTTGAATACATCATCACAGGCTTTTGGGATGTCAATCATGCAAGTGACACCCATGCCATGGCCACATTTGCGCAAACTGCCCGGGGAGGTATGCATGTACAGGATCACCAGAATGTCTTCCATGATCCTGCTGACTATTCATTGGTTTCTCTATCTGCTCCCACTGAATGATGAATTCTGGCTTCAACTTCAAATAAATGAAAACTAAAACATGTCCATTGTTTTATCTCCTTTGTCACATACCAATATCTGAAATAAATTAGTATTTAATAATGAAGTTATTGCAAATTACTCTGCATTTAATAATTCAACCATTTCAACTGGTTCAATCATTTCACTTCCAGCACTTTGTTTTCAGACAGATATCCCATTTATTATTATAATGTATGTCACAGTCAGGACAGCAACATTTAAATCATCAGACTCCATAAATATTGTAATTAGCCAACACCACAGCAAATGAATAAGGCTGCCTATGGTTATTATATCTTTAATTCCCATAGGAAACTGAGCCAGTTATGAAAGATGTAAAACTTAAATTCTCTTCAATGTTTTGCACTCATGGCCAGCAGTAAACCCAATTCACAATTCTAAATTTAGTTACTCTGAATTCATCCAATTTTCTGATTTCAACATAGTAAATATTTTGGAGGACATAGATAAAAGTTAATGCTCACCTAGTTTAACATTATAGACAATGAATTCAGACTACATATTAGATATTCAAAAGAAACCAACAGTACATTTTATTAGCAATCACTCCACCAACTCTGCATGTTGTATTATCAGTTAACCAGGTCTCGAAAGAGATCCTGCAGATTTCCTAAATATTCAAAGCTGACTGAAAAGGTGCAGAGAAAAAGTCAGGACAGTATGTGAAAAAGAATATTTCTTTTGAAAAGCTGAAGCATGTCTGCATATCACAATATATGTGCATTAAAACCAGCGACTGCACACAGTATATGCCGTTGTGATAAATATTTTGTCCCCAAAATCATGCATGGATAACATTCAAGCAACAGAAGCGGTAATATAAACTTAAGTACAAAAGTTCACAAAATACCTAAACTCTTTAGTGAGAGATGGAATACACTGGAGTACAGTTTTTAAAATACCATCTTTCCCAGCACATCCTAAAACACAGAATATTTCTACCTTCCAACTTTCTAACCCAAGAAAAAGAATATGCAGTAAGTGATCACTATGGGGCTATAACATAGAAAAAATCTCACCTACAACCTAAGACGTGTAAGCAGGCATTATACAGTGTAGCAGTAATACTGTTCTGACAGACGTGTAAGCAGGCATTATACAGTGTAGCGGTAATACTGTCTGACAAACTGTATTTTAAACTACCCTCAGCAAAATGGTATTAGTTGAAAGTCTCTCCCATCTGTAACAAGTTCAGACAATAAGAGTATTGTAAGATACTCACAAGCTACTGCAACAATTTTCTTTGTCAAAAACACCAACATTTTGAAATGCCCCTTTCTCTTCCTAGCGGACTTTTCCTCCACTCACCACAAAGAAATGTTGACTGGCTGGAAACTAAATGACTGTATGTAGTTAGGATTCATGTTTGTGACAACATCCAAAATATTATATTAGATAATTTATGATGAATTAATAAGTTATAATAAATTATTTTATTTTACAAAGTAATGCATTGTGTTCTGAATGTATATGTCCCGTTTGATTACTTGCACATAACATTTACTTCTGGCACTATGGCCTAGATCAAATCTTAAAATGGTCATTTGTTATGCTCCCATCTTGTTTTCAAAACAATTAATAAAATAATCACTAAAATGTTGTGACAATTATTAATCAATTCTAACCTTCCCTAACCTTATTTTATAGGGCACATCATTTTTATATCTTACCATCAGAAATGGCACACACTATCTACAAGGGATGCAGGCTGCAAGTGACTTAGGAAATAAATATATATACAAAGCAACTGCTATGTGGCTGTGCAAATACTTTCCTTGTTCAGCAGTATGCTGTACAAATACTTTTCTTGTTCAGCAGTATGTTGTGCAAATACTTTCCTTGCTCAGCAGTATGTTGTGCAAATACTTTCCTTGTTCAGCAGTATGTTGTGCAAATACTTTCCTTGTTCAGCAGTATGTTGTGCAAATACTTTCCTTGTTCAGCAGTATGTTGTGCAAATACTTTCCTTGTTTAGCAGTATGTTGTGCAAACACTTTCCTTGTTCAGCAGTATGTTGTGCAAATACTTTCCTTGTTCAGCAGTATGTTGTGCAAATACTTTCCTTGTTCAGCAGTATGTTGTGCAAACACTTTCCTTGTTCAGCAGTATGTTGTGCAAATACTTTCCTTGTTCAGCAGTATGTTGTACAAATACTTTCCTTGCTCAGCAGTATGTTGTGCAAATACTTTCCTTGTTCAGCAGTATGTTGTACAAATACTTTTCTTGTTCAGCAGTATGTTGTGCAAATACTTTCCTTGTTCAGCAGTATGTTGTACAAATACTTTCCTTGTTCAGCAGTATGTTGTGCAAATACTTTCCTTGTTCAGCAGTATGTTGTCCAAATACTTTCCTTGCTCAGCAGTATGTTGTACAAATACCTTCCTTGTTCAGCAGTATGTTGTACAAATACTTTCCTTGCTCAGCAGTATGTTGTACAAATACCTTCCTTGTTCAGCAGTATGCTGTACAAATACTTTCCTTGTTCAGCAGTATGTTGTACAAATACTTTCCTTGCTCAGCAGTATGTTGTACAAATACCTTCCTTGTTCAGCAGTATGTTGTACAAATACTTTCCTTGCTCAGCAGTATGTTGTGCAAATACTTTCCTTGTTCAGCAGTATGTTGTGCAAATACTTTCCTTGTTCAGCAGTATGTTGTGCAAATACTTTCCTTGTTTAGCAGTATGTTGTGCAACTATTTTCCTTGTTCAGCAGTATGTATGTTGTACCTTCCAAGCCCCACTACAGACTTCACAGAAGTCTAAATCACAAAAGGATGCACCCATAATGCACTACAGTTCCTGCAGGAATCTGGAGGCATAAAAGCCCTGAAGAGAAAAGGAGCATAGTACGTTATGCTCCTTCGCAGTACGCCACAGTAATCAACAACCACTACATCTTTGCAAGGTATTTTGATGGATACAGAAAGCAATTAATGTTTTGACACAGAAGAAAATTCTTATTTACACCAAATAAAGCCCTATGCATGTGCACCCTAGTAGTATTTGGATGGTACCCAATATATAGCAATGAAGAAATCTTAAGAGGAAATGCTTAACTGGTGACATACAATGGAGAGCCAGCTGTCACGTGGATAGTTTCTAAAATTCATCCATAGCCTTTTAGAGAACAGTGATTTTAGCAAAGGAAGCCACAAGGATTCAGTGATACTGGACATACAAAAAATGACTTCCATGCATTTAGATGGTCATAAATAAATCTAGTGACCTTGCTGAATACTACCAGAGTTAAGCTGATCAGGAAACTAATTTTGTTACCACAGAAGACAGTGAGAACAGATACAGTACAGGGGTCACCAGTTAGCTTAAGATATACTGGCATGGAAGGGAGGAGAGAAAGAATGAGACAGAGAAGCACTACTGTTAGGCATAATATACATGCAAATCTAAATATTTAAATCCTGTCCATAACCTTCCATGATAATTAATTCCATATAGTCATTTTAACCATTTTGTAGCAACATATCATCATACTGGTTCAATGAACATTGAAGCAGTATTTTGAATTCTTATAATAAAAGCTTTTGACAATATTCTGTACTTTCTTCCTGTGTACTCAGAGGACAGGCTTCAGTGCAAAGGCTGGTGGGCCTTCCACAGATCCTGCAATTTAAACTGGTTACCTTTCTAGAATCCAGTAAAGCTTGCACTGATGTCGACAGCCAGTCTGCTCTCATTGACTCCAAAGGCTTGTGTGACATGTTCATATGTATCCCAATCTGCATACCTGTTAGAAATGTAAAAATATGTCCGTTAGGCTTTGCATGCTTGAAACATTAATAACATCACTTGTACAAAGTCCAACATTATACAGACCCAAAAAAATCCCATAAGTCACTCTGATTTACAGAAATATACAGCAAAATAAATACCTTAAAATCCATTTGATCTGACTAACCACTCCTAATTACCCGGTACATCCTTTCCATATGATTGGTAAACTCTGACCACAGCTAGCATACTGTTCTGATGTTATTCTACTCCAGGAAACTCCTAAATTATTTTAATTACAAAATGCACAACTAATATACTTCCTAGGACAAAATATTACAAGAACACAACCATGTGTATGCTATCCTACTGTATCTACTTTTCTGTACTACATATTAAGTTATTTCACACCACTTTTATACTCACATTTGTATACTAGTGCTGGGACTCATTTGTATTCTTACAGCATTTCCCTTGCTGTCACTGCAATGCATTGTCTACTATACTTGTTACTGTCAATTTAAGTAATCACTGCAATTGCCTGCAATGTTTTTCTCCCTGGTCCTCTGCTGAAAAGGGTTTCATGTCTACTTAGACTTTCCAGGTAAACAAAGGCAAGCAGTAAATAATCAGTGGCACTCTGATGGATGAAAGATTCTAATTTACACCAGCATTCCTGTGACTCAGAGCAAGAAAAACAAGGTGAATGGCAGTACCCCATCCGAGGTCATCTGACCATTCAATTGATTGAAATTTGTTTAGAATGCTAATTTCAGAACCTGTGCCACCCTTGTGGACTCTGTACAGCACTAATTACCCTCTTTTGTGTAGTTATCTTTATCTGAGAACATCCCAGGACCAAAACATGAAAAAAATGCAGAAACAAAACAAAGTGAACAAATCTCCAAACACCTAGAATGATCTTATGAACAAATCTCTAATTAGCTAGAATCCTATTTACTAGAGGATTTTCCAGGTAATGGATCATGAAATAGGAAAAATCAGTCAAACTGTAAGAAAGAGGGGGATGATTAACTCTGCCATTCTCATAACAATGGAAACAGTCAATCATTTTCATTTATAACTCTAAGGTGTTCCAAACAACTTTCTGTTGTATCTATTAGACAGAGATCTCTCTCCCTGGCACAGACAGCTATACCTTACTTATGCAAACCTGGCACTACCTATTATTAACAGTAAAGGCACAGTGGATGGTATTGGACATTGGTCAGTGCCAGAAGTTTGCAGTGCTGTTTACTACAGCTGCCTCATTCAAAATTTCTGAAGGAATGTGTAGGACTAGCTTTAGGAGAGAATACATTAAAATGTGCAGTCAAACGGCTGTATTTAATGCTTACTGTTTAAATGCTGACATTTCAATATTTTTAGAATAGAATTTGGATAGTTTTCTTACAATCCTACATCATGAATACAAAAAGAGATAGCTGTTACTTGATCTTGCTAAGATTGTTTTTTCACATATTTGCTATTGAAAGAAATCTAATTGTATCCCCAAAGTAACGAATATGTATTACATATCTGCAGAAATGTGCGATGCTTAGGTCAACTAAGTAAAACTTGTCCAATCTGCATAATGAAATAAATGACTCAGAATTTTCAAGCTTTGCATTAGATGTTCAACATACTTTTATAATGCAGTCTCAGAAATTAAAATCAAGAAAATATGAGTCTTTGTAGGAATACATTTCATGCAATGGATATGACTTCTGGTTTTGGGTTTTAAAAAAGTATTTTGGCTAGTTCTGAACATTGATCCATATCAATTCAAGTTGTAAAAAAGTATTACTTTATGTCAAAGTGTAACACGCATCAAAAGTGGTTAATAAATAAAATCTTGAACACTACCAAAGTTACAAGACTACACACAATCACCAATGCAGGCTCATACATTTTCTGTTTTCAATATAATTTCAATGAGTTTTTCTGACCCAGCCTTATGAAATGCAGTTAGCAGAATGTTTCACCTATAATCATAATAGGCCACAAAACTGGATAATGTTGCTACCAATGGGCTATGGTCATACAGAGAGCAGTTTAAAGTCTGGATCCAAAATGTTTAAGTAGAAATAGAAATCACTGTTTAGAAATAAAATTAACAGGGAAATTGTCAGAAACTTCAATGTCTCATTTAAATGCATCATGCCACTTGACTTGGTTTGTAAATGGAACATGACAAAATGTGGGATCCAAAGAATGTGACTTATGTGAAGTTTTGAAAAGCAACTGAGAGTTAAAAATAAAGAGTGAGAAATAGCATATCTGCAGGGGGAGCGTCAGTGCTAAGTACAGACAATGATGGACCATTTCAGATTTTACAAAAAAAACAAATAAATAAAAAAAACATTTAAGGACTTGACACTGTGGGAATGAGATATCCCCATTCACACAAAGTTGAAGAACTAATCAGAAACCAGGCTACCAGTGTCACTAGTAATATGACTCATAGGATCATAGGAGGTTAATAGGCTAACAGTCTCATGGCTCTTACAAGCCTAGCCATGTTCAATCTATGTTTCCAAGGGTCCAGTTCAAACAGACACTAAAATCAGTACCAACTACCCCTGTCCAAGAAGGACACGGTTGGAAGCCCCCAGTGTGAATTTCTGGTTACCCATCAAATCGTCCAAATTACACTTAAATACGGCCAATGAGGGGCTTTGCTTAATATGAATAGGAAGCTTGTTCCAAAGGTGGGGCAAGCTCTGTGAGACAAATCTGTCTCCACAAAGTTCTGTTGATGTTACATATTAAGTTAAGGTCCTTTGAGTGAGTGACAAAGACTGTTCACTGACAGTGATACCTATAAGTAAAGAAAAGTAGGGAAATTAATTCATGCATTTATTTAATAACTTGCTAACCAAACTGTTCCCCAGAGCACATCCAAGTATACCCTTTTCCAGGAAATATCTGAAAAGTAAAACCATGGATATCATATCTAAAACACACTAGAACTGAATGTCTAATGTAAACTGCAGCTAAAACAATAGTTAAATAGGCATTACATATATCAGACAAAGCTGTCAGTATTTATGAGGCAAACCCGGTAATCTAAATCAGCAGGGTGGGCTGTGCAGGAAAGAATGGAAATGAAGTCAGATGTACATTTTTATTTTGCAGATTTATGAAAAATACATCATAGAGGTACTGCTACCTTTATTTACCCAAATAATGTTCATATATGACTTGTGAAATATCCTTCATCTTCAACATCAATTATGGGGTGCAAGAGGGTATGATACATGCTTGGGGAATATGTGCACTGCTGGTAAACATGGAAATCGGGTGGTATGATGAATTCATAGGTTGATACTAGGCTATCTGCCCTAGGGCATTTATAAGCCTAGCCAGAGTGTGTTTGGCTTTCGCCACCCTTTTAGATTAGTTGACTGTGCCTCTGTATAGTAAGTCACAGAAGATAGCCCTTTTGAGGTTAGTTTACTGTGCCTCTGTCTAGTTGAGACACAGAAGAGATCCCAGGGGTAAACCTACGATCTCCCATCCACTCGTCAAGATTTCTCTTGAAGAGGGTCATTGAGGGACTCTGCCTAACATGGATTGTGATTTTGTTCCAGAGTGAGGGGAGCCTCTGGGATATGAATCTGTCCCTCCAGCATGTCCTATTTATTTCTGTGCTGAGGTTTAAGTCCCTGGAGCGTGTAGCTCTAAGGGATTTGGATTTCCTGAGGTGGAGCATGTCCATTAATTCTGGGTTGGACATGGCTTTATACGTCAGGCACAGATCGCCTCTGAGTAGGTGGTAAGCAACTGAGTAGAGCTGGAGTTTCTTTAGCCTAACTGCGTAGGGCACCTGTTTGAGTTCCTTGATCCTCTTGGTGAAGTACTTTTGGGGTCTTTCCAGTTGCTGCAGGTGTCGGGTAAGGTACATCCCAAATGGGGCATTGTATTCAATTATGGGCCTGATGAGTGATGAGTAAAGGGGCACAATGACCTCTCTTGATCTAGATGTGAACCCTTTTGTGATAAGGTGGGCTATATAGAAGGTCTTTCTAACCACTTTGGCAACGTGATTGTCAAAGGAGAGATTGCTATCTACTTGGGTCCCCAAATCCCTAATTACTTCTTCCGTACTTAATGGATTACCATCTATGTGGCAATTTGTGGGCACTTTGTTTTTCCCAAAGGGGATGACTATGCACTTTTTGGCATTTAGCTTTAGGCCATGGCTCTGGCACCAGTTATCTGTCTCTGTGAGACCCTTTTGGAGGATGCTTGTGTCAGTTGGCGAGTCGATTATGGCACCCAGTTTGCAGTCATCTGCGAACTTGGTCAGCCATAGTCCTCCCATGTTAGCCTGTACCTCAGAGAAATATATACTGAACAAGAGATGTCCCAGGACTGAGCCTTGTGGGACGCCACTTGTAACTGGTTTAGAGTCTGACATGGCACCTGCAATTCTGACCATGTGGGTTCTATCACTGAGCCAGTTTGCAACCCATCTTGTGACATAGGGGTTGATATTTAAGCTGGTGAGCTTATTTATGATGCCCGAGTGGGGTATTGTGTCGAAGGCTTTTGTGAGGTCCAGGTAGGCTGTGTGGACTACCTTCCCTTCATCTATGGCCTTGGTGACTGTTTCAAAGAAGTCGACCAGGTTCAAGAGGCAAGATCTGCCCTTAACAAAGCCGAATTGGTTAGGATCCAGTGTTTGGAAGTTCCCAATGTCTTTGTTTATGAGTTTCATGATGATACGGTCCATAGCTTTGCAGACCAGGCTAGTCAGGCTTATAGGGCGATAGTTTCCGGGGTCCGTTGTGGCACCACCTTTGTGGAGTGGGACCACTGTTGCTGTATGCCATTCCTTGGGTACATATCCTGTAGTAAGGTTGATATTGAACAGTGACTTTATGTGAGGGTTCAGTTCTTCTTGGAGTTCATGTAAGACGCAGCCCGGGACACCGTCCGGTCCCATTGATGCTGTGTTTTTTGCTTTGGAGAGGGCAGCTCTCACCTGTGCATCTGTGATTTCATGGAGGCTACACTCTGTTGGGATAGACATTTGCTCTTTTGGGGGAGAAGGGGGGAGAAGTTTGCACTGAACCGGTCTGCCAGGATGTTGGCAATGTCTGTGGGTTCAGTGTATTTTTTGTCATTTTGAACTAGCTCAGAGCATATCTGGGAGTTGCCACCCAGGTTCCTGACATAACTAAAGAAGGCCTTGTGATTATCTTCAGCATCTTGTGCAATTTTTCTTTCGAAGCTGGCCTTAGATGATTTTATGAGGGATTGAAGTTTCTTGCTAGTACTGATCAGAGATGCCTTCCCTTTTTGGGATTTTGCTCTACCATGTAGTAGCTTCCTCCTTCTGTTGTATAGTTTTTTTATGGCTGGGGTCCACCAGACAGGTCTCCTGCCTTTGGAGGAATTAGTCTTGGTTTTATTTGGGATAGCATGATCCATGCGTTCCTGTAGGTGTCCATAGAAAGCATTTGTAAAGGATTCTGCAGTTTGGGCCATATTTTCCACTGGCCCGGGGGCTTTGAAGGATTCCACCTCGGTTTTGAGAAGTGTGAAGTTTGCTTTTGAGAAGTTCTTCACCATGGTTTCCTTGGCTGGGGGTGGGGACGGGATATGGATGTCCAGTGAGATTAATTTATGGTCAGATCTTACCAATGAGGGGTATACCTCTGGTATAGAACATAGAGTCCCCATGTTGGTGATGATCAGGTCTAATATGTTTTCCCCTCTTGTGGGAGTGGTGACCAGTTGTTCCATAGCATTTGAGTTTATAAATTCTAGGAACCATTGGACGAGGATGTTGGGGCTCGAGTAGTGCTCCCAGTCTATGTTTGGGTAGTTGAAGTCACCCAATATAATGGTGTTTGGAGAGACCTTCATATTCTCCAGTGTTCTCAGGAAAGCCGAGTGGGGTTCCTGAGTTTGGGAGGGTGGTCTGTAGCAGGCTACAAACTGAAAGGCAGTTTTGCCCACTGTTAGTTGCACATGGATGGTCTCCGATGCTTCATGCAGTGCCACTAACCTGGAGGTGTGGGTATTTTTGTTGAATATGGATACTCCCCCTCCTTTTGTGGTTCGGTCCGAGTTTTGGGACCGAAAACCATGGTATGAGGTATAACCTGGTAGTGCTGGGGTGCTCTCGGGAGCCTTGAACCAAGTTTCTGTTACTGCACAGATATCAATATTCTCCATACTGAGGAGAGCCTCGAGTGCGTGCATCTTGAGGTTTAGACTTCCGGCGTTGCGCAGCATTACCCTTAGTTTCTTTTTCTTTGTGTTGTCTATGGAGGTGGGTTTGGCTTTTGAGCCTTGCCTAAAAAAGGCACTATGGGGGTGGCAAGAGCCTTAGCCAGTATTCGAAAGCCCAGGGGTGACAGGTGCAAGCTGTCCCTAGCGAAGCAACGTGGCTTGTTGAGCTTGTCATCCCAGGCTGACAGACACTGGATCCCCTTTGAATGACACCAATACTTTAGCAAATTGTTAAAATTGATCATTTTGTCTTTATACTGTGGCATCATTCTTGGTGAGGATAAGATGCTACTCAAGGTCAGGGTCACACCGGCCTGGGCTACATGATCAGTGAGCTCCTCTATGTCTCTTTTCATGTAGTCCAGGGAGGTACGTCTCAGGTCATTCACACCAGCATGGACAATGACGGAGTCATATTTGTACTTGCTTTGGAGTGACCTGAGTGCTTGTGTTATGTGGCGGATCCTGGCACCAGACAGGCAGCTTACAGTGACCTTCTCTTTGTTCAGCCTGGTGAGTGGGACATCAGTGTGTCTGACAATAGAGTCACCTATTACAAGTGTATTAGGTGTGTTGTTTAGCCTTAAGGACTGTAACTGTGTGGCACACTGACTTTGTGAACTATGTGATACGTGGGTATTGCTGTGGGGTAGTGGTTGCTTGGATGTCTGCTTTGGAGGTCTTTGCTGCTTGGGCAGATTTTTATTTAGAGCCTCAGAGTATGTTTTTGTGTGTTTATGTGTTTGGTTTTCTGTTGCGATAGGTCTATGTGAGACTGGATTTGTGGTGTGTGTGGTTACCTTCTCCTCCTGACTGACTGCGCCAGTATTGGGTTGAGAGAGCTTAGCCTCCAGTCTGGCTATATAGTTGCATCTCTCATATATATTTGAGCTTGTTGGGAGGAAGAGAGGGTGGTCTGTGTACATAAGGCAGTTGTAACATTGCCTCAAGATTCCCAGATTCACCAGCTGGACTGGAGAGTAAACCCGAAACTGACTTTTGGACATGCCAGAATAGTATAAGGAACTACTTTTTGACTGATCAAAAAGGACCAATAGGGAGCCAAGTACTTAAAGGGAATATAAGAGGGTGTCGTGCTTTAGTTTATTAGTGCTTACTTATAAGATTACTTATACGAGCAACTGCAGGGCTTTAGAATGAAAATAGAGTGCTTACTTTGAGATTTAGAACAGTTCTAAAGGAAAAAGTGAAGAGCAGACTTTGTGCAGACGGGAATAGTTTAAACCCATTTAAGCGGAGCTGCCTGATGATGCGCTATGCGCGAAATCGTGCAAAACTGCACAAATGTGGGTTCTAAAGCAGGGAAACTGAAAGAGATAGGAATTGACCCAGAGCGGCCAATAAGCTACTAGTTTCAGGGCTGAGACCACTCCTCCAGGGACAGATAGGCTGCTCAAAGCTCCCCACTCTCACTGGTGAACAGAGAAGCTTCATCCTATCCAAGTAAGGATATAGGCAACACAGGAAACTATACCACAGTCTGGAATTCAGCAAAACCTGAAATCTGGACTAATCTAGTTCAGCAAAGGCGGGAAAAGAGAATATTTTTTTTTCAGGAAACAGCAGAAAAACACACAGAAAACACTGTAAATGCTATAAACAGGCTAGCACACTTTAGTGTGTAGCCTACAACAGTTATACAATACAAAAATGATTTAAATTGATATAAAACAAGTGCAAAAACTGTAAAAAGCAGAAGGCAAATGCAATTTAAACTTTTTAAAGCACAGATCAGTAGAAATTCACTTTTTAGGTGGGAAATGGCAGTCGGAGCAAAAAAACAGAGAAAAAAAATACTTAAATCTGGAAAAGTCTCTCTTGGGTCTCTCTGTTGTCTGTATCACTCTGCAGGACACTACGAGGAGCTGTGCGGAGTTGTATACTGGTACAAAATCGTGCAAATGTGGGTTTTAAAGCAGGGAAACTGAAAGAGATAGGAATTGACCCAAAACAGCCAATAAGCTACTGGTTTCAGGGCTGGACCACTCCTCCAGGGACAGATAGGCTGCTCAAAGCTCCCCACTCTCACTGGTGAACAGAGAAGCTTCCTCCTATCTAAGTAAGGATATGGGCAACACAGGAAACTATACCACAGTCTGGAATTCAGCAAAACCTGAAATCTGGACTAATCTAGTTCAGCAAAGGTGGGAAAAGATAATTTTTTTTTTTTTTCAGGAAACAGCAGAAAAACACACAGAAAACACTGCAAATGCTATAAACAGGCTAGCGCACTTTGGTATGTAGCCTACAACAGTTATACAATACAAAAATGACTTAAATTGATATTAAACAAGTGCAAAAACTGTAAAAAGCAGATGGTAAATGCAATTTAAACTTTTTAAAGCACAGATCAGTTAGAGATTCGCTTTTTAGGTGGGAAAAGGCAGTCGGAGCAAAAAAAAAAAAAAAAAAAATGCTTAAATCTGGAAAAGTCTCTCTCTCTTGGGTCTCTCTGTTGCCTGTATCACTCTGCAGGACACCACGAGGAGCTGTGCGGAGTTGTATACTGGCGCAAACCGTGCAAATGCGGGTTTTATAGCAGGGAAACTGAAAGAGATAGAAATTTACCCAAAACGGCCAATAAGCTACTAGTTTCAGGGTTGAGACCACTCCTCCAGAGACAGATAGGCTGCTCAAAGCTCCCCTCTCTCACAGGTGAACAGCAAAACGTCCTTCTATCCAAGTAAAGTATGGCAACACAGAAACTTGTAACACAACCCTGGATTCAGCAATAACATGAAAACTGGACTATACTAGTTCAGAAAGGTGAGAAACAAGTATATATATATATATATATATATATATATATATATATATATATAGTTTTTTCCAGAAAATAGAGCAGATACAATGAAAACAACACTTTACCCAATTAACCAGTTAAAAAAGCTTAAAACTGAGCCCTGTTCCAGCAGTCTTCAATCAGACAAGTTCTAACTTCACAGTCCTGCCACTAGGGTACAGAGAAACCTTCTCCAAAAAAGATGGCCTGGGTCAGTGCACAAGTCATACAAACAAAGCTAGATCCAGCTGGCCTGAATCTAGTCTATGCTACAGCAAACAAGGCGTACAGATTTCAGAAAGAAACAGTTCAAGTAAGCATGTGCAATAAGCCTTTAACCAGAAATTCCCAACTCAGAAGGGCAGAATCTAGCCTCTCCTCCCACAAGAGTGCAGACCACAAACCTTCTTAATGTAAAATAACTGGCCTGAAGCCCAAGTCCTTAACCTAGAACTAATACACTTTTAGAATAACAGACACTGAGCCTTTAATCAGCAGTTCCCAACTTAGAAGGATGTATGCTACATGTCCTGCCACAACAGTGCAGACCACAAACATTCTTAATGTAAAACAACTGGTTTGAAGCCCAACTGCTTAAACTAAGGGCCTTAGGATAACAGTTACAATTTAATCAGGCTACTAACAAGCAGTAATAAAGGCAGCAGAATAAATTTAATTGAGTACTTTTAAAAGAGGCAAAAGCAAAATAAGGTAATAAAGTAGGAAGAAACACAGATACAGTAAGGCAGATGAAGTGCAAATATTTTTTTTTTTGAGATGGAGGAAACAGAGCAGATTAAGATACTATAGGGGAATGCCCTTCCCAAGTGCTCTCTCTGTACACCGCAGAGGAGATGGGACTGGTAAGAGTATCCAAAATCAAAATATGATCTCACTGTACTCAGTTGAGTGAGCGAATGAGATGGGTCCAGGAGGAGTGTGCAAAAAGAGATTTACAGCAGGGGCGGGCAATTCCAAAGCCACCAAGATTAACACCACAACAAGAAACAGGGAGGCGGGGTGGGGCACTAATTGCAGAGATTCAGAGACACAATATTTACTGAACCCAAGACACACAATATTTACTCACTCAAATCTTAAATAAGTGCAGAAAATATACTTAAATCAGCATGTGTCCAGTTGATATATGCAGACAAGACTCATTAGCCAGCAACTCGATTTAAAATGATTACTAGAAATGTAACCAACACAGATTTTAATGCTAGCAGAAACTCCCAAGCTAATTAACACTAACAAAGGAATTTCAAGCAGTCTAACAACTTTCAGTGAGCTCAGATGGCTAACTGCAGAGATTCAGAGACACAATATTTACTGAATCCAAGACACACAATATTTACTCACTCACTCAAATCTTAAATAAGTGCAGAAAATATACTTAAATCAGCATGTGTCCAGTTGATATTTGCAGACAAGTCTCAGTAGCCAGCAACTCGATTTAAAATGATCACTAGAAATGTAACAACAGAGATTTTAATGCTAGCAGAAACCCCCAAGCTAATTAACACTAACAAAGGAATTTCATGCAGTCTAACAACTTTCAGTGAGCTCAGATGGCTAACTGCAGAGATTGAGAGACACAATACTCACTCAAATCTTAAATAAGTGCAGAAAATATACTTAAATATACTTAAATTCCTGGTGGTGAATTACACAAACACTATTAAAATAAATGATTTTAATGAAACAGTATGTTCTGAACATGCTGCAGTAACTACCAGTTTGTCTGGTACGGTGCACTGACTACTGGTTCACCTGCAAATGATAGATAAAAAAAATAGAAAGTCCTTGGCTGTAAAGTTTGGTGATAACTTGCAATTGCTTTTCTCCATTTGAATTGTGGGTTTTCAACTGAGAAGTTATTTCAGAGAAACACTTGCACCCACCTGTGCTTAAACATGTGTGTTAGTTTTCTCCACCAGCTGTCATACAAGGCCAAATGTCAGTCTTGATATTTAATTTCATGCCAGACAGATAACTCTCACAGGATTGGTCATTCACAGGTGGCTTGGCTTGGACTTGCAACATACAACTCACCCACTGTTTTGATGCCTGCGTGTCTTATATTGTTGTAGCTTACAGGCAACAGTGGATACACTAAACCAAAGTACTGGAACACATCTTGATATCGGTTATACTCTTAAGGGCAATGAAATTAAGAACATTTCTTCCTTTAAAGATCTTAGGGTCAAAGGATCAAGCAACTTCATCCAATTGTCATTTAAGCAATCTTCAACAAGTGTTTAAAATTAGCTGTCTGTATAAATAGATATGCAAAGTCCAAGTGCAGTGATGTTCTTGGAGCTTCATTTACTACATAGCGTGATCCAAGATGGCATATAAATGGAATCCTACTAGATCTAAATACACTAAAATGGTGGAACAAATACAGAAAAGATTTACTAAGAGAATATAGAGTTGACAGATGCACTCTCTCTCATTCTGCGAGGACAGGGACAATACAGCTAGACTTTACACATTGAAATGTAGGAAACGCGACATGATTTGAATTTAAATTATACGGCAGGTACTGTAGGTCTCCATTTCTGTGTAAATTACCAACACTCATACTTTCACATATTTGTGGCCTTACCAGATTTTTAACCTGTCCTGGCAAAAAGTGAATCACTTTTACATAACGAGTTTCCAGTAGGTATTAAGATGCTGTAAATATTGAATGTTTTAAATTTAAACTTGATTAATATTTTAGAATGCAAAATATACTAATTAGGCTTTTTTTTTTACTTCTGTCCTTTGCATACAATTTATGTGGAACACATGATTTCACTGAATTGATGGCCCCCAATATAGTAATCATGAGAACCAGTTCAATGAAGTATTTTTTTTTTTTGTTTGTTTTTTTGCTGCTGACAGGATTTTATTACATGGTAAGGACATTTTCTTATGGACAGCAAATGCAGAAATTATTTTGTTTATCCTCTGTAATTAGCATGATAACTTAAAATGCAGAGCAATACCTTAACTAGTAATGTACACAGAAAAAAATGAATTACATCTGAGATGCAGCAGTATTTTACCACATCAATCCATATCAGAACAGAGATATACTTGTATAATGAGCACATATGATTACATTCATAAAATGCTTTGATGGATCATTTGATACACATATATTTGAATAATACTGTACTCCTATTTATAAGGATTTGTCCCAACATGAATGTCTAACACTTTTGTATCAGAAATAACATCCCAAAACATGTAGTTTTCTTAGCAATACATATCCACTTAACAGTAGAAATAGAAACTAGTAAGAAATAATGTTGATATTATCAGCAGCCGCATTGATGAGGTGTTTAGTTTTACATATTTACACTATGCAACATGCCAAACATAAATTCATTCATTTTACTGCATCATTTTTGTAAGTGGTACGTTTTACTGAAGTTTTAAGTATATGTCACTGGCATTTGGCCATTAAGTGACAAGGGTATCTCACTGCTAATTTTTCCCAATAATTTTTATTTTCATTTTGCATTTATAAAAGAGACAAAAATATTCATATTTACAACATGACCATAAGAGAAAGTTATACATTGTAGTTAATATAGAAACATGGTCATATAACAAACCTATTTACACTATATATATATATATATATATATATATATATATATATATATATATATATAGATGCTTTCTCAAACAAGTTTAAACAATATAAAGCAGTACAAAATACATCTGATTTGAAAACATTTACCCCACCATCATTAAAAAAGGTATTTTAAAATGGGCGTTTTTTATGTCATAACAGATACTGTATTTTACAGTTACTGTGAAATGTGCTACTATAACGTCTGAGGCCTTGGTTTAGGTACTACATGTAGTTTGTAGTCTGCTACATAAAGTACAACATTTAAAATATTACCCTGCATGATGAACAAACCAGAATTAAAAGCATTTCTGACTTAATTTGAAAAATATAGCATTTATAGTAAACATGTTGGTTAGGCAAAAAGGTACTGCTTAACTGAGCACATTATGTCTCTTGGCCACAAGGCATCATGATTTCTTATCAACGTGCTAAAGGCATTTTGTTTTTGCATCATCTTTTTGATTTATGTTAGACTGTATGATTTTAATCATACTACTCAGAGGAGCAGCATGTAGCTTTCATGATTATACAGGCTCATTTGTCTGATAAAACCAGAGTGAACATTTGAGGAGGGGATTTGAATACCCCTCTGTTTATATAGTGTGACACTGTTGACACATTTTGGAGGAACAAAGACTTAAGGACAGAGAATGTGGCATTACAATGCCAAAGGTATGCTGCATTACTTTCTTTGTGAGTTGAGCATATCATCTGTGTTTGGGGAATGAAATTATGCTGTTAATGACTAGAAACACCTGCATCATGAGTTATTCTGCACCTGTGTCTCGCTATTCGCTGCTAAAACTCCTTTGAATTACTAATTGACCCTGGCAAGCTGCAACACATCTGATACAGTTCTACTGCATTAAACAAGCAATTGCTTTGCTACACCTAAGCAGCTTCAAACTATACAAGGGCCTCACGTGAAGAGCAGTAATGCAATCACTTCTCCAAATATCAATAATCCTAAAGTCTGACTTAGTAAACACACACACACATATATATATATATATATATATATATATATATACATATATATACATATATATATATATATACATATATATATGCAGTGCAGGTTTTAATGCTTTGAACCCTTCTGAAATGTTGTTGCTAAAATACATACTTTAAGTACTTACAATGCTTGCTGTTCAACTTTTCTGAACCCATATGCCATATGCAATTGAAGCAATGAATCATACATTACAGTATTCAGAAAGTTTACAAAGCTTATGACATCCTAAAGTCCAACTTTGTAACTATTTGCATACAAGTACATGCTTTCATGTTTCGAACCTTTTGATACTTTGCACTTAAACACATATTAGACACACATGCAACATTTACTGTTCAATTTTCTTTAGTTTACTTCTACATCTATAAAACTCTCATATTTGTTATTTCTATTTTAACTCCCAGGGTGTAACTGAAATAGATCTATCTTGATCAGTCCATTACCCGGGTAAAGAAACAAAGTAAATAGCTATATAGATACCAAACTACTGGAGTACAAAGTTGCAACACTAGGAACACATTCCTACATATTTAAGCACATGTTCACCCACAAAAGCAACAGGAGGCCACTTTCTTCCATCTGTCACTCACTGGTGAAGTTGGAGCCTAAACCCACCACAGACACTGTCTGCATAGTTAACAATGGTGAGAGGTCATACACTGCTGCCTTGTGAACACATTGCAATTGATTAGTCAATGAAAAATGTAAACACAGTGCAATTGATTAGTCAATGAAAAATGTGGATCTATCAATGAATTTTAAACATTTATTAATTGAGCAACTAGGGAATGATCCAGCTGTCCCTTTTCAGTCTGAATAACTACAAAGAACACTTTTATTCCATGTTAAATGGATTGGTCATTTACAACATACTGGCCCCTTTCATATAGGATATCTGGAAGAAGATAAAAGTTAAGTGAGTTACTTCAAGTCCCACAGTGCAAACAAAGAATCAATTGCTGTTTACAAAATGCTGTAATGAAAGAGGATCTTATACATTTTTAAATGTACAAGATAGACTCAGGGCCCCAAAGTTACCATACAAGAGTTTTCCACCAATTAACTAACCTCATAAACCCTACACCATACCATTTATCCAAACTTCTAAATCTAGATGCATTTCTAAACAGCAATTGGCAAGTCATTCAATAATTACCACATCAAAACATTTCCCAAAGTTGAACTGCAAGCAAGATTTTTGGTGCAAAAACTGTTATTCTTTGTACTATTTGTATAGTGAACTTGATCTATGCTTAGGGTGGCTCACAAGCTATAGTCATTCATATATTTGTAAACAATTACAAGATCATCATATATCAACCAATACTTAACATTATACAGTGTCAGTCTCAATTCATTGTATATATGTAGTTTATATTCTCTCTAACCTGGTTATTTGTGAATCACTGTATACACAAGATGGCACCACAGTATTCAGTGAGAGGCCTGACTACTACTTTACAAACAGATACACATACTCTCATCAAAATTTGAACTGGCATTAAGTTTCTTATTGTTCCTCTTAACCCAATCAAACAATTTATCTAGATAACCTAACAACTTTACTTGATCTTTAACTGAATTAATAAACACCCCTGTTTTTCTGACATCTGAAAACTTACTGAGTATAACTTTGCAGACATTTGGAAAATCAGACAAATATGATTAACAGATTATGATTATATGACTATGAAATATGATTATGATTAGGACCAAACCCTGAGGTACGGAAACTGATAGCTGCCTTAATTTTCAGAATGAGTATACTCAATTTTAACCTTGAATGCTTTCCCATTCACCCATTAACTAATTCACATAACTAAATTTGCTAATATCCAAAATAGATCAGACATAAGGGGGACACAGAATCAAATGCTTTTATGTAATCCAAGTAACTCACAACCACCAATAATCCAAAACCCTCTGCTTTCTAAACATTTTGGGAAAAAAAAAACTGGGAAGATGGGTAAGACAAGATCTACCTGCAGAAAAAAAACTTGTTTGGATATATCCAATGTAGTGGGCAACTCCTCAGACAGTAATTAGCAAACCATATTTTTGAAGCACTTATAGATAATACATGTTAAACTGATTGTTCAGCATATGAATATTACTACATTTAAACAGTAGTATGACCATGGTAGTTTTCAATATATATATGGGGAACACACCCATCCTTTAATCCAGACTGAAACAGAAAAAGCAGATCATGACATACAGACTTACAGGTCTTAAAGTATCCACTGAGTTTTCAAAATATGGAGAAAAAAAATGCACTTTATTTTGCTTTTGCATCTTCTTAAAAGTACTCAGTTGTATTTATTCTGTTCCATTTATTACTGCTTGGTAGTAGCCTCATTAAATTGTAACTGTTATTCTAAGCCTTTTGGTTTAAGCAATTGGGCTCCAGACCAGTTGTTTTACATTAAGAAAGTTTGTGGTCTGCACTGTTGCGGCAGGACAGGTAGCTTAAATCCTTCTAACTTGGGAATTGCTGATTGAAGGCTCAGTGTTGGTTATTCTAAAAGTGTATTAGTTCAGGTTAATGCACTTGGGATTCAGGCCAGTTATTTTTCATTAAGAAGGTTTGTGGTCTGCACTCTTGTAGGAGGAGAGGCTAGATTCTGCCCTTCTGAGATGGGAATTTCAGGTTAAAGGCATATTGTGCCTGCTTATTTGAACTGTTTCTGAAATTGGTGTGCCTTGTTTGCTGTAGCACAGGCTAGATTCAGACATCCTGAATCTAGCTTTGTTTGTATAACTTGAGCACTAACCCAGACCATCTTTTTTGGAGAAGGTTCCCCTGCACCCTAGTGGCAGGAGTATGCAGTTAGAACTTGTAGATTGAAGACTGTTGGAACAGGGCTCACTTTTGAGCTTTTTTACTGGTTAATTGGGTAATTTGTTTAAATCAGTTTGCTTGTTTTCTATTGTTATATATAAAAAATTGCACTTTATTCATCTGCTTTTACTGTATTTGTGTTTCTTCTTACTTTATTTTGCTTCTGCTGCTTGTTCTTAAAAGTAATAATCGCATTTAGTCTGCTGCATTTATTACTGCTTGTTAGTGGTCTGATTAAACTGTAACTGTTATTCTACGCCTTTGGTTGAAGCACTTGGGATTCAGACCAGTTGTTTTACATTAAGAAGGTTTGCGGTCTGCACTTTTGTGGCAGGACGGGTAGCTTACATCCTTCTAAGTTGGGATTGCTGATTGAAGGCTTAATGTCTGCTATTCTAAAAGTGTATTAGTTCTGGTTTAAGCACTTGGGCTTCGGGCCAGTTATTTTACATTAAGAAGGTGTGGTCTGCACTCTTGTGGGAGGAGAGGGTAGATTCTGCCCTTCTGAGCTGGGAGTTTCTGATTAACAGCTTATAGTGCCTGCTTATTTGAACTGTTTCTTTCTGAAATTGGTACGCCTTATTTGCTGTAGCATAGACTAAATTCAGACCTGCTGAATCTAGCTTTGGTTGTATAACATCAGCACTAATCCAGACCATCTTTTTTTTGGAGAAGGATCCCCTGCACCCTAGTGGCAGGAGTGTGCCATTAGAACTTGTCTGATTGAAGACTGCTGGAATGGGGCTCAGTTTTTAGCTTTTTATTGGTTTAAATCAGTTTGCTCATTTGCTACTGTTGTACAAAAAAATATACACTTTATGCATTGCCGCTTATCTAGGGTTAAACTATTCCCGGTGCCATAAAGTCTGCTCTTTAAATTTTCCCTTAAAACTAGCCAGTTTTTTAGTTTTAGCACTCAAATCTGTTTCTATGAGGTCAGCACTTATTCAGAATTCGTAAGCACTAAATAAGCTACAAATTACTACAGCACTCAATTTTCCTCACTCGTCTAGAGGAAAACAGTTTTTAGTACTTAATAAATAAGCACCTATCCAGGCATGTCTAAGGGTCAGCTCCCAGTGTTTTCTCCTGTCTACCTGATGAATCTGGGCATCTTGGGGCAATGCAGCAATTGCCTCATGTACACAGACAACCCTCTCCTCCTACCACCCAATAATACAACCTGTGAAAGATGCACTTATATATAGCCAAACTGGAAGCAAAGCTCTCTTCACCCAAGACTAGACTAGACAGTCAAGAGGAGAAGGTAAACACTTGCACTACACCACACTCATCACATAGTCCCTCAGAACCTACACCATCAAAACAGACAAACAGAAACACAAAACACACACCTACATTTGCTGAGGCTCTCAATAAAAATCTGCTCAAGCAACAGAGACCTCCAAAGCAGAAATGCAAGCCACCTCCATCCCTCTACCCCCTAACACAACTCAAATGATACATGGGATGACATGATCAACAGACCACGATGCTTTATCAGAGATGGCCTGCACCTGTCGCCCTTGGGATTCCGGATACTGGCTAAGGCTCTTGCCACCCCTATAGTGTCTTTTTTAGGCAAAGTTCAAATGACAAATTCACCACCATAAAAGATACAAGCAAACAAAATCTGAGGGTAATGCTATTCAATGCTATAAGTCTAAACTTCAAAATGTATTCACTCGAGGCACGCCTTAAAATGGAGAACATAGACATCTGTGCAGTGACAGGGACCTAGTTCAAGGCTCCAGAGAGCACTCCTGCATTACCAGGCTATAATTCATACCACACGTTTTGTCCACCTAACATGGACCGAAACACTAAAGGTGGAGGCGTGTCCATAGTCATTAAGGATATCCACACCTCCAGGCTAGTTACTCAGCATAATGCATCCGAGATTATCCAAGTGCAACTAACTCTGGGCAAGACCGCAATCCAAATTGTAACTTGCTACAGATCCCCCACCATGCTCCAGGATTCCCTCTCCTCATTTCTTGATACACTGGAAAATATTAGGGTACAACCCAGCACTCTCATAATGGGTGATTTCAATTACCCCACGAGTGCATGGATCGTGCTATCCCTAACAGAACCAAGATGCTATCCTCCAAAAAAAGGAAGCCAAACCCCTGCCATAAACAAACTCTACAACAGAAGAAAGGAACTGTTGCAAAAAAGAGTAAAATCCCATGATTGGAGGAACTCCCTGGTCAGCCTCAGTAAGAAACTGAGATCTCTCCTAAAATCCTCCAAAGCTAGTTATGAAAATAAAATCACCACTAATTCTAAGGACATCCACAAAGCATTCTATAGCTACATCAAGAATCTCAATGGCAACACTCAGATCTGCTCTGAGTTACAGCACAATGGCACTAAATATAAAGAACCAACTAATATTGCCAACATCCTGGCAGATAAGTTCACTGCTAACTTTACTCCTCTCTCACCCCCTAAAAGGCCCATACCATACCAGAAGAAAGCAAAGTTCCTGTAATTACAGCTGCACAGGTAAAAACCACACTCTCCAAAGCCAAGAACACAGCATCCATGGGACATGACAAATTCCCAGGTTGCGTTCTACATGAACTACATAATGAAATGGCACTCCAACTAAGCACCATGTTCAATCATAACCTCACCTCAGGCTTTGTGCCCACTGAATGGCACACAGTGATAGTTATCCCACTCCACAAAGGGGGAGCCAGCATGGACCCTGGGAACTTTCGCCCCATTAGCCTAATGAGCCTGGTCTGCAAGGCCATGGAACGTATCATCATGGAACTTATAAACAAAGACATTGGTAATCTCCAAACTCTGGACTCCACCCAGTTCAGGTTTGTAAAAGGCAGATCATGTCTCCTAAACCTGATAGACTTCTTTGAAGCAGTCACCAAAGCCGTAGAGGAGGGTAAGGTGGTACACAGCCTATCTAGATCTCACCAAGGCTTTTGACACCATCCTCCACTCTGGAATTCTAGATAAACTCACTAAATTAGGTATAAATCCCTATGTCACAAGATGGGTTGCCAACTGGCTCACTGACAGAACCCACACTGTGAAAGTAGCAGACTCCAAATCCGACTTCAGACCAGTGACAAGTGGAGTACCACAGGGTTCAGTCCTGGGTCCTCTCCTGTTTGGTATCTACTTTTCTAAAGTACAGGCTAACACAGAAGGTCTTTGGCTAATGAAGTTTGCAGATGACTACAAACTAGGAGCCATACTCGAAACTCCTAATGACGTGGACATCCTACAAAAGGGCCTCACTGAGACAGATGCCTGGTGTCAAAGCCATGGCCTCAAGCTCAATGCCAAAAAGTGCATTGTCATCTTCTTTGGTAAAAATTCTGTACCCATGAGCTACCACATGGGCGGTAGTCTACTTAACACCAAAAGTATGATAAGACACCTTGGGACATAGGTGGACAGTAGTCTCTCCTTTGATAATTGCATCGCCACAGTAATCAGGAAATCCTTCTATGTGGCACACCTCATCATGAAAGGTTTCTCATCCAGGAAAAAGATGTCATTGTTCCCCTCTCCTCATCACTTATTAGACCCATTATAGATTATAATGCCCCTTTTGGTATGTACCTCACAAAACATCTACAACAACTGGAAAGGCCACAGAAATACCTCACAAAGAGGATTACTGGCCTCAAACAGATGCTCTACACAGACTGTCTCAAAAAAACTCCAGCTTTACTCTGTCGCATATCGACTACTCAGAGGCGATCTCTGTCTAACATACAAAGCTATGTCAAACTCAGAGCTGTTGGACATGCTCCACTTAAAGAAATCCCAATCCCTCCGAGCTACATGCTCTAGGGACCTAAACCTTGTCACCACAATAAAAAGAACATGCTGGAGGGATAGATTCCTGTCCCAGAGACTTCCCATACTCTGGAACAAACTACCTATCTATATCAAACAACGCTCCTCATTAGCACTCTTCAAAAAAAATCTTAATGATTTAATGGGAAATAGGAAATTCACCCCGGGGATCACCTCTGGGGCTCTGCTTGACAGGAGCACAGGAAAATAATTTTCTTGGGTGGCAAAAGCCAGGGTACCTTTTTTGGCTAGGCTTATATAGGCCCTAGGGCCAAGAGCCTAGTACCTACCTATGAACACCCATCCCTAAACCCATTTTGAAAGAGACATGGTTGACTGTGAGATATACACTTGGAGATCTTAGTAATAAAGTACCCAATGAGGGCATCAGGGACAGCTGCCAAATAAGACCAAATGGCACTTAGGGATTCTTCAACTATGCTTAATGTTACAGAAGGGCATTTCACTTTAGAAACACCCAGCATGCATTAATCAAGATGTCAAATTACTGTTAACCAAAGCTGAAAAATTATTAGCAAGAGTTAAGGGCTAGCTCTGCCTTGTTGGTAATATCAGCTTCCTCAGTCACTACATTTATACACTGGTTAGAATCCTTTTTATAGTCCCTTAAGTGTCTAAATTTTTTTTTATTTTAAGTAGTAAAGTTTCCCAACCTAATTCCATATTTTAACAAGTCTTAATATTCTCCTAAACCTGTATTTACCTGCTATTTAATAGAATTTCCCCCTATCCAGATACATTCTATAGCACTGCCAGCACATCCTCTTTGCTGTTCATAATCTGTTCAGCATGTCAGCTATTCAGTATTTTCCTTAAAACCTCTACCAGTGCTCAACAGTACAATAAACATCTCAATGAGATGGAAATTAAAGTTGTAAAAATTACCCCCAACAATCCTGTTTTTTTTCCCTTTATATCCACATGCCAATCCCAGATTCTTAATGCCATATTAATAGGATGATAGCTTGAAAAAATTTCAAAGCAGAAGGCTTTCTTATATTGCTTAATTTCCCCTTTCATTTAGTAACCTACCAACACGAACATGATCTGACCCACTTAATTTGTTCTCAAGTCTACATTCGAAACTATCACGTACCCAGATTACATCTCGTCCATGTAGGCTTTTTTACCAACCAAATATATTCCATATAGGCTTTTTTACCAACCAAATATATAATAAATCAGAACTACTTCTTAGTGAAAAGGAGATAGGGTCCCTACTAAACTCAACACTCTCACAGTTAATAGCAAAGGGATTCATGTAAACTACAACTATATCAAATTCACTTTAAAAAAATCTAACTAGAGACTCTCAAAAAATTTCCAGTTCAGTTTTAGTCTATAATGGAAACTTATAAAAAAGGGCATAATACATGCAGCACCCACACCACCAATTTCAGTGTCAGCACACTAAAAGAAGAGTCAACAAAGACACACACCTGTTTTTATTTAATCTAAAATTGTGATGTCCTGTACACACAGGAAGTGACAGGCTTGTTATCACTACTGCAAGTTTCAGTGATAAATGCAGTATCACAACTTTTGTCCTCAATTTTAACTTCCAAATTGTTTAAATTATTTAAACTCATGGCATTACATAAAAAGTAATTCCTCTATTAAAATTGGAGGCTGCGTTAACAATTATCTCAATTTTCCCTCTAAAATTCATAGATGTGTACTAGGCTAATGGCCCTGGAGCCTTTAAAAGCCTAGCCCATAGAAGTGCCCTGACATCGTGCCGCCTGACATTAGTTCCCAGTGCCTCTACCAATTAGAGCAACTGGAGTGATCCCCGGGGTGAACTTTCTATTTTCCATCCACTCATCAAGATTTCTCTTCAAGACGGCCAGTGAGGTGCTCTGCTGGACATGTATGGGATGCCTATTCCAGTGCATGGGCAGTCTCTGGGTTATGAACCTGTCCCTCCAGCATGTTCTGTTGATTGTGGTAATAAGGTTGAGATTTCTGGAGCGTGTGGTGCAGAAGTCTTGAGATTTCTTTAGATGTAGCATTTCTAACAGAGCTGGGTCAGACATGGCTTTGTAAGTCAAGCAGAGATTGCCTCTTAGTAGATGATATGAGACAGAGAATAGCTGGAGTTTTTAGAGTCTGTCCATGTAGGGCATGTGTTTAAGACCTAGGATCCTCTTTGTGATGTACTTTTGTGGCCTTTCCAGCTGCTGCCTGTGTCTAGTAAGGTGCATGCCAAATGAGGCATTACACTCTATGACTGGCCTAATAAGGGAAGAGCAGACAGAGATGATGACCTCTTTCTTCCTGGATGCAAAACCTTTGGTAATGAGATGTGCCACATAGGACTTTCTAACCACAGTGGCAATGTGGTGGTCAAAGGAGAGGTTGCTGTCAACATGTGTCCCCAGATCTCTTATAATGCCTTCAGTGCTCAGTAAGTTCCCATCAATGTTGTAATTAGTGGGAACTGAGTTTTTCCCAAAGAAGACGACTATGCATTTTTTGGCATTAAGCTTAAGGCCATGGTTTCAACACAAGTCATTAGTCTCATCGAGGCCTTTCTGTAGGATGCCTACATCACTTGGGGAGTTAATAATGGCTCCCAGTTTGCAGTCTGTGAACTTAGTCAGCCAGAGTTCCTCCGTGTTGGCCTGGATTTCTGAGAAGTAGATGGCAAACAGGAGAGGACTCATGACCGATCCCTGTGGGACTCCACTCATGACTGGTTGGCAGTCTGACTTGGAGTCCACTATTTTCACACTGTGGGTTCTATCCGTAAGCCAGTTTGCAACCCACCTCTATCAATAATTCCTGAGTGGGGAATGATATCAAAGGCCTTGGTCAGCTTGAGGTAGGCTGTATGAACTGCCTTGCCCTCATCCACAGTTCTGGTGACTGAATCAAAGAAGTCAACCAGGATGAGGCAGGCATGATCTACCTTTCACAAAACCAAATTGTGTGGGATCTAGAGTTTGGAGATTCCCTATATCCTTGTTAATTAGGTCCATGATGATGCACTCCATAGCCTTACATATCAGACTCATCAGGCTAATGGGGTGATAATTTCCTGGGTCTATAGTCACTCCCCTTTACAGAGAGTGATGACTGTAGCAGTGTGGCATTCGGTGGGGCCAAAGACTGAGGTGAGGCTGTGATTGAACAGAGCACACAGATGTGGTGCCAGTTCACTTTGTAGTTAATGTAGAACACATCCAGTGATATTGTCGGGTTCCATGGAAGCTGTATTCTTGGCCTTAGACAATGCAGCTTTAACCTGTGTTGCAGTAATGCTGGGTGCCTGGTATTTCTCTGGTATTGTAATTGGTCCTTTGGGGGGGGAGGGGTAATGTTGGCACTGAATCTGTCGGCCAGTATGTTAGCAATATCTGTTGGTTCAGTATAGGAGGCACCATTGTGCAGTAATTCAGAGAAAACCTGGGTATTGCCATGGAGATTCTTGCTAAAACTATAGAAGGCTTTGTGGTTGTTTAGTGTCTGCTGCAATTCTGCCTTCACAGCTGGCTTTAGAGGTTTTGATGAGGGATCTCAACTTTTTGTTGAGGCTAATAAGGGAGTTTTTCCAGTCTTGGGACTTCACTTTTTTCTGCAAGTTTCTTCCTTCTGTTGTGGAGTTTATTAAAGCAGGGGACCACCAGATTGGCTTCCTTTTTTTGGAGGAGAGTGTCTTGGTTCTTTTGGGTATGCCTAGTTCTATGCATTTATGTACATGTTCGTACAGTGCATTGGTGTATGATTCAGCAGTCATGCATCGATTTTCCAATGACATGGGTGCCGTGAAGTTAGCAAACTCAGTGTTTAGAAGCCCAGAATCAGTTTTGGAGAAGTTTTTCATGGTGATTACCTTTGCAGGGGTGTGGGTGAGATCTGGATTTCCATTGTGATTACTTTGTGGTCGGATCTAACCAGGGAGGAATTGACTACTGGTGTAGAGCAACGGTTGCCCATGTTTGTAATAATCATGTCAAGGATGTTGCTTCTTCTAGTGAGGGTAAGAATGAGCTGGTCCAGGGCATTGGAACTGATGAATTCCAGGAAGTGTTGGGCCAGTGTGTTGGTGCATGAGTAGTTTCCCCAGTTGACGGAGGGGTAGTTGAAGTTGCCTAGTATGAGAGTGTTGGGTTGGACCCTAATAGCTTCCAGGGTGCTTAGGAACATAGCATGAGAGTCTTTGGACATGGTTGGGGACCTATAGCAGGCTACAATCTGAATCACCATCCATAGGTGCCGGAAGCTGTTAAAGACTGGGAGGAGGATGGAGGGTGACAGGGGCACTTTGTGAACTAAAAGGGTAATTTTTTTATAACTATTTGCTACCACAACATAGGTTTACTTGGAGGACATTTTAAGCTTAGACAATTCTCTTTTGGTGCTTGAATTAACATTTTCTGATTGGTCTTAGCTATCCCCATGGCTGATAATTGCATATTAGCCCTAATGAGAACAACTGTGATCATACCATAGATAATTTGAGGGTACCATGTAAGGGCTGCAGCATTTAGGAACTGCCTCTATCCATTAGTGTCATGAGGGGAAATCCTGGAGAACATTTTCTATTACCCATTCTTAGAACCAAGTTGCATTTGAATATGGATGGATGAGCTTTGCTTTATTTTTATGGATAGTCTGTTCTGTAACAGTGGTAGCCTCTGTGATATATATCCATCTCTCCACAACATTCAGTTTAGATACCTGGACCGAGTAATTCTGATGCCATTTTACTTGCTGATGTTCAGTAGGTCCATCTGTATTATGTCTGAGGACACTTTGTATGCCAGACTTGTCACCTCTAAGCACTCTATAGGATACTGAGTATAGTAATAAATCTTTGAGGTGGTCCATGCAAGACCTATTGCTTAGGGCTTGTATCCTTTTAGTAAGGTATCTCTGAAGGTATTCCAATTGTTGCATGGGGCTGGACAGATACATGCCAAAGTGGGCATTACACAAAATGAATGACATAATGAGAGCTTTGTAAAGTGGGACAACAACATCTCTAGATCTAGTCACAATCAATTTGTTTATAATCTGTGCAATATAGAAAGGATTTATTATGACTCTGGGCACATGCTGGTCAAAAGTTAGGTCACTGTACACACAAGTTCCCAAATGCCAAACAATTGGATCAGTTCTCAGAGGGCAGTGTCATGATTTTGACACCAATTATTTGGGATAAACCTTCCTGCATGATGTTTAAGTCATTTGGGGATTCAATAACTTTTCCTAGCTTGCAGTTATCTCAAATTAAGCTGGCCAAAGCTCTTTGGTATTTCCTTTTACTTTTGAGATGTATATGCCAAACAGAAAAATTTTCACCAGGGAACCTTGGGGGACTCCATTGGTAACTGGTTTCTTCCACTGTTTTGATCTCCTGCATCCTCTGAGACAAGTTGGCAATGCAGTTGGTGATGTAAGTGTTTGTTCCTACATTATTCATCTTTTGTACTACACCTGAGTAGGGGATTGTATCAAAAGGCTTGGCCAGGTCAAGGTAATGTGGTGTAAACTGTTTTACCTGCATCCATTGCTTTGGTAACAAGAGTAAAGCTTAAAATTTGCCCATGATTTTGAGCCTTTCACACTGTCCTCTGGGCTGTTTTCAAATGCATTTTTAGGGCCATGCATACATGTATGCATTCCTTGATTCACCTTCCTGATTGTATTAAATTATATTCCTTGTATAATACAGCACACTTGTTAGACTAAAGTTAGAGTGCATTTTAAATTTATTGTTTAAACATTTTTCCAGTAGGCAATGAAACAAAAATGCATTGACCAATAATGACAAAAATGCCCTATTCAGAACATTTCCATCATAAAGGTCTACTTCCACACACAACTGCATTTTAAATTTACTGTTTTAACATTTTTCCAGCAGGCAATGAAGCAAAATGCATGCACCAATAATGGCAAAACTGCCATATTCAGAATATTTCCATAACAGTCTACTTCCTCACACAACTGCATTTTAAATTCATTGTTTGAAATTTTTCTAGCAGGCAATGAAGCAAAATGAGTGCACCAATAATGACAAAACTGCCCTATTCAGAACATTTCCATATAACAGTCTACTTCTACACACAATATATAAATACAGAATCACAGTAATGTAAGCCATAGGCATATTGCACAGCTTCTTGAACTTATTTTTAATTGGGGGGGGGGGGGGGGGGGGGCAAAAGGCCAAAAACCAGGGACACATGTTAAACATTGCTTGTATAATTTTGGAAAGTTGCTTGCATAAAATGTTGTGTTACCACCATGCATTTCATTGCCAAGTCTTGAACCAGAACCCTGTGCACTACAATCAGAGCAACATACCACTAAGCTAAACCAGCAGTTTCTTGAAAGACAGGAAGACAAACGTACATGGCTATCATATCATTTGGTGAATTCAGTTATCACTTCTTACCATAGCTCTCAACCTCTTAGCACAAAAATACAGAACAAAGCCATTAATAGGGGAATACAGCCCCAAAATAGGGACACATTTCAAATACTGATTTTGTAACTTTAGAAAAATGCTAGAATAAAAGGTTTTGTTTTACCACTCCTGAAAACCAGAGGAACAGAACAAAAATGTGAGGCATAAATTCACAAGTGATGGTGGCTAGGGACTTTAGGCTCTTTTTACCTGTACCCAAGGTACAGGGTTTGAGCCTGTGTACCTCTAACCACCAGATGTATTCTGTTGGGGGCATTTTCACACAGACACACACACAGACGCACACACACACAAACACACAGAGTCTGTGTTCACCCAGCAGCTTACTCACTCTGAAAATGTTCATCTCCGTCGTACATCTCCCAGTACATCCCAACAGCCAGTCCAGACTCCGTCCTCCGAAAACCAAAACTAAATCCTTCTCTGATTCTAAGCAGCTAAAAACCACCCATTCCCAAAGCATTTAAAACCAGCCAAATTCTGAGCAGCAGCAGCTAAATAAAACCATCTGTCCATTCCGCTCACAAAGAGCATTTGAAACACGGAAATATGTGTGCCGTGAGCTCAACTGAGCTGACGTCATTACACACGCGATGACGTCAGCTAAAGCATGAAAAATAATTAAAAAATAAAGAAGTAATTCAGGACAGTTGGGAGGTATGGATGCTCTGTAAAAGTGGGGGGGCTCCCCTCCCCTCTCGCTCTATGGTTCCGGCGACCATGTCACCATCTTACCCAACGTTAGTTGTACATGAAGTATCTCTGATGCGTTATGCTGGGCTACTAGTCTGGAGGTGTGCATATCCTTCATAAATATGGAGACACCACCGGTTTTGGAGCTTCGGTCCATGTTATGGGATCGAAAGGTGTGGAATGTATTATAGCCTGGTAGTGCAGGGGTGCTTTCTGCTGCCTTAAACCAGGTCTTTGTTGCAGCATAAATGTCAATGTTCTCCATTTTGAGGAGAGCTTCAAGCAAGTGCATCTTGAGATTTAGACTTAGCGTTGAGCAGCATGACCCTCAGATTGCATTTATTTATAGCTGCTATGGTGGTAATTTGGCCTTTGGAACATTGCCTAAAAAGGCACTATGGGGTAGCAAGAGCCAGTATCTGGAAACCCAGGGGTGACAGATTCAGGACATCTCTGGCAAAGCATCGAGGTCTGTCAGTCATGTCATTCCAAGCAGACAGATACTAGATCCCCTTAGAATGACACCAGAAACTTAGCCAATTGTTGAAGTCAATCATTTTCTGCTTCTACTGCAGTATCATTCTGGGTGATGGTAGGATGCTGCTCATGGCTAGGTTCATAATTGCCTGGGCTACATAATCTGAGAAATTCTCCATGTCTGTTTTCATGTAGTCCAGAGTGGTGCGTTTCAGATCATTCACACCCACATGGTCAGTGACAGAGTCATACTTGTACTTATTGTGGAGTGACCTGAGTGCATGTACATGTGTTGTGTGTCAGATACTGGCACCTGATAGACAGCTGACTGTTACCTTCTCCTTATTCAACCTAGTGAGTGGAACATCAGTGTGCCTCACTATCAGGTCACCTATGATTAGTGTATTGTGTTTTGTCTTAGGGGCTTAAGTTGAGGGGCAGTATGTGTAGGTGAGCTACATATGTCTTGTGATTTGTGCTGTGCTGTGGTGGTTAAGTGCATTTCTGCCATGGAGGTCTCTGCTGTTTGGGTAGATTTTTATTGAGACCCTCCACGAAGGTGGGTGTGTGGTTTGTGTTTTTATGTGAGAGCTGTGATGGTGGGTATTCTGGAGGGCTATGTGATGTGTTGCAGATGTTAACCTTCTTCTCTTGACCAGTTATTCCATTCTTGGCTTGAGAGTGCATGGCTTCCAATTTGGATATATAAGTGTATCTCTCACAAGTCTAAGTGTTGGGAGGTAAGGGGAGAGAGTTGTCTGTGTACATGCAGTTGCTGCACTGTCTCAGAATGCCCAAGTTCACCTGGTTAATAGGAAAAAGTGCAGGGAATTGACCTTTAGACATGTCAGGAGGGATGGTCATTATTCCCAAGTACTGGAGTTGTTTCCTTATATATTCCTTTTACAGGAAAACATGTCACTCAAGATGTCTTTGTCTGTACGGAGCACTATCAAACATTTGAGGGGAAACTAATACGTAGACCCTGAAAATTTAAGGATTAAGTATTTAGGCAGATATTCTGAAATTAGAAATAAATCAAGTAGTACTTACTGAAAAATAAAGAATTAGCTTGTCAAGAATGATGAAAAGAGGGGAGTCGGATGAATGGCTACAGCCTGGCTACTGCTAATGCTGGTCTCAGCACAGCTTTGCTCTGTTTGGATACAATATGTTGCAATATGGCTTGATTGGTATTTATTTTTTTTAAATACCCTTCTAACCATACTAGAGAGGTTCCTGGGAACTCTAAATAAAACAAACATGGTGTGGGAAAAGAAAATCACCTTAAATTGAAGTTCACTCAAAAACCTGTGGATGCATTTTCCAGTGAAACTGTGGTTACTACATTAATGGGGTGAACTAGCAACATTTTGTTTCAGAAATAGGATTTTGGCAGCAGCACACCAAATTGTTTTGCAAATCATAGTTCCAGAATATCCTGGTGGAGTAAGCCTCTGATCTTCAGGTCATGATGACCCCCCCCCCCCAACACACACATCTGAGATGTTACATAAGTTTCATAGAGCTGCACAGAGATGCTTACAGAAAGGAAAGCAGTTTCTTCATTTTGTTTTGCAAATATTAGATCTTGTTCAGTGTTCTGAAATGTGGTAGTTAGTTGGAAACCCCCCCCCCCAGCAACACCCCTGTGTTAATGCATATTTGGCTACATCTCCTGTATTTTATTTACTACACAAATCTTACACTCACAGTTCCAGTTAATTAACAGGACAGGCTCCTTGGCATAAAACCAGTATTTATTAATGCATGCAGTATCTGCTAAACTACTTGAAGTATGGTCTTCAAACAGCTAAAACACTAAGAACTGGTCTGTTAGCTCTTCATTAGGAGGCAACTTCGTTTTCAGTGAAACAGTTTAAAAACGCAGTACTCCAATGTGAGCACCAGTTCATCTTTTTCTCACACCTTAATTATGTTACTAATTACTACTAAACTAAATGCATCCTAACTGCTTGCTATATATTCCACTTGTATGCTTATTGGCAACACTGATACCTGCTATCTGGCTGACTACAGTGACTCTGCCAGTTTAGTCCTTAACCGGACAATAGCCTACTGTGACATGACCAGCATTCAGGTAGTTATTAGTGGATTCAGCTACGCATCACTACTGTTCCCTCTACAGTCTAAGGTCCCGAGAGATGGGCTAGCAGTGAAGTGATACAACGGCTTGTCACCATCTCGAAGTGACAAACCACTCCCCCACCGCTCTACTCCTTTTAAAGCTAAATGCCTTCATCCATCTGCAGACTCCACTACTGATTAGAAGGGAGCATGCACATCCCCAGAGACATGCCCATACCTACCTCTTTTCTATAACTCAAAGTTCTTATCTAAACTTACTCCCGGCTACCCCCATTCCTTCCTTAAATGCAAGTGCCACTCGATTCCTGTGTTCAGCTGATTGCACCCCTTCACCCTTATTTCAAGATGCCCTAGATCTTTAAAGTAATGGTTCACAAGAGCAATCTGCTCCTGGAAACCAAAACAGTGGAACTCAAATCCATCTACCTAAGAAAATTTTCATCACTTTAGTTAACTGAAACATTCATGAGCAACAATCAAATAAGACACGTTCTCCAAATACTCAACTTGTAAAATTTGTCTCTCATAGTCAAGGATGTGTTCATGTAGGGTGTAAGTGAACCAGGTAAGCATTTTGTGAAAGACCAGCACCTTGTCAGGCATGGGTTTCAATGGCTTGCACCTACTGGCTGCTGGGTTAGGATCATGCATCTCTCTGTACATGAAAAACAGAAGAATGGATGGATGGATTTAAGGAGGCCAGTTTATCAAGCCTCAGCTCCTCAAAGTCTATTGCAAATATTTTAAATTAAAATACCTTTTTATCAGTTTTATAGCAATATTGATCTACCCTACAGTGCCAATAGATATACAGAAGTGATGCAAAGTAGCAAAGCAAAAGGATTCTCAAAAATTTTCACACATCTTCTACACACCATTTCCTACACAAACAGTATGACATGCAACCTCAGGGGATTATCATTCAATATTTTATTGAGTCAAAAAAAGTTAACCTACCTGACATGGGGAGAGACTTATAATCTGCTGTCCTAAAAATTAAATGTCAGCCTATTCCTTTAGTTTTAATATTTTAGGCAGAAAATTAGATTTCAATATCTAATCTGGCACTGCAGTTCCTAGGATAAGCACCAATTCAATTCCCGACCACGGACTAGAACCTATTCACACCCAAACTTACAGCAAAAGCACAGTGTTTGCTATCTGTTGCGATACTGTCACTGTCAGCTAACCACTAAAATGGAGACAGATAAATGCATGCATACCTAAAAACATCTTTAGCTATGAAGCAAGAAAAGGTGTTGTAGGATTTATAACAAGATTTCTACTGAGTTCAGTTACATTAAAAATGTCTGAGCTACACCAGGTACATAAAATAAGGATAATCGCATAATAGACAAGTCCCCTTTGTCCAATAAAGGAAATGAAGTGGTAATCAGTGAACATAAACTGCATGTATAATTCAGGCAAAAGTTTTGTTCTGAAGTAAAAGACCCCAGTCTTTCATCCAGCACACACAAACACGCATGCTGTCTCAAAACTGATAGCTTTCAATACCACCAAATAAAAACTGTCCAGAAAGAATCAAATAAGTGATGCAGTAATGTGTGACAGACTGGGATATTAAATGCTTTCTCTATTACTGACTGTGCCACTCAAGAAAGGGACAAAGAAAAAAACCAACAAAATAAATAATGGCCTTACAAGTAGTGACAGTGGGGAATATTCCTTTAGTGAAAGAAAAAATATTTCCTTTTCAGAAAAAAAAATGTATTAAAATGCAAGATTCTAACTTCAAACATCTAATAAAAAAGTCATTAAGCTAAGCTTAGTCAGCCAGATGAATTGTGTGCACTGATCTTATCGTAATAAATCAAATGTCAGCTTTAATGAACACTTTACTAGCCATTTAACAGAACACTATGTCAGTGGCGTTAAACCCAAAAAGGCCATTCTGAAGTAAAACGTATATTTTATTCCTCATCAAGCACAGAATATTAATCACATATGCGGCATTGTGCTGAAAATCATTTCATTTACTATTAATCAAGTTTTATTTTTCTGGAAAACTGCATAGTTTATACAGTGGGTTCAAACACAGTTTGCTGAGTTTGCTAAATAATTGTTTAATTGGAAAGAAAAGACCGAACAATGGAAGAAATGCTATAATGCACATAATGTCAGATATTGTGTTTAGCAAACTTTTGTATAAAAAGAGTTTGACAGTTTTCTTTTGCATTATGAGTAATTACAATTGTATTTTAAAAAGGGAGCAAGCACTTTTTTTTTTTTTTACATGCAACGGTTAAAATTCAAGAATTTTTTTATTGTGTTACAAAGATTTTAAGAGTTAACAAAAGATAGCTAGTGGCCCTAAACTTTCCCACACTCAGTTATACCCATCAAAAGATGTCATGCCTTGCAAACCCTGTTATAATTTAATGAGACAATACTCTTGGGCTCCCAGGCAGTTAATCAAAATGTAATAAGCTGAGAACATGCTTTCATCAGCATGATTCTTCAACAAACATCTATGCGAATAGGGCTTCTGGCACAGGCAGCATATCTCTGCAGTATGGGACTTGTGATGTTCTCTGATGAAGGACTCAGACACAGAGGCTTCCAAATTCAGCCTCATTCATTTCAAGCAGGTATACAACCATGCCTTCCCTTACAATACAACATTATGTGCTTCACTGTGCGGCTATCACAGTTAAATTGAGCTATTCAAAACATTAAGTTGCAAAGAACTGGACTATCAATGACCACAAGTAAGAAAAGGAAAAGGTTAGATTGCTTTTATTAAAAATTAGCTAAAATGGTATATTCCATAGATAGCAGCTACTTCAATGTGAAAGGCAGCTGCCCCTCAGCTGTAGGCTTACAGCTCAGGCAGCTGTCCTCAGATGTAGGCAAACTATCATTTGAAAGTTAAACATTCCTGAAAGTGATGCAATGTTCTGCTGCTGAGGGAAATAAAGTACATAGCTATGGTCACTAAAGAAAGAGGCTCATTTTGTGCCAGAGGCCAAGTTGCTGCAGACAGAAACATCCACTCAGTGGCAGAGTTAACACAAAGGATACTTTGCTTGGT
>NC_056749.1:182544414-182681914 GCF_019279795.1 Protopterus annectens
ATAAAATGTCTGCAAATGCTGTGGCTGCTGTAATATTTTATCTGTCCCTTTACTTACGAGTTTCCTACAGCAGCAGTGGGAAGCTGCACTACAAACGTCTGCTTGCTCACTTATTTGTTTACTTAGTTATTTATGGGGTTCCTGTTGCTTTGGTGCAATTACAATGTCACACTAATATTCCTTTGGTTTCTTTACATGCTTTCTGATTTACCGGCTAGTTATACGTAGATATTTTTTTCAAAAACTGCCATCACACTGTGTACACATGTCTTAGGGATTAATAAATTTTGGCAGCATCAACATATGCATGCTAGATGTTCCTTCTAGAAACGCTGTTAAGCCACAATTGCTGATCTTATAATAGAGGTGAAGGCAGACTAATACAAAAAGCAGGCTTCGCCACTGTGAAATGCAGAGACCATTGCTTTCACAGTGGTGTGCAGAAAGAAAGCTGCCTTACAACTCTAGTATGCCCAGAACAATTGGGCACAAACACAGCAATCAGTCCAGGGGTATGCATATAGAAATCTGCTTTACTACAGTGGTCCACACAAAGAAAGTAGCCCTAACCCCAACAATATGTAAACAAAAAAATCTGCCCTTAACACAGGAGTATGTAGACAAGAATCAGCCCTTACTGTACTGATCTGAATAAGCTTTTTACAAAGTCTGCAAGACAAGCCCTTGACACTAAGGGCAACTCTAGTCCAAAAATATTGAATGTCAATGTCAGTGTTCAGTGCAGAGATCACTAGTGAGCCATCAGTGCAGAGGATGTGGGGCTTAGTGTCCTTAGGAATAGGTCAGCAATGAGGCCACCATCATGGAGGAAGACAATGGCTTTGAAAGAGTAATAGAGATCAGTGTTGAAGGAATGATTTGCAGGTGAAATCAGCTACAAATCATCCTCTGCTGAGATGAGGGTTGGGGAGGAAGCAACAGAGAGGAAGGAAGGTGGTTAGGAGCCACCCTGAAAACAGAGGGAAAAGAGGAGGCCCACCTCGGTCTGATCCTTGAAACATTCTTCAAAAATGTCTCCATCTTGAAACCTACAGCTACGGTGAGATTGTAGAAAAACCTGGAGGAAAGGACTAAAAAACAGTTTAGAAAGATCGAGACCCTAGATATCTGGGCAGCCTTTTTTCAGATGAAAAATGTAAATCTTTTTTGGTTGGGCAGAAGTCCTGCACCATAGAAACTGAGAAAACCATGACATGGAAGGCTGTTCCAAGTACATGTGTACTGGACTGCTCCCCAGAGTGGACACCTTAGTACAGACATCCTCTTAATTGCTATGATTTAAACATAACTCTATGATTTTGTGCCTTGAATTTAACCTTGCTCCTCCTAGATTTAGAATATCTCTCAAAATTAGACCCATTTATGAGTATGTGCCTTATTAAATACACAAACAATCTATACAAAAATTCATCACCACTAAGAATACAGGGTCTAGTATATAAAGACCTCCTATAGTGGAATATAAGTGCTCCTCTTTGTGACTCTGCCATGACTTTTGTTGCTCAGAGATTGAGAGCTATCAGTACAGGGGACATTTGGGAGAAAGAAAAGTCGATGAGTATGCCCAATAACTTCACATTCCTCAAGTTTCCTGTTTTTTTTTTTTCTTTTTTATATGTATGGAGGTAGGGGGCTAGCATAGATACTTACCTCACAGACAAGAGTTACATGGTTTGATTCTCTCTGAGGGTAACTGGCTAGACTTAAAATGGTTCCCATGGGTAGTTAGCCTTGTACTTACCCATGAACCAGTGTTGAATGACAACATAGCATGTTCTTCAGAATGTTTTTATTTTCAGAAGCTGGACGCCAAACTCTTTCCAAATTATGCACTGATCATCTAAATTATTTACTTCAGGCAAACCACATATTATGCATTTGCTTTCGGGGAGACTTGGTACCCACAAGTACTTCCTGAACCTTGAAGCCCTGTCTTTCTCAGTGACAAAAGCCAACAGGAAGCATCAAAAAGAAGGCACTATAAAACAAGTCAGTGGAAGCACTGTGACACTAAAGTCAGCCAGCAAGAATCACTAAGTAAAACAGCTATAGTGCTTGCGGAAAAAAAAATCCATAAGAAATGAAATGCACTAAATAATGAATACCTAACAGGGATCAAAAATGTAATAAATCCGATCAAAAAGGCAACTCCCATTACCTAGAATACAGGGGAAAAAGGAATGATCTGAACTTACTCTGAAGAATGCTGATCCAAAAAGTCAAAAACTATGTTCAATCCAGTGAGCCCAGTTTCACCTCTTGATATAACAGATGCGACAAATGAGATCTGTGGAGAAAGAGATGGTGGCGCATTCAAGATGGATAAGCTTATGCCTGGGAAAGTCATTGGATATTAAATGATTGGTGCCTGATTGCAAACCAGTCCTGTAAATGAAGGAGATGGACTGTATTATGTCAACACCTGTGAACTGTATTATATAGCCCAACAACTAACTAGTAGAAGATATCTGAAGTGCTAGAAAGATGACATACTACACTACTATCATGTTATCTGTACCATTTTCCAGGTTTTTATGGCCACATATGCTGCTTTCATGTATTTCTAGTTGACTTGAAAATAAATTTGAGACTAGTTGCCTCGGACTTGAAACCAGTGGCTTAATTGGGAGCACACACTTGTCTATGGAGCACAGAGATCAGAAAGGTAAGGGTACTACTCAAACTCCAGGAAGGTAAGGGTACTACTCAAACTCCAGGAAGGTAAGGGTACTACTCAAACTCCAGGAAGGTAAGGGTACTACTCAAACTCCAGGAAGGTAAGGGTACTACTCAAACTCCATGAAGGTAAGGGTACTACTCAAACTCCAGGAAGGTAAGGGTACTACTCAAACTCCAGGAAGGTAAGGGTACTACTCAAACTCCAGGAAGGTAAGGGTACTACTCAAACTCCAGGAAGGTAAGGGTACTACTCAAACTCCAGGAAGGTAAGGGTACTACTCAAACTCCAGGAAGGTAAGGGTACTACTCAAACTCCAGGAAGGTAAGGGTACTATTCAAACTCCAGGAGAACAGATTCATTTTCAAACTGCTGCGACTGCACTACACCTTTAAGGGGATGCTACACTCCAGTGTGTGCTATCCTTGGGACAAGATGCTACACCATAAGTCCCATCTGCCTAAGCCAGTGGCAGCTCAGCTGAATGTAAATGATCCCAGGGTACCTATAGGAAAGAGCAGAGGAAATTTGCTGATGCCCTGTTCAAATTTCCCCTAGTAGTATAAATACCACATTGGGTCTCCTCTGAAAAGAGACTTCTAGCCTAGCGTGACTAACTCAGTCAAAAAATAATAAAATGAACTACGCATGAACATATGCCAAAATAAAATCTAGAGTATTTAGGAGATGGCATGCTGTTATGATATATTGCGGAGAAAAGTCTGCTTATATTGGAAATAGCTATACGGTTAGGCTTTATTACAGGGTCAGCTACTGATCCTTAAAAATTACTCATTATTTCACTATTCTCAAAGACAGCACCAATAAAACAACCAAACCTCTGTGCTGAAACAATGCTAGTAAAAGACAATTACACATATTAAGGGAATATTGTTATGATTTTTTTTTTCTGAGATTTGTAAACATTTAGTAAATACTCTAGGTGGTGTCGACAGCACAAATGGCAAAGCTGAAAACTAGAACCGAAGCTGAGTATCTGAAATCTGTATACTATGGAATGGCCTTAATGGAATGTGAAAACAAGCATCTTCCAAGTCCAGAGTTGCCATTTAAGAATGCTCTTTGTTAGTGGTAGTGTGTTTATGAACAATCTAAGGTCTCATCTCATAACAGGAATGGGATACTTACTAATGAACTGTTAAATGTGTAATCAATCACAGAGAGCCAAGCATCAAAACCTGAATGAAATGAACATACATTTCCTAAAATACTGTTGCATCTCAGTTAGACCATACTTCAGTTATTTAATTTCTAGTCATTTGATTTCATAGGGTCATAGGTGTGTACTAGGCTAATGGCCGTGGAGCCTTTACAAGCTTAGCCCATACTGGCATCATGCCACCCAACGTTAATTCCCAGTGCCTCTATCACATAGAGCCACTGGAGTGATCCCTGGGGTGAGCTTTATTTCCCATTCACTCATCAAGATTTCTCTTGAAGAGGGCCAGTGAGGTGCTCTGCTTGACATGTATGGGAAGTCTATTCCAGGGCATGGGCAGTCTCTGGGTTATGAATCTGTCCCTCCAGTATGTTCTTTTTATTGTGGTAATGAGGCTGAGGTTTCTGGAGTATGTGGTGCAGAGGGATTGGGATTTCTTTAGATGTAGAACTTCTAACGGAGCTGAGTCAGATATGGCTTTGTAAGTCAAGCATAGATTGCCTCTTAGATGATGCGAGAAAGAATAGCTGGAGTTTTTTTGAGTCTGTCCATGTAGAATATGTGTTTAAGGCCTAGGATCCTCTTCATGAGGTACTTTTCTGGCCTTTCCAGCTGTTGCATGTGTCTAGTGAGGTACATGCCAAATGGGGCATTATACTCTATGATTGGCCTAATGAGGGAAAAGTAGAGAGAGAGAGATGATGACCTCTTTCTTCCTGGATGCAAAACCCTTGGTAATGAGATGTGCCACATAGGACTTTCTGAACACAGTTGCAATGTGTTGGTCGAAGGAGAGGTTGCTGTCAGCTTGTGTTCCCAGATTTCTTATAATGCCTTCAGTGTTCAGTGGCCTCCCATCAAAGTGGTAATTAGTGGGAGCTGAGTTTTTACCCAAAGGGGATGATGACACATTTTTTGGCATTAAGCTTAAGGCCATGGTTTTGACACCAGTCATTGGTCTCAGTGAGGCCTTTCTATACAATGTCTACATTACTTGGGGAGTTAATGATTCCCAGCTTGCAGTCATCTGCAAACTTGGTCAACCAGAGTCCTTCCATGTTGGCCTGGACTTCTGAGAAATAGATCCCAAATAAGAGAGGACCCAGGAATGATCCCAGTGGGACTCCACTCAAGACTGATCGGTAGTCTGACTTGGAGTCCACTACTTTCACACTGTGGGTTCTATCTATGAACCAGTTTGCAACCCACCTAGTGATATGGGGGTTGATGTCTAGTTTGGTGAGTTTATCAATAATTCCTGCATGAGGAATGGTATCAAAGGCCTTGGCCAGATTGAGGTAGGCTGCAAGAACTGCCTTGCCTGCATCCACAGCTCTGGTGACGGACTCAAAGAAGTCAACCAGGTTGAGCTAGCATGATCTACCTTTCACAAAACCAAATTGCATGGGATGTATAGTTTGGAGATTCCCTATATCCTTGTTAATTAGGTCCATGATGATGTGCTTTATAGCTTTACATATCAGACTTGTCAGGCTAAAGGGGAGATGATTCCCAGGGTCTGTAGTAACTCCCTCTTTATGGAGAGGGATGACTGTAGCAGTGCACCATTTGGTAGGGACAAAGCCTGACGTGAGGCTGTTTGAACAGGGCACACAGATGTGGTGCCAGTTCACTTTGTAGTTCATGTAGAACACATCCAGGGATATTGTCAAGTCCCATGGAAGCTGTATTCCATGCTGCAGTAATGCTGGGTGCCTGGCAGTCCTTCGGTATTGTGATTGGTCCTTTAGTGGGGGAGGGAGGGGTAAAGTTGGCACTGAATCTGTCAGCCAGTATGTTGGAAATATCTGTTGGCTCAATATAGGAGGTACCATTGTGCAGCAACTCAGAGCAAACTTGGGTATTGCCATGGAGATTCTTATATAACTATAGAAGGCTTTGTGGTTGTTTTTAGTGTCTGCAGCAATTCTGCCTTCATAGCTGGCTTTAGCGGCTTTGATGAGGGATCTCAGCTTTTTGTTGAGGCTAATAAGGGAGTTTTTCCAGTCTTGGGACTTCACCTTTTTCTGCAACAGTTTCTTCCTTCTGTTGTAGGATGTATTAATGGCAGGGAGCAGCAGATTAGCTTCCTTTTTTGGAATCATTCTGTACTAATTATTTGTAAGGTTATATATGAAAACCAGTTGGGGTTGTTGGACTTTCTATGGGGAGGGTTGGTACTCCAGGTCACCTAAAAAAAAAATCAAATCATATTTGGTTATGCTTTGTACGATTCAACTATTTTTTTTTCTTTTAAGCTTTGCCAATTACAGCAGATCCTGGATTATGTGGATAAGATTATTCCATTTTCCTTTCACCCCCCCCTCCCTCCTTGGTTTCTTTTTACATTAGCTGCTTACAAATAGAAACTGCCCAAACTGTCAGAAGTCTCTTTCCAACATTTTCCTCTCATATGCCCTGATGAAGTCTTTTCTTGGCTTTTTGTTTCCCACATGCATTACTCTACACTTCCTTGAAAAGTATAAATCTGCAATAATTTGATACATTTTCTAACTTTGCAAAGTCCTGTAGTATGCTTTCCATCCCACTTTGTGCTGTTCTTGAAATATATCTATTCTTACTTCCATTCCCTATACAATGTAATTTACGACTCCTATAATATAGTGTATTAGGACCCCAGTTCACATCTCTAACTCCTTTTTTAACTGTAGACTCTGTTTAAACACATTTGTATTAAACTACATTAAGACCCAACTCAAGCAATAATTCTTAGACTTGTTCCAAGGCTAGTTACAATAACCTACATTTTAAGAGTTTTCATGAGACTGAGCCAACTACCTTGCTAAAAAGCAGGCACTCAGCATCTGCAGCATACCCCTAACTTAGTGCAATACCAAGGAATAAACATTTGTTGTAAATGCTAGGACTGCAAATGTGTTCAATGGAACAGGGTTCATCAAAAAGGGTAGCAAGATCAGAGTAGATGTCACAGCTGCAAAAGACAAAACTCCATGTACTGAGGGCTGATGGGTAAAGGTCCCTTAAAACATACGGGTTGAATTCTGCATCAGATTCCTTTTTTCTGAATTAAAACAGAACTCAAATTCATGTTATTCATAGCCATATCACTGAAATTGTTAGAGATGACTGAAAGGAAATTATCCATATAGAGATGCATGCAATTGTCAAATTCTTTGCTCATCCACAAGGGGTAGATCTCAAGCCTCTTCAGAAAATGCTTTGCTCTTCTACATGGGGAAACACATGCTCACACTGATCTCTGAAATCGTAACACCTCCAAGTGTATTTTATTTCTATATTGTTATACTTTCTTTCTCAGAAGTCATCAGTAAGGGTGACATGATGAATGACATCTTGGTGCTTCAGCTTTAATCATGGACTAATATAAATCATTTCAATCCCCCAAGGATGAATCCATGTTACCTTTTCTTACCACCGAGGTAAAAATTAACTGCTTTTTCAATTTATGCCTATAGTGCGCTTATACTTTTATAAAGGTGAATTACCTCTGCCTTTTTCTTGTCTCCTGAAAGTTACTTTGTCTTTCCATAACTTGTTAAAGAAAGTGACTAATTGTTTTCTTCCGGCCATTAATTATGAGTTGTTTTATTCATAATGCAGATGAATATTTCAGATTCTGTGGGAAATATCCTCAAGCCCCATTGCTCAACTTTCAGTTTTAAGAGCTAGGTCAAACAATTCAGTGGGCAGACTGGTCCTGACCACCATCCCCCAGATTGCGAGTTTTCAATGGTTTGTCTGTTTCCTCTTTTCTGCAGCTGTGATTACTGAGCAGAAATAACTGTGCAGTACCTCTGTTCTTTCATTATCATACATCACATTACCTCACCTTTTTATGCCTTCTTTCCTCCCACATCAAAGGGAAGAGTTCACAATACGGATATTTTTTTCTTTAGTTTGGACATTTGTTGCCATTACTGCCTTCCTTGCATCTTTTAATTGATAATATTCTATTTATTGCATAGTCTGTATGGCATGACTTTTGAGTCGCTCTCCTCTCTAGCTTCTATTTCAATTCTAAGCACTTTTGTGTGGGACTTTCTCCAATCATACAGACATTAACATCCCAAAAATGTAGTCCAACCTTTTTACTGCAGCAGACAATGATTCAGCAGCAGAATTTACTCTAAGGCATAATATGGTTCTGCTATACCTCAGACAGAAACAAATTTCCTCTTTAGTATATAATACAGTATAGATTGGCTTACTTATTTTTTCCAATACCACAACTTCCTTTGGGCTAAGACAAAATCAACAGCAACTGCAGCTACCCTCCAATGACTACATTTATATAAATATGTTTACAGCTTTTCCCCAGCAAGTGCTACAATAACCTGAAGCACCACAGCTTTAGTTCCAAGATGTAGAGGCTGTGGAGTGAGAATGTTACTTTGGATTAATCTAAAAAGTCTTGAGGAAGGTAAATGCTGTAATACTGCCAATGATATAAAAGCAAACCTTAATATTTCACTTGTTCCCTTTTTAAAGGGCTGAGGAACACATTTTCACTTAAGAATCTGAATCTGTTTATTCTTCCCTGTCTGTACTGAGTCACCGTCCAGTGAAAGGCTGAACAGATAATGTGTAAGAACATTGTATGTACCATACGTTATTCAACTGTAATACCCCAAGAGACACCCAGAACCCAGAAGAATAGAAGGCAGAGGTGATTCCACTCTATAAATGCATTAGGATTCCATTGAAATTCATATCTTGATATACTGTTAGCTGGCATACCTCAGGACTGTTGTACATTTTTCATCTCTGTTAGCTGAAGGCAGTGATTCATTGTGACTAGAATTCCTGTTTTCATTATCCAAGCATGGAGCTAGTATACATAAGTAAGGGGTTATGCAGGGCAAAGCCCCCACCTAATTACATTGCATTTGTTTTTATATTGTTAGTTGGTAATTCACTTTGTGAAGTGATAGGATATGTATGCAATTGGTAATGCATTTTTTTAACTACGTCTGTCAATGGTTTATGCATTTATTTATATAGTACTGTGTGCACATACATATCTCTCTCTCTCTCTCTCTCTCTCTATATATATATATATATATATATATATATATATATATAGATATATATATATATAAAAACTGGAATTTTATTAACTTATTGTATTACTTTGTTGTACAGTGTCCTGCTACATTTTGAGAGACTGAGTGATTACTACATACATAATATATATATATATATATATATATATATATATATATATATATATATATATATATATACACATACACACACATATGGACAAAAGCACTACTCTTTATCAACTCTGTACAATTACGAGTTAACCTTTCAGTGGCATTCAAAATTGCCTGAAACTTATATTAGTGTGATTTTATAAAAGGAAGGTGTGCATTACCACTGACTTGTCATTCAGAACAGAGAGACTAAGTAGTAACTCCTCCATAACTACGTAGGATGAGGCACTAGAGTTCTGAAGTCTGCTTTCCGGTTTGGCTTTAACAGAGAATGAATTTAACCTAGAGTAACCTTTCACATACTTCTGACTTCTTTTACACAAAATGCAAACATATTTTCTTGGAAAACAGACCAAATTTCACTAATTAATAGGAAGAAGAAGAAGAAGAAAACACATGCAATAAAAAACAAGGTTTATGACAGTGAGCACACAGCATTCCAGGAACAGCACTGCATTAGAAAGTAGAAAAAGCCTCTCTTTGAAATGAATTTCAATGTCATTGATTAGCACTGCCAGAGTAATGTGTTCTAATGCAGACCCAAGAGGAAATTGGATTCAAATTGTCTAGTCTTTTTAAAAGGGGTCTTACACAAAGGGTAAAAATGAACACAGAGCTCCCCATAATCTACCCGCTGGCTCATACACAATCCGCCTTTGTGTACTCATTAGAAAAGGGAGCTAATTACCCCAGCCTGTGCAGGATGTAGATCAGTGAACAAAGACAGCACAGCTCCCTGCTGGGAGTCAAAGACAAACTATCCCTTTTTTCTTATTTAGAGCACACATACACGCTAAAAAAGCATTTCCTCAGTCTGATTAAAACTAGACTGCTTTTAAAACAACAGTTATAGAGAGATGCTGGAGCAATATTAATGTGGTACACTGACTTAATATCTAGATAGCTACAGCCTTGAAAAGAATAACTTATGATTAGAGATTATGTGAAAGGCAATCATGTAGGCTTCTAAGACTGCAGCCATGCTGACAGTCTTGCAGTCGAACACACTGACACACTGTTCTCTCTCTCTTTTTTTCCTCTGTATGAGACAGCAAGAATAGCGCTGACATAAAGCATACATTCAAGTATCAGAACAGCAAAAGAAGCCTACCATCAGCACCACTGCCTGACCTTACCCCCAACCATTGAGCAATCTCTTAGTAAATACCTACATTTTCTGCATAGATCTGTATACTTTTGTAAAACATGCTCAGTTTGTTTCTAATGTCTACTTCCTTCAAGATATTCATAACTGCTGGACCATTTGCCGTCACTACTACTACCAGGTATTTATGAAATCATTGTCTCTATTCTGGGGCACAAATCCCATCAAGTGGCCATAAGTCTTAATGTATCCTTTTTTTTTGGGGGGAGGGGGGGTTGGGCATACTGCAGTCAATCCTGTATGAACATATAACCTGTTTCTTTTCCCTGTGTTTGCTAGATGACATGCCATGCATACTTAGAAATCTCCATGCGCTCCTCCAAGCTTTCAATATTCAGAGGACTGAAATAACGACATTCTAAACAAGACCATAAGTGCAAAAAGGAGTAATACCCTACTCCAACATACAGCTATCACATAGCATACACAAGTAACAAGGTTGGGGGGGGGGGGGCACAGCCTTCCATATCAAGGACAGTGGTGGGCAAAGTCCCCTAGAAAAAGAACTTTAAAGGTGTTGAAGCAAGTTTTGCTATTCTCTCTAGTTGCATTTTATTTTCTGAATTCATGGGACTTTCATAGGTCTTGTACATCTTGACAGGCAGCCAAGATCTCAGCCCATGGCAGGGGTGTCCACAGTATTGCAGAGATACACACGTCATAACACTATTATATGATCCTTCTTTTGAAAAGAAGGAAAACTGCCTAGATTGGCAGCATCTCATCTTTGAAGCATTTACGTCATCGTCTCATGTTTATATGATTTGCTGTAGTTCTGGAACATACAGTATGTTTATAGGACTAATAAAACTTTTTGTTGACAAATGATGACAGATCTAACTTTTCAAAATGCTGAAGACTCTAATCCATACTAGATTATACAAGAGATGAAAGTCTTGCCAAGCGCCACATCAGGATTTTTTGAATGCTATGTGCAGCTCTTTGGGCTTAACCTGATCTACATTATTATTTCATGACAGGTGAGTTTTCAGGTATAATTTGTTTGTCTCATGGTATTTTAAAGGAGTGCAACACTTCCAGACTATTAAGCATGCAAGACTCCAAGTTTTTGTTTAATATGAAGTTTTATCCATTCTCAGAAACTCTCCAAATTAAATACAATCCTGCTTCCACTTTGCCATATCATATATACCACCGTGGTAACCACCCAAAGTTTATCAAGTAATCAAAAGAATATTATGGTTAATACTATGCATAATATCAGAAAAATGTTATTGTAAAACATCTCCGCAAGAGACTCAGTACCTCCAATCCATCAGACAATCAGTCCATTTGTATTCTCCTTACCCTTGGAAAGGTCTGGAAAAAAATACTTATTTTACAACTCACTCAATACAAAAATAAATATCACCTTCTCTCTCAAAAGCAGCATGGTTTTTGGTCTGGGTGCAGTACATCCTCAGCTATCTGGACACTCGGCGACAACATTCTTCTTGGAATGGACAAAGGCCTAATTACTGGAGCTATTTTTATTAACCTCACCGAGGCCTTTAATCTTTCCACTCAATTCACATCTCAGATAGGCATTAGTGATGAGTAATTGTCCTGGTGCAAAAACAAGCTAAGTGCCACATCTCAGTAATTTCAATTCATTAACCTCGGTCAGGCCTTCTGTAGAATGGTGCCTCCCCCAAGGATTTATTCTCTCCTTTTCTGTCCACAAGAATAAACGGATTTACCCAATCTACCTCTCCTCCTTTATGCTGATGACATGGCCCTTTTCCACTCCAACTACACTGTTTCGTCTCTTCAACTCAAATTTTGGTATGATTTTCATGCCCTTACTCAATGGGTCAATAATAAACAACTACTGCTAAACTACAATGCTTTTTGTTACTCGGCAAGTCGTTTCTATCTCCTGGCCTCTAAAAATCTTCAACCATCTTAAAACTATTGAAAATGTTACTTCACACAAATACCTAGGGATTTGTTGTGGTCCCTTTCTAAATTTCCAACTCCATGTGGAGTGCAGGCAAAAAAAAATCAACTATCTCCTATTCTGGGCTAATAGAGTCTCCCCTCTTCTATCCAGACCTGTACAAATGCTGTTAGTACAGGTATCATACAGGCTTAGCTAGAATATTGCCTTCCTCTAATTGCTGCAGAGTCTAAAAGAAATGTATCCATCATTCAATCAATCTCAACCACCATTTGCCGATACATCACTCTATACCAAAGCAATTACCACTAAGTGGCTACCTGTGAAATAATCTGATTTTTCTACTTCCCTCTCAGTAATTTAAACTTATCAAGAATGACACCTTCCTCCCATTAGCCTCCAGACTATTCAGAGATGCACCAACATACAACCTTAGAAATTTTAACCACTCAATTCCTCTTTTCCAATCCCCTCAAACTAGACTTCACTGCAAAGACCATGCTTTCTCAGACCTTGGTCCTCAACTGTGGGAATGTCTCCAGTCTTTTCTTAAAAATAGTTCTTCTTACCCCATTTTCAAAGAACAACTAAAAGTTCATGTCTAGACTCCAGGAAAATTCATCTGCCATTTCCCCAGTTACAACTTTGCCATGATTCTGCTTTTGGTTGTGATTCTTTCAGCATGCCAACGTGCTGACTGATTTCCAATCTGCATACAATGCACATATATATTGTGTTTCCTCAGTCACTCTGTACATAATGCTATTTACCTATCGCCTTTATAATTTCAAGCCAAATACAATGTTCACTTTGCATACAATATGTGTCTGTATATTGCATTTTGTCTTTCATTCTACATATAAGGTCATGTACCTATTGTGTTTACCCTGGGCTAAGACTGAAATAGGTCCAATGGGACCAGTCCCCAATGTTGGTTAACAAATCCAAAAAAAAATATTCTGAGAAGGAAAACAGGGTGGTTTTGGGAACAAAGCCTGCTAATCTGACTATGCTGAACAAAACTAAACAGTCAGTATAAGAAATACAGACTGAAAAGTATAAAAAAGTATCTGAAATGCTTAGACCTTCTTCCATTGTTTTTCCTTTCCAAAATTAAGATGGCAGAAAATAAATAATGGATTAGTACATTATTCCAACCCTGTTTACAAGACTCTCTTCAATACTGACTAAGATCACGTGGGTCATTAATTGTGGACAGGGTGATATTATGACTTCATTTAACTCATTCCCTCCAGTATAGTTCTTTTGAGTGTGCACCTTTAACTCCAAGTGGGTGTGGCTTCAGTCTTTAAAAAATGAAGTCATCACCGTGCAGTTCTAACAAATACTCATTAACAGAGGTCAAATATCAATACAGTTGCGTTTGCCATCATGTATGCTTCAATATAATATATTCTGATATTTTGCATGTAGCATATTTAATGCCTAGAGGCACAGTAGAAGGTAACTGCAGAATTGCCTGTAACTGCACTCGGTTGTAATGAGTTAAAGCAGCATTTCTTAAATGGTGAGGCTAGCTTCCCTGGCGTACATCTCACCTCTCCAGAATTTCACAGTATGTCCAAAGAAGCGAATTTCCCTTGGATGAATAATGAGCATGTGAGCAAGGTCAGGGAGTGAGTAGGACAGCAAAAAGAAACTCCCCTCAGGATGTAAGTCCCCAACACCCTTAAGATCTAGGACTGTCCCCCACCAAAGACACCAAAGTCAGAGAGGTAGGAGACAAGCTGGCAGACCTCGCATGGAAGTGGGACTCCAGCAGCTGTCCCAAGGGGAACAAATGGGGAGGGGAAGCAACAACAGGAACAGAAACTCTCCCATTATTCCCCAAGTTACCATTTCTACATCCTCCCTTTCAGAAGGCTGAATATCACGGAAATTAAATTTGTTGTCACTGAATAAAAATACATGGAAAAGTGTTCTAGAAAGATAGTAACCAGCTCAACAATGTGGCATAAGGGACTCACTTTCCCCATTGGGTGGCACTACAGATGAGGCCAAGAATGGAGAACTGGCTTCTAATCAGAAGCATTGATGCCATAATAAGGAATTCGTAATGAATGTTGATGGGGCTGATACAATGACCACAGACCTTATAGATTTAGCAGTACTGGGGATGCAGTGAAACTTGGTAAACAGCGGACTTCTACTCATGCCTAGAGTCCTTTCTTTCAAAAATGGTACTGGTTGACTTGGAAGCAGAGGGAAGGAGGGAAAATACCATGGATGCAGCCTTCCCCCCTTAACTTTAAAAACTGATAAGCCACATTTTGGATTCCTTTGTCTGCCCTGCTGTTGCATCCTCAGCTATATGACCTACTCACTGCTACATGATGGTCAGTTGACAGCTCAGTACCTTTAATGACAGGACTGTCCAAACACACAACACCAGGTGTGATGTCAGACCCCAAAACCAATCAGCCTGTGGCTAAAGGGCACAGTCTGCAGCTTAAGTTCAGGAATGACTTCAGATCACTTGGAGGAACAGTGGGGCGGGGGATAGGAATCAGCAGTCAAGAGGCAGTTCTTCTATCCTTAGGAAGACCAGTAGCCTTGTGGGTAGCCTACCTGGAATGGCAGGATATTGCAATTTCATCGCCATGCCACTCCACAAGCTATGCATTCTGACTGGCCCCACACACAAGACTCCCCAGTGCCCTGTCCAGTATCTTCCATCAAATCTCTTGCTCCCTGGATGCTACTAAAGAATACCACAACTCCAATTCACCCAAGTCTTTTGGGTTTCTCATATCATGATGGGAATGGACCCCATTCCCAAGTCAAAGATGATTAAAGTTCATGAAATTAGCACTGCTTCAATATTTGATTTTAGTCAGAAATGCTCTTCTCAGCACCCACAATGTGCCCAGTAATGACTCCTTCCACAATTTACATGGAGTTACATGTATTGATAACAAATTTAAGTATGGCTACAAATTCTTTTTTATAAAACCCATTGCTCCTACTACTATTGGAACTGTCAGACTATCCTTCTTCCACATTGCTCTCATTTCTGTCTGCAAATCCTGGTAAGACAATGTAGTCAGTGGGTGTAGCAATTTCAATGATCAACACTACTTTTCCCTTCTTTCCATGGACCACTATATCTGGTTTTCTCTCATCTATTTTTTTTGAATTGTTGGTAGTTAGTGATCCCATGTGACAAACTTCATCATTTTCTATAATGCTTTGTGGCTCATGTTTCCAGTGTTTTTCAGCTACTTCAATATTATGTTTCTCATTATATTGTTGCTGATTTATTATCTCTCCATTGTAGAGCTGACCTGGTGATAGAATAACAATGAGTGTAGACTAAAGTGGCAGATGAAGGATCCAGAGTGTGTGGACATGATAACTGGGGGAATAGCCTGACAGCTAAGCATGCGATGTAGGGAGAACCATAACAGAAAAAACAACTTTGGTCCAAGATGCTATGGCATCATGTAAACTTAACAACATCCTTACATTTGAAAATATTGTTTGCAATGGATAATTCATGAGTAGCACAGAAATCCAAAACCATTTCATCACTAATGTTCATATCAGGCAATCACACTGCTACAGGCATCACTGTCACTCCTCATAAGTGCCCCGAAATACATAACAGATGAACTAAGACTGGAGGCAATACCCTGCATGACTGTCTTTTAAGAAGATCAAGTAACATGGATACAACTCCTGACTATGCCATTCTATATATGCAGTGCCTGCGGTATTTACATTATAAAACCTGAAGAAGATAGAATAGTTTAACATTTATTTCAAATAATTCTACATTAAGTGAATGAACATGGATCGTAAGATGAATCTCACAAACTCCTGAATGATTACTACTAACCTAGACGAAATACAAGTAAAAGAAATGCAGTTTGGCAAAAATCCTGCTAGCGTTATCATCTTTATATTTCAGGCTCTCAATGTCAGTCCACCAGTGTGGATTTCACATTTCAATTCTATAACAGGCAGGAATCCTGTCCATTGGTGACATACTTTTCCTCCAAGCATGCTACTGCCATCTCTAAAGGGGGAACCATGGCTCTACATGCTGAATTCCCTTTAGCTTTGCTGGTGCTAAGTATCATGGCAGTATGAGTAAAGCTGGCTTGAAATATATTTGTTAACACAGTGCTCCCACCAAGTGCCACCCTTATGGTAAGCCACAGCCACTGCCCTCTCCTGGATGGGCGAGCTGGCAACACCCGCTCAATCCCATCCTCACCTGCTTATTCCTACAGGCACCTCAGGACCTAGAAAGTCTGGTCATCTCTGGCATAATTATGGCTTTATCTTTCCATACCTTTGAGCTGGCCACAAATTTTGCTTGCCTTTAAATTTTGTTTTAATGTCTATTATGTAAAGTACTGCCTGCCATTATAGCACTGAAGGAAAAGGCTATGAACCGCTAAGGAGCATCATCCTATATCATGGGTTTGACGCTCTCTGTTGCCACTCAAACTGTATGATTTTGTGCAAGTTACTAACCACACAGATATTCAGGCCAGTCCTGTAAGGATGCACTTGTATCTAGTAGATGTACCTGCTACATGGATGAATAAAATAATTAAGACAAAAAACATCTACTTTTTACAGAGGTTAAAGGAAAGTAGCAGTGTCTCAAGTTACTTGTTTGTAAACCCTAAATATGGGCCTGTAGATAATTCTTAAGGGAAAATACAGATACTGCTAGGAACACTAATATCCATTACACCCAGTAGTCTTACTTTGGGGGTGACTGTGAATTTTAGAGTTGATTGGATTACGTGCTCAGAGTAAAATATGTAGCTTCAGCTGGCTGGAATAAATTTGAGAACTAAAGGATGAAACTCATATATACCTCTTAACCTTAGTAATGTGGGCAGTCACACTAGCATCCAAAGGCATCACACACTGGAAATTGTTTGTCAGATCAAGATATACATGTAAATACATCCTTACCGATGCATATTAGGTGTCTCTGCAGAATACAGCACAGTCAACTGTTACTGTCATACATTCATCTGATCTCAACACAAGCTCATTCTGTTAAGATACAATTTGCTAAGAATAAGCTAGAAAAATGCACAAATAACACATTTTTGAGGGAGGTCTGCAGCCCACAATGTGGTGGGGCTTTTCCCCTACAGCTTTTACTTATTATAGACAATTTTAAGGCCACAGTTACAAAAGGTAGAAGGACTCACACTCAACGAGCTGTGTCTTTGCAAGATAAGTCTGCAACTACCTCAACAGACCCCAAGAATCCATAACATTTAATTAATATCACTGTGAGGAACACTATCATTTTGTCATGTGTTAGGAATACACAAGCCTGAGTGAACCCCAAAACAGAGGTTTGATCAGTAATCCAATATATAAATTAAGGAAGGCAAAACAAGAAGCAAAATTCAATACTGCAAAAACAACAAAAATTCCAGAAATGTGTGATCACATGGGTGTCGGTGAATGCAGTTTTCTTCCCTAACATTCTTTTTTAAATTTTACACAAATGTACGTTCCTGCACCTGTCTATTTGCCGTACTTTTATAAAATCCATTCAGCTTTCTCATATTTACTGTTACCATCTTACCTCTACAAAATGAAATCTCATTTTGTCACAAACTGCTTTATTTCAAGGCTACCCTAGTTTATAAATGTAACTAATTTCCCCCTGCACCACTCAGAGGCTGCAGTAACTATAATGTGCATTCTGCCACAGTATGTGAAGTCACGGCAGCAACATTATTCACTACTATCAAAAGATATGAAGCAATCAGAAGGCATAAACTACTGGTCTCTATCTGTTTCACTCACAGGGCTATGCCATTTTTATGGGCAAGGCAGATTTGCGACAATGAAATGCTAGCATCTGGTGCCACAGAGAGACCACAGTCAAACAAGCCAAATGGCTATTCTGCAATCATCGTAAGACCCTGTGACTTTCCCTAGCTCTCTCTCTCACTTCACTGCTCTTTCAACATTTGCGGTCAGAGAGATCCTAAGTACCTTGCTAACCAAGACCGTTAGTTATGAGCGAGAGGGAGGGAGTTGAGAGAGACTGAGAATAACCAAGACAAAATACATATAGAAATGGCAGGATGCACAATAGAATGCAAACAGCCAACTGTTACAGACTTGAACACTACGGTCAGAAAAATGAAAAAAAAAATGTTTTAGTATCTCTATATTTTTATAGTACTTGCTTCACTGCATTAGTCTTAACGGGTAGATTTATCCTTATAATTTGTTCATAGGGAAGTTACTAGGTATTGGCCTTTAGCCAAGGGTTTAGCGCATGTTTAGATAAGTCAGCACCCAAAGCCCCTGTCCAGCAGGGACATAGGTGGAATCCCAGGGGTGTATTCTCTGTTTCCCATCCAGTTATCCAGGTTGCACTTAAAAAGGGATAATGAGGTACTCTGCTTGACGTGGAGAGGGAGTCTATTCCACAGATGAGGGAGTCTCTGGGACACAAATCTGTCTCACCAAGTCCTATTGATATCACAGACCAGGTTGAGGTCGTGTGTATGAGTTGCTCGAGTGGAGCTTGACTTGTGGATATGCAGCAGTCCCATCAAGGTGGGGACCGAGATTGCTTTGTATGCCAGACAGAGGTCACTTCTGAGGAGTCTGTATGAATCTGAGTAGAGACAGGGCTTTCAGCCTATCTGTGTAGGGTAGGTGTTTGAGGCCCTGGATTCTCCTGGTGAGGAACCTCTGTGGTGTCTCCAGCTGCTGCACGTGCTTTGCAAGGTACATGCCGAAGGGGGTGTTGTACTCAATAATTGGCGTTAAAAGGGAAGAATACAGGGATCTTATGACCTCTTTGTCCCTAGATGACATACCCTTACTTATGACGTGGGCCATGTAGAAAGCTTTCCATACAATGGAAGTAACATGGTGGTCAAAAGTTAGGTTGCTATCAACCTGGCTGTCCAAATCCCTTACTACTGATTGTGTACTTAGGACGTTGTTATTAGTGTGATAATATGTTGGGACGTCACTCTCCCCAAAGGTGATGATGATGCATTTTTTAGCATTCAGATTGAGGCCACGTTTCTGGAACCAGTCATTTGGGTGACACCCGCTTGGAGGACGTCCACATCTCTTGGGGAATTGATGACTGCACCCAGCTTGCAGTCATCTGCAAATTTGGTCAGCCATAGCCAACTGGTTTTGGCCTGCACCTCAGAGAAGTATATCCCAAATAACAGAGGCCCCATGACCGATCCCTGGGGTATGACCCTAGTTATGGGTGTACTGCTTGAGGTGGCTTCTCTTATTTTGATTAGGTGGGTTCTATCAGTGAGTCAGTTTGCTACCCATCTAGTAACATATGGATTGATGCCTAGTTGAGAGAGTTTATCTACTATGCCTGAGTGGGGAATAGTGTCGAAGTCTTTGGCCAGGTAAATGGGTTAAAGGGAGTTACCATAAATGATCATTTTTATTTTCAGCTAAAAGTCCTCTTTCTCACATTACATTCTCCATATCCTCATATTTGTTTTGCCATACCTTTCCCATTAGGTTGTTTTGACAATACACTTAAAATGGGAGTTCTCTGAACTGTTGCTTTAAGAATTTCTAGTGAGAAAACTTGTATTTTTTTAACCTTTAATTTATGCTGCCATTTTCGAAATGTTTAGCAGCTATGGAGAGTGGTTAAATGACCTGCTCTTATAAAAGGTAAATCTCATATTCTCATATATTTACTCACTTTAACAGCCAGGTGTCTGAACCTTCCAGTGCTACCCACTGAAATGTGGCATCACCTCTAATTTTTCTCTCTTTTCTATTTTGAGGCAGACAAGATCCAAGTTACATAATATCTTTCATGGTTTAATAATACTTTATGGAAAATGTGCAAAGGAAAAGAGGGCAGCACAGGCATCTTCATATGTAGCCTTGCACTATGGCAAACATTCACAAAGTGCAACAACATGCAAGAGACTTGGACAGCGTTTCCTTAAACTGTACTGCAAGATTTCATACAGACCCAACGTGGTGTGTAGTAACCTCTTACCACCTCCGAAATCATGTGAAATCCAAAAATAATCACAGGCAAATTTACTAAAGCAGGAGATCGATATTAAAAAATAACACTAGTTATTTAAAAGCTGATATGTATAAGATAATCAGAATCAGCAGGCATTTTCTGATGCAAAAGAAGTCTATATAGTTTTAACAACTTAGTATTTGTTGACTAATTTAACACCTTTTGCCATCACAAATTTTATGAGAGAGAGACCAAATATCTGAGCCAAACTCAGTGATGTCCCTGAAAATCAGAGAGTTAAGAAAGAAAGTAACTCAGAAAAGCCATATGAAGGGTAAAAGCTTCATTTACATGTGATAATGTAAATTATATTACTCCAGATGGAAATATACATTAGTTTGTGGAAAACTTGTGTTTAGGGAGTGAGCAACCTTTAAGCAGGTGAACATGTCAATGTCTGACTACTGTGGTAGGGCTAAAACCAAGTTAAGTAAAACTGATTTAAAGACGTTATTTTTTTTTCTTTCTTATTTTCTAATGGTACACACATTTGGTCTCCAAAATATGTGTAACTTTGCGTCCTTTTCTTTCTAAACACAAAAGGAGAGGAAGAGAGAGAAAAGTGAATCTACTGTTTGAAACTTTAAGATATAACCTCTTATATCTTCTGTGATAGCAGGTCATAAAATGCAAATGCAGTTTACTTAAAACAGTAGCTTACCAGAAATGGGAAAAGAAAGCAGACATTAAAATGTAGACAGTTAATAAATCCTTTAATAATTCACAAACGTCATGTTTGAGTTAATAAATCCAGCATGTAGGCTGTTTCTGGTTTTAATATAATTAAGCCCTTGTCTTTTTCAGGTGGAAGAACTGTTTTACTTGCTTTTGCTGTCAAAAGTGAGTTAATAAATGATGGAATGCTTCTGTGGAATATAAATGTGGAAATGGAATGTATAAATATTTGAGACTAGTATTTTGTTTCTGTCTCGTCTTTGCTTGGAAGATGTTGCAGTAACACCTCCCTTGTAAGTTTATCTGCAATTTATACCCATTGTCTTCCAAGAAATTATAGAAGTAAGTGTTTGGTATTGTAAACTAGATGTTGTCAGATGCGTGTACCTACCTTAGGTAGGATTTTTACATTGAATATTCCTGCATGTATAAATAACTGTTTATTCTGACACTGCTTGTATACTTTATTATTCCTATTTAATTTGTAGCTACACTGTTTGCCTTTTTGTAGTTTATTCACTTTTAACCTCTTATGAATGATATTTTTATTACATATGTAATACTGCTAGTCACTCTCAGACATGAGGAATATTTTATCATTGTAGGTCAAACTGTCTCCTAGTTATATTTATTTATAACATTGAGATTACCACCAGTAAAAATATTAATGATTACAATTACAAATTCAACAATCAAGAACAGCAGGTAACTGGCCATTCTAAGGTGATGACAATTCTACTGTGCCAGTAAATGAGTGATTGGAGACCTCTGCCAGTCTTCCCTAGGACTGGATTGTGTGTGTGTATATATGTATGTACATGCATACACACACATGCATGCATTTTATTACAACTGCTTGGAAGGCAGCTACCATGGGTAAAGGACACTAGACACTGACAAGAGTACTGAGAAAGGGATCTGAGGGTGCCAGTTCAAAAGACTCAAAGTGGACTGTGTGCACTCTGGGGAGATGTTGAAATCTCATAACCAGGAGCAGTACATAGCCCCTTTATTATTTTGGGATCAGGTTACATTTTGTGAATTACTTGAGTTGGACTTGTGTGCACTTTTACTTTAAGCTGCTGGGCGACAGCACTGTGACTCAAGTCTATCCCCTCTGATGCCAGCTTGGAGCTTTTTTTCTTCACAGTGGTGGTGGTGTCATCAATCCATAATATTTTAGGTGGAATTGAGGGATTTATAGACTCCATCCATATACCTTATTATCACATATTTCTATGGTATCTGTGAGGCTCACATCATATACATTCAACTTCTCCTCACATAGGAAATGCACATTAGCAAACAGCAGAAAATCAAAGTAAAAGAAGAGCTCTTTTCCGTTTTGAACTGAACTCACAAAATGAATTTGCAAGAATATGTTTTTAACAGGAAAATATATTCATTTAGTAATGTTTGCAATAGGCACGTGATCTTCTAATCGCACGATTTTCATATATTTAAATGTGAATTTTATGAGTTATTTGTCCTGATGAAGCTCTTTTGCACTAAAGAATGAAAACAATCAGCTTACTGTTTGTCTGCTGTTGGATTGCGGTTTTGAGGGTGATTTGTGCACAGTTCAGTTTTTTTTTCAGTTTTTGCTCCAAAGATAATGAGGTTGTTTTTGTTTCTTAAACATGTTCTAAAGAATAGTGCTACGACTAGGACACAGTTAAGGAGGCAGCTGCCCAGGATGCAAGCTCAGACTCAAGCACAAAAGATGGCATGTTGAAGCTTGTTAAATGTCTTTTGGTGTGAGTGCATGTTGGCAACTATAGCAGAGAGCTTGCATACCTATTTGGTACAGCTTTCTGTGATTTTTTTTTCCTTTTTAGGTCCTCAACTTCTCAGGAGCTCTGATTCTAAACCCAACAGTAGAGAAGTAAAAAAGGGACAGGGCAAAAGTACATCTCAAGAAACTGGGTTTACCAAATATAAGTGAAATGTTACAGAATAGCATTCTGCAAAGAAAGCTGTTACAGGAACAGGCATTTTTATACATCATAACAAGGGCTTTTCTACTTTTTTTTAATCTGCTCCCCCAAGGGACCTTGTTCAGTGGCTCTTCTACCTTCTTTCAATTGGACCATTTTTTTGGGTGGAATGTTAGCTGGGTATTCCTTAACTGGACAAGAGCTCATGGACAAAATGTTCTTGTCAAGGAACTCCATCAGCCTTCCATTCCTCAGGGATAGCTGGGTGGTAGGCTGCAGGCCAGACTCATTTTCCTGGGAATGGTCTTCCTATTCCCCTTAAGAACTCCCCCCAAGCAGCTCCTCAGAGTTCCCAGTCACTGCATTGCAAGGGAGAGCATACCTCTACATGCTTTCCCCTCACTGCATAAACTAATGATAGCACAAGCTCCACTGACTCCTACCTCAACTGGGTGAAGATCTAGTGCACCTGTGTGGTGAGGCAAAGCCACCTTAGGAAGGATGGGTCAGCAGTCCCCAGCAAGAACCTACAGCATCCAAGCAAATAAGCAAACCCAGGTCACCAAGTTTGTAGTCGGTGCTTTATTCATCTATGTCATGGAGATGGCTAGGGGCTTTATTACTCGGAGATGTTAGAGTGAGGCTCCAGTAAGAATGCCATCTTTTGTTTAACTTTCTAGCAGCATTGCAATTTTTCATTAATTCATTCCACTGTACGCAGTACAGTTTTATACAGTATATAATCTTATGGTACAAGACCTCATAACTATGGTCAACTTACTTATTCTAGCTTGAGTTCTCAAGCTTAAACAATGTGTGCTCAAACATAGTGGCTCAAGCTGGTATCAACTAAGAGATTTCCAGCTCAATTTTTTGTACATTGAGATATACATATGCAATTATGAGCAAGTTGTGTCGTTTAATGTTAGTGCACCAAAGAGAAAGCATAAGACAAGCATTATACTACTCTTCAGGAGTCATTCTTCGAGGCACAGAAACCTTGGAGCAAAAATAATGTCTGAGGATTGGGTAGAGAGTTTGATCCCCCCTGCAACAAATACTTATTTCTGACACACTTGTTGACAAATTGAGTACACTGAGCATATCAATCTTAATAATACATGTACTTGAGCTATAATTTATCCAACTGATTTACAGAAGGATATTCCAATTATATTTTGGATTCCTTACCCCAGATCCATCCATACAAACCCCTAGAAATAACCTACACTGCAAAGCCAGCATTTCCTAGTCTTATTCCTGAAACTATAGGAATCTGTGCCCTCTAAATTAAAAGATATCACTCCTGTTCTATATTCTCACCAAAGCACACCACTCCCTATTGACTAACCTGCAAGTCAGCTAAAGTATACTGATACAGTTACAGTCAAATGTTGTTGTGTCTTTCGGCTTTTCCCAGTTAGGGGTCGCCACAGCAGAACAGCAGTCTGCTAATGATTGGCAGTTGATTTTTACATGCTGAGTTGCCGGCCCTAATGCACAACCTTCAACGAAGGTATGCCCATTCACGCACGTTTCCACAGTAGACGCTCTAGCTGAGAGCAAAAATCAAAGTGAGTGAATCTGCCAAGTCAAAAAAGCTACTCCACCCACAAAGCTGCCTAGTTGGCCCTGACGCACTGCACATCCATCCATACCCATAACTGTATCAATTTCCCTGCTAGCTGAATGGATTCATGATGAGGTACCTGCGATACAAATTGTGTCCCACAACTGTGCTGAAATGGCAAACTAGTCATCTTTGTGATTGGTATAAGTTTTCTTTAATGATAAAAAGTGGGTCTATATTTCAGCATTGAATGGGCTGTTAACCAAATGCCCTTTTACTGACGCATATTAAGCAAAATACAAAAACTCCAAACGGCCACAAAAGTGAATTTTTTTCCCAGGGGAAAAAATTGATTGGCCACCATCGGGGATTTGCCACTTCCTCCACTGCAGTGCAATCTCAGACTTGGTATTTAGTTATGGGAGTGTGTGGAAGGCACAGCCCTCCACTTGGTACGGTCTGGATTTTTTCTCAAGAACACTCGCCCATCTACCTAAATACCTGACTAAACTACTTAAAACTTCAACAATGCATACTTATTCCTCCCACAGGAAGGGTATCAGAGACAAAGTCTCCTACATCTGTTACCTAAAGTGATTTTATCTGGACTAATCTTTGTACTCAATTCCTGAAAGTTATTACAAATGTTGCAAATATTTGTCAAAGTATGGCATCACTACATGTAAAGAACTTGAAAATGCCGTTTCCACATTAGCATAGGCTCACAAGTCATCACTGACAACTAATAAGCATTCGTTTTTGGTATCTGTTTCTCCTCCATGCCTGTTGACCATCAGCTACCTCCATAGCAGACTTCCAGGCACACAGATTCTACTTTATTGTGCCACTCTCTGAAACCCTCATTACCCACTGAGGGACCTCCCATTTGTAAAGGAAATGTACTTTTCAGTGCTATATGGCAAGGGAGGCAAAAGATTTCTGATGACCCCATTTCTCCACCCTGCACCTTGGCATATCTGCTGAGGAAGTGGGGCTACAATTAAGGCTCAGTAGCACACATGTGCGTGTCTAAATCAATCTATAGTACAATCCACTGCTTGGTACATCGGTCCACATAACACCACGGTCTTCAGTGCCACTTCACTATTCCCTAGCCTCTGCCAACATTCAGCACAGAAGACCACCAGGCTTTCTGTATCTGTATGACATGGGTGGTACCACCTACCCCTCTATCATCTCCCCTCATTAACTCTTCCTATCCCAGGTGAGTAATCAGTCCTCAGACATATTATTCTTAGTTGGAGCTTTATCACTGTATTCCCCCCATGCTGAAACCTTTACAAAGGCACTCTATGAGCATCTGCAGAAATGCATGGATTGTGCTATCCCAAGTAAAACCAAGACTCACTCCTCCAAGAAAAGGAAACCAATCTGGTGGACCCCTGCTATAAACAAGCTATACAACAGAAGGAGGAAACTAACACAGAAAAGAGTAAAATCCCAAGAAGGAAAGACATCCCTGATCAGTATCAGCAAGAAACTATGATCCCTCATTAAATCATACAAGGCTAGGTTTCTAAAGAAAAATTGCCAATGATTCCAAAGATAACCACAAAGTATTCTTTAGCTATGTCAAGAACCTAAGTGGAAACTCTCAGATCTGCTCTGAGTTAGTGAAGAATGGCACAAAATACACTGAACCGACTGATATTGCCAACATTCTGGCAGACAGGTTTAGTGCAAACTTCACCCCCCTCTCACCCCCTAAAGGACCCATAACCATACCAGAAGAATGTAGGGCCCCGTCAATCACCAACACACAGGTTAAAACAGCCCTATCCAAAGCCAAAAACACAGCTTCAATGGGACAGGACAGTGTCCCAGGCTGTGTCTTACAAGAGCTCCAAAATGAACTAACCCCTCACCTAAACACACTGTTCAAACTCAGCTTCTCTACAGGCTACGTACCCACAGAGTGGTGCACAGCAACAGTTATCCCGCTCCACAAAGGTGGAGCCACAATGGACCCCAGGAACTATCGCCCTATAAGCCTGACTAGCCTGGTCTGCAAGGCTATGGAACACATCATCATGGAACTCATTAACAGAGACATTGGGAACCTCCAAACCTTGGACCCTACCCAGGTTGGCTTTGTTAAGGGCAGATCATGCCTCCTAAACCTGGTGGACTTCTTTGAGACAGTTACCAAGGCATTAGACGAGGGAAAGGAGGTCCACACAGCCTAACTAGACCTCGCAAAGTCTTTTGACACGATTCCCCATTCTAGTATTATAGACAAGCTCACCAGCTCGAACATAAACCCCTACATCATGAGATGGGTTGCCAACTGGCTCATGGATAGAACCCACATGGTGAGAGTCCGAATCTAAACCAGTTACAAGTGGCGTCCCCCAGGGTTCAGTCCTAGGACCCCTCCTGTTCGGTATATACCTCTCAGAGGTACAGGCAAGCATAGGAGGACTATGACTGACCAAGTTCACAGACAACTGCAAACTAGGGGCCATAACTGACTCTCTGGCTGATACAGACACCTTCCAGAAGGGTCTCACTGAGACAGATACCTGGTGTCAAAATCATGGCCTCAAGCTAAATGCCAAAAAGTGCATAGTCATCCCCTTTGGAAAAAATAAAGCACCCACGAACTACCACATAGGTGGTAGTCCCATAAATACAGAAAATGTAATAAGGGATCTGGGGACCCAAGTAGATAGTAATCTCTCCTTTGCTAATCATATTGCCAAGGTGGTTAGAAAATCCTTCTATGTGGCCCACCTAATCACAAAAGGGTTCGCATCTAGAACAAAAGAGGTTATTGGGCCTCTCTACTCATCACTTATTAGACCCATCATAGAATACAATGCCCCATTTAGGATGTACCTTACAAGACACCTGCAACAGCTGGAAAGACCACAAAAGTACCTCACCAAGAGGATTACTGGCCTCAAACAGATGCCCTATGCAGCCCGACTCAAGAAACTCCAGCTGTACTCGGTTGCATACCGCTTAATCAGAGGTGATCTCCGCCTGACATACAAGGCCATGTCCAACCCAGAATTGATGGACATGCTCCACCTAAAAAAAAACAAATCCTGTGGAGCCACACCCTCTAGAGATATAAACCTCACCACAACGATAAATAGGACATGCTGGAGGGATAGATTCCTGTCCCAGAGACTCCCCATGCTTTGGAACAGGATTCCAATATATAGCAGGCAGCGCCCTTCACTAACACTCTTCAAGAGAAACCTTGACGGGTGGATGGGAAACAGAAAATTTACCCTGGGGATCACTGTAGTGGCTCTGCTGGACAGAGGCACAGGGAACTAATCTAAGGGGGTGGCGAAAACCAACACATTCTGGCTAGGCTTATAAATGCCTTTGGGCAGATAGCCTAGTACTTACCTATGAATCTATGAAACTATGAACTACTATTCTTTGGATGTCGTCTTAAACTCAAGATTCAAATCAGTCCATCCTTACTTTTTGAATTCCAACATTTGTATGAGAACAATACAATATTCCTTTCTGGCAAAGCAGTCAGAAGTTCAGCATTTTTGTGTATTACTTCATCCATACCAAGAAGCTATCCTTTCTACTGCAGAAATGTCTTTTTTCATGATCACTAATGCTTCCACAACATATCTCTTCTTGAGTTTCCTTGGCATTACTATTCTGAAATCTCTAAGAAAATACTCCATACTCTGAAGCTGTTCTCTTGGCTTCGCATTTTTCAAACCATTCTTAGTGTTGCTGCATCTGGATTATCACTTTTTATTGGGTCTGTGTTAAATCAGCAAACACTTAAAGGGAATGCTGATTTATCGACCTTCTTAAAGTGAAAGCTTAAACTCCTGAACACTCAGTACAGCCCCCCATACTTAAATATACCAACTCCAAGATTGCACCACAGTGGAGGAAATGGCAAAGTCCCAAAAACGGGCCAGCGAATTTTTCCCTGGGAAAAAAAATCACTGTTTCGAGTGTTCAGGATTTTCAGCTTTCAGTTAAAGAGAGTCGCTAAATCAGCATTCACTTTTTTAAGCATTTGCTGACTTAATATAGACCCTTTTTACTTTGGTCTTGAAGGCCATTCCTCCAAAATTCATTTGCTTTTTCAGTACTGTTCTTTTGTACTGCAATTTGTCTTTCTTAATGAGTAGTCATCATATTTGGCAATCACATTCACAGGCAGCAGCTAGTCTAGCAGATCTCTTACCATGTTCTGTGAAAGCTACAGGAGCAATTGACAAATGACCACCACCATGGTCGTTCCTTTGCTGTGCAGCACTGAACTGGTACAGCCAAAGCCTTAAAGGCCATCAATCCATTCCAAATGAATTCTGAGGTAATTCTTTGTCATCACTGTTGTTTTGCCTTGCCCTTAACCATGAAACTGTTTACTTAACAGACTAAGCTGTCACTCTATTTAGACTTCCCAAAAACAGCTTTACTCAATGACATCCTACCTGTACTGCTTTAAGTCATCCACAAAAAGTTAAGTCACACATGCATATGAAAGTGTAATTACAAAATATTTAAAACTTGTTCAAATAATACAAAATGTCATTTGGTCTTAAACATGCAAAAGTGACATTTATAGCAAAAATACTTAAGCATCAAGAGAATGCCAACCTGGGAGAGTAATCTGATATAAAACAACGTGAATAAGAGGGAGTATACAAGTAACTGGGAATGGATGAAGGTAATGCAAATTAGCAATAATCCATGACTGTGCATGGGTATATTAGCATTTACCCACAGCTGGTGTGGTTTTCGCTGGAATATTTAAACAATGCCAACTGTGGGTAAATCCTGATATACCCACAAAAAGGAGTGAATTATTGCTTTTATATAAATGACATTATTTAATAAAGAAATTATCTTTCTTAAATAATGTCTTTGTATGATGGCACTTCAGTCTTCTGTGTTGTCTTCTGTGGACTGATATAGTGAGCATGTGTATGATTCACATGTTCATAAGCGTTTACTGGGCTAATGGCCACTAAAGCCTTTTTAAGCCTAGCCAGTAAGTTCATAGCTAATTACTAGGCTGACTTTCTTAATAGGAAACTACTGCAACCAAAACCTCTGCAAGGACGGCAGGTGCTCAGGCTCAAAAACCAAAATACATATCGATAAAAAGCCAGCACCCAACTGGAGCATACATATTTTAATGTGTAAAAAACACAAAAAACAGGCCGGTTTTGGCCCAATGGCCTTTTTCAATGTAAAACACAATCAGTAGATGCACCACATTATATACCAAAATATAACAGAATTGAACATAAATTAAACAATTATTATAAATGTTCATTTAGACCAGGTGGAAACAATCCTCCTAATTTCACAATCCAAGATTTTTCTTTTTTATGTAACAATTTATGCCAACCTGTTTTCACGGATCTATGTCTTAAATTCTATCAATGACAATAAATTTAAAGGTTGCTGTCTTATGAATGATAGTATGCATTTATATAAAGCATTTGCTGAATGTTTATTTTTAATGTTGCTGAGATGGTCTGAAATATGCAATTTTAGGGGTCAGGAGGTTTGGCCAACATAAAAGGCTGTACATGAACAGGTTACAAGATAAATAGCCCAATCACTATTACAATTACCAAACACTTTAATAGAAAAATACCTTAGAAGTATTTTTACTTGAAAACTCTTATAGTCTGACAAATTTACAGAAAGAACAATGGCCACAAGGATGGCACACCACCACTTGTGTACCGTCCAATGTAGCTTGTACAGAGCATTCCAAGGGCACAACATGTTTGTAATGACTAAAGTGACTACCCAAGATCTTACCCCTGTGGAAAGAGAATGAACACCTATTACCTAATAAATCACACAATCTATCATCAGTCAAAAGAATATCCCAGTGTTGTTGCACTATATATAGAAATACATGAGTGTTCCTGCCATAGGGTAGTAATGAATCTGATTTTACTGTCCACTTGAGGACGATGATTCTTATATTTAAGAAGATCATTTCTGATAAGTAGTTGCACTTCCCTACTGGTCTGCCTAACCTTAGCCAAAGAATATCCACGTTCCCTAAACTGGTTTATTAAATCTTCATCAAAATGCATATAATCTTCAGTATTTGAGCAGATTCTATGTATACGCATAAATTGTGACTTAGGGATATTGGCAATGATGTGTTTCGGATGACAGTTGGAGGCATGTAGTAACATATTTGAATGACAGGGTTTTCTTTACAATGTACTAGATAAAGTACCATCAGGTTGTTTGGATATAGTGATATCCAAAAAAGAGATGCAAGAAACATCATAATTGATTCTAAACCTGATACCCCATTTATTTTCATTCAAATACTGGACAAATTCCTGTAAATATACAGTGTCCAACTTTCACACCATCCAGCAGTCATCCAAAATCATACGCCAAATATCAATTTCCCCAAGAATGATGTTATGATTATTATCATATATATATAATGATCTGCTCAAGATAACCCATGAAAGGGTCAGCATGTATGGGTGCAAACGATGCACCCATAGCTGTACATTTCAACTGCAAGTAATATTTAGTATTAAAGAAAAATACATTTTTGACAAGACATGCTCAGTCAAACATAAAATAAATGTGTTGAAACCAGGACTATATAAGGACATTTTATTAAGCCAATATTCCAGGGCACACAAACCCACCCAGTGTGGAATGCTATTGTAAAGGGACGTAACATCCAGTGTACACAACAACCAACTGGGTTCTAATTGGGTATCGGAAACGATATTCAAAAATTCCGTTGTGTCCTATATCCTGGCTCTAACTCCAGATAATAATGGCTTAAGGTACATAGTAAGGTAGGCAGACAAAGGTTTAGTGAGGGAACCTTTATCAGAAACTATGGGTCTTCCTGGAGGTTTTTTGAAATCTTTGTGAATTTTTGGAAGAAGATAGAAATATTGTGATGATGGATCCTTAACATTCAAATGAAACATTGTATGTTTATCTATAATGCCTTCATTAACTGCAGACTCCAAAAAGACATCAATTTATTTTTTAAATTCCACTGTAGGGTCATAAGGCATGCAAGTATAAAATCTTGCATCTTGTAACTGATTACAAGCTTCTTCAACATATAATGATTTATCCATTACAACCATTGCTCCACCGTTATCAGCTTGAACAATAACAAGATTCTTATTATTTTTCAAATGTGTCAAGGCATTCACTTTACCTATCGACAAATTTAAAGGAGAAACAGATTTTTTGACAATTCAAACCAAAATGCAACTCCTTTAATATACATTTTTGAAATACCTCTACATTTTTATTCCTAGGTGGGACAAAGGTTGATTTATTGAACCTGAAGCTATTTTCATTAGCACATTCAATGCCCTGAAACTGTAATTTAAGGCTAAGCAATCTACAAAATGCATACAAATCTTCAACAAAGATATACTCAGAAACAAAAAACCCTGGAATGAAATGTAGACCTTTATTTAGTAGCACATAATAAGATTCAGAAAGAACAACTGAAGAGATATTAATGACATTGTTGGGGGAAGTTACCTGGGTTTCAGAAAGTTCAACATTGCTTCCAAGCAGCCATCTATGCTTACTTCTGGACTTGTGTTTCCTACCCCCCTCCTTCTTTTGTTAAAGATAAAGGGACTGAATCTGAATTGTGTGATAAATTATCTTGTGCCACATTACAAGACTTCTTTGTGGCTGGTGATGCCTGCTATCTATCAATTTATGTGTCAGTATAAGAGGACGAATCCTCACCAGAAGCATCAATAATAGATCTTTTCAAAATGGACTTGTTTCTTTTTCTCTTTTGTGCCGCAGGTAAATACTCTTTCTGGGAAAATCTAACATTTTTACCACTTTTCATGTATTCAAAGGGCTTACACCAAGTTGGTAGTCCCTCAAATCTCTGTTACATTTATGAATTTTTCTTTCTTTTGAACTTTGTTCAAACTGAAGAAACTCTTCCTTATGTTTGTCAAAACATTGTTTATAAATGGCAGAACCTTCAAAAGATTTTGCCTTTTCACAAATTTGAGTAATTTCATATATATATATATATATATATATATATATATATATATATATATATATATATTCTACGTTCATAGAACTCATGTAAAGTTTTAACAACCTGTAAAGATGTTTTCTGCTGAATATCAGCCCAGGAAGACAATGATAAATAATCAGGTTGACCTACTAAAGGTTTAATACAAATTCTCAAACCCCTAGTGGTGATTTCTTTTTCTAAATAAGCTTTAAAAAGCCTCAAATGCCAAGCAGATGATCTAAGATTTTTCATGTTATTTGTAAGCTGGTCAAACAAAGAGGTACATGGTAAATCCTGACTGCATTCAACCTGGACTCCTGTATTATTTATATTACCCATCCCAAAAAACAAAATATCTTCTTTATCTGCTGATAAACCCTTTAGAATAAGCCGTTAAATCCATACTGAAAAATGCTAACAATAAAATAGTTTGGCTCATACAACCAAACAGTACTATTTATCACACACACATAAATATATATAACAAAGAAACCAAACTGGCTAATTCACAATGAATAAACAAACACTATCATCCAAAATGGGATGAAAAGTTTGTGATATAGATGTATAATAGCCCCAAATGGTTTCACAAGACCTTGAAACATACAATAAATGCAATTTAAATAAAAAATAAAACTTGAGTCCTTCAACTGAAAACAAAAAAACAAACACTTGTCCATCAAAGCCAAACGATTTTAACAGTCGAACATGGCTCCTGTTTGTCCACAAAATAAGTTGTTTTCTCATTGAAAATAAGTCAAGGCCCCAAGAAATTTTTTAAACAATTTAAAGGCAAGGATAACACAATAAATGTCTTGAAGTGAAAAGGACTTATTCAGCTTCCAAGTGACAAAATCAGAACGGTATTCATCTCTTCCGTTAAATCGCCATCAGGAAATCGAAAATCTGAAGAACTGATGGTATTCATCTCTTCCGGCCTTCACAATAGCTGAAACATGCCCAACACTCCTCCAAAAATTACCATTATAAACATGAAACACTTACCACTTACATATGACCATTGATACATATGCTGGTAGCAAACGCGACAGTTTAGAAACATAAACTGATAGTCCTTGCCCAAAAATAATTCTCCCCAACAACAGAGAAAAGGAAATATTGAAAAAAAACTCATTGGAGCCCCTTTGCTTAACAAACAGGTAACAAATGTGACCCACTGCAGTCTTCCATGACTGCCAGGCCTTTTACTTCATATGTTCTTATTGGAACAACAAAACTTATTTATAGAATGGCTTGCTGAATGTATAAAAAATGCATCCACTTCCCATGTTTTGAATGTCAATTATACAGCAAATTTCAACCAGGATCTATAAATTTTATGGAAGAAGCCAACAGTCTATAACATACCATGGCTTTTCACTATTGATAAAAGAAAATCGAGGGTATGTAAAAAAACACAAGCCAGAGCAGTCTCTGTTCCCAGTATTGTAGCCAGATATAGTTACCAACAGATGTAAATCCAATTCATCAAAATGAATAATGCCTTCCTGAAGACGGAACCTTGCCATTCCCCAAGAGCGTTGTCACAAATGAAGAAAATCTTATACTCCCAGCAACATTAGAAGCACAAAGCCTTTCAAACACAAAGTGAACCTTATAAACGAATAACCATGATGGAACCAATTGGCCTCAGTATTCCATTAGGAGACAAGAGTTGCCGAAAATATGGATGCAACAAGAGCTGAAAACAGAAGCTGTTGCACCAGCAGACTGAAGCAAAGGAAACTACCGCAACCAAAACCACTGCAAGGATGGCAGGTGCTCAGGCTCAAAGACCAAAATACATATCAACAAAAAGCCAGCACCCAATGGGAACATACATATTTTTAATGTGTAAAAACACAAAAAACAGACCAGTTTTGACCCAATGGTCTTTTTCAAAAAACTTTCTTAATAGGCTTTTTAAGCCTATCCAATTTCTTTCCCAAAGGTGAGAATCAAACACTGTACCTTGTGTCATGAGTCAAACACCTTATGCATTATACAATGCCCCGATCACTTAAACTTTATACACACACATGTGCACACAAACATATGTGCAATTTAGTGTAGCCAGTAAGGAAACATGTTATTTGAAGATGATGTGAAACCAGTGTATCCAGAGGAAGCCCAGACAGAATATGCAAACTCTAAATATATAATGAAAATAGGTCAGGACTGAACCCTGAGCCTGAAGCTGTGAGGCAGAAATCTTGCCACTCAGCTATCATTCCCACTCATGCACAGTACATCAGTACAGTGCAGGAGAAGCAATGGAGAAAACAGAACCTCCATTGCTTTTTTTACGTTTAGAAAGTCGGGATTTTATCTGGGACAGAAAAATACAAGGAAAATCACGTTTCCATTTCTTTAGTTTTGCATAACATATCTGATTTTTGTCATATTTTGCTCTCCTCCACCATGTGCCAAAGGAAAGTCTGGCTGCTCAATGGTACTTCAGAGGCTAGACTTTTTTTCTGTTAGTATATGCTTATTGGGCTACCCAGTCATCATACTCCTTTTTCAATAGCAATGAGCAGTCGTATAATACAGTATAACTAATGAGAATAAAGCTTAGTAAGAAGCATTTTAGAAGATTAAAACTAGTACTGAAAACTTCCTTGCCATCTAAGAATAAAATCCAAGATATAAATCAGTTTGCTCTTCCAATTCTAACTTGTAGGTTTGACATGAGTGACTGGTGCCAAAAAGTGTTTGATCAGTTGGTCAGGAAAACAAGAAAACTCCATGCCCATCAAATGAAATATAAAAAAAAATGCATGGCACAATTATATATCCATAAGCCTTAAGGAGGAATGGGCCACCCTGAATTTGACATTATGCAAAGGTCTTTAATAGTGGGACTACACACATCTGTTGACATCAGATCCAAACAGTAAAAGTTCTAAACCAAGAAGAAAACAAATCTAAGGTGCAATCCTTGCTCAGATTATCAGAAGCATTTTTACAAAGAGTGGTTTTGGAAATTCAGCTAGAAGGGAAAAACACAGCTGGTAACAGAAACAAAATGAGAGAATCTAAAGAATATGACCAGAAGAAATGGAAAAAAAAAGAAAACTGTAAAACTCACAACTATAGTGGCAAGTATAGGGAACTGTCCAAACAACCCAAATGTTGATCAAGATTTGGCACATGAAATGGCAAGAAGAGGGAAATTTAAATCAAAATATGAAAGATTACTAATGGCAGCTGAAGACAACAGACTACAGAAGTGAAAGATATGTACAAATGCCAGGTTCTGTAGGACAGAACTAGAAAAAAGTTACACAACTTATTGTGATATGCTCATGGCTGAAGGTCTGTACATCAAAAAAGTACAATAAAGTGCCAATACTTTTACATTTTGGATTGTGCGTACAAACAGGTAACTGAAAAGCACTGGAAATGTAAACCATGAAGAATTACTGAAAATGGATTGCATTTATGTTTCAACAATGATGTGACAATGCAAAATGAGTGTTGGACTCCTGAGGTACCATCTTGTGGATGAAATATTAAACCAAGATCCTACCTAGCTGAGTTAGTGGTAGATTAGATATATATAAAAGATCCAGTGGCACATATTAAAAAGACTAGTAACACTTTAAAATCGTAGTTTTATACAATGTCTGTCTTCTTTCAGCTTTTCCCGGTTAGGGGTCGCCACAGCGGAACCACAAGACTAAACTCACAAAATTAACCAATACATGTATATAAATTATATTTCATATTCTCTCTACGACACAATCACTGTTCAGTTTCAAAGAAAGAAAACCTTATCCTTTCCAGCACTTTTCTGAAACCAAATTTCTCAAGTAACCAGCCTAAATAACCCTGAGTTAGTAGCAGTCCATGAAGCTAATCATATAGTTTTTAGCCTCAGATGCGATTATTGGGAAGTCTATATTCCACAAAGTATGGTGTGTAGGCTATATCCCCAAACCCCTAAAAAGCAAAACCAAGTGGTAAAAAGATCACACAGACAAACCATTCAGTAAAAACTGCAAAAAAAAAACCCAGCCAGGCTACAGTTTTCACTCTGTTATAAATTAAGCATCCTGTAAATGATCCTTAATGACAAAGTTTCAGCTAAGTGGCTTCTAAACATCCAGGACTTTTTTTTTGCTTTTTAAGTCTTTATGGTTACATTCAGGCCAATAAAGATTAAAGTGCCTGCAAAATATCCCAGCCAACATCCTGCTTAAACTTACCCCAAGTCAACAAAGGTGACAAACATCAAATGAATAAACACTGAAGCAAGTCCTACAAACCTTGTATGTATCCTACTAATAATGCAAGATATGTTAGTAACAATGTTTTGAGATTTGTTTTCCAAAGAGCACAACCCCCTACTTTAGCATTTCTAACATTTCTTGTTTTTCTGTCCAAATAAATGGATCAGCTTTCTTCATTAGCTGTTTTAGTAGCCATGTAATTCTTACAAAGTCTTTTATAAAAATTATTTCTGCAAGTGAACATATGAAAGACTTCTAACCTTTTGCATTGACTAGAGGTGTCGTATTACATATGCTTTTACACTTTTGGGTTCTTGTGATGCACAGTTCTTAGGAAATGCAAATATACAAAACATTAGGTTATTGTTACTAAATATAAATGTCTCATTACTTACTTTAAGCCCAGTCTTTGTTAGTATATCTTGTACCTCTGTACAACCTCTTTACTTTCATCTCTGCCATAAGCTACACATTTATTAGTAAAGTTTTTTTCCTGTGTTTGATATTCTGTACTTCCAACAGATTCCACCCTATACAGTACTTTTTTATACCTCATTAATTCTCAGTGGGTGAAGGTAGAGAAGCTTCAAGTATGTTTAGTCACATCACTTTTAGGGAATACTTGGTTGTAATCACTGATATAATTTTGGAACTTATGGGCAGGAAAGACACTTTTCATTATGAGAGGTCTCAGTAACACAGATTCACACCAATGCATACAGGAAAGGTGTTGCATGTTCATTGTTTCAGTGCCAGGGCAGCATCCTTACTACTGTGATGTTACCTCATGTTTTCTTCTGAATTCACATGTCACAGCGGGGTGCTCCTGTGTGTGGAAGTGGCAAATTGTGTATGCTGTTGTACTTTAAAGCAAGTCACATGGCGTACATTCTTGTATCATTCACAGCATGCACAGCTATGTATAATACGTATTTTACAGGCACATCCTAGTAATGTTATTCTAGCAATCTTGATTTCCATGAAAATATCTCCATTTCTCCGTTGTTCATTAGGCCTGCATTTACATGTCCCAATAACATTTAAGATGTCAAGAAGGCAAACAGTCAGTTCCTGTACTTTCCCTGTGGAATAAATTACATTCTCTTACACTGAACCCTCTGCCTATTATGCTCAAAAAAGAAGTGCAAAGAATTACAGCATTCTACAAGCTGATGCTATTTTTGAGCAAGGCTTCCGTTTAACATTCCAGAATACTACAGTCTCTTTTGTACCTGCCTCAGACTATTCGCCAGAATTGCTTTGAGTTGTCTGCATGCCACTGTCTGTATTAAATGGGTTGTACAGCTGTATACTATTGCAACACTATTTTAATATCTCTGTTTAATTATAGTACTGCCCGTGTTATATTCATTGCATTTTGATGATCAGTTTTAACTTATACACTTTACAATTTCAGTTATTGGCAAATCCTTATTTTAGTTTACTAGTTTCGTCATTAGAGTATTAGCAAATCCTCATCTGTAGAACGCATTCTTGAAATTTAATTTATATCGAATCACACATATAGTGCTCATTTATATTACCTTTCTTTGATGGGATGGCAGGAAAAGGGGAGGCAATAAACAATCACATCTGACCTGTAAGTGAATTTAACCTCCTATTTTGACTCCATCAACCCCTTTCCACCAGCTGTGAAATTCCCTGTTGCATACAAAGGACTCCCACTAATCACACTTTCCAGTATCCCACTGCATGGGCCAGCAGCTCTCAATAAGCTGCCCATGTTTCATCCCATCCTTTGTGTCGAGAGTAATAACTTCACATCTCCGACGACCTTACATACATACACACACACACATTTCCCTGTAGTTTTTGATCTGTAGTAAGAAAGTACACTTGTGTACAATTACCATAAATATAGATGTTCGAGTGTATTCACTGTTGCAGTCTTCACATTTGGGTTAATCCTGCCAGAGTAGCCCTCAGTCGGCCCAAATACCAAAGGCTTAGTATTTCTGTGTTTGTTGCTGTCACTCCAGGACCGATGTCGGGTCGTCAGTGGTATAAAATCAGGCAGCCGAAGCCATTACATCAGTTTTTCTTGCTCTGTCAGGAGCCCCCAATAGGGAGCTAGGTTATGGTGGAAGAACACCACCAGTAGAAAGTAAATACCAATAATTCCTTGTAATGAGAGAGAGTGAGAGAAGACAAGGGGGATGGATGGAGGGAGGGAAACCAGGACTGCAACAGTGAATACACTCAAACATCTACATTTATGGTAAGTGTACACAACTGTACTATGTTCTTCGTGTTTCACTGTTGCAGTCATCACATTTGGGTTGATTCCCAAAGTTGAAGAAAAGGGTGGAGGCAGTCAAGACGACTGGGGGCTGGCTAGGATGCCCTGCAAGACTGCGGTGGCAAAGCCTGCCCCTGGATTTGGAAAGATAGGCAGGTGGTAATGCTTGGTGAAGGTATGAAGAGATGTCCATGTTGCAGCCTCCAGGATGTCCCAGGTGGGGAACCCTCTGAGGAAAGCTGCAGAGGTGGAGGTTGCTCTGGTGGAATGTGTCCTGACCCCCTTGGGGGGAGGTTTCCTGTGCTGTTTGTAGAAGAAATGGATGCAGTGTGCTATCCATTTGGAAACTGTTTGTTTGGATATGGCCTTGCCCTCTGCTCCTGCAGCGAAGCTTACTATCAATTGATCAGTTTTTCTAAAAGATTTAATCCTGTCTAGATAGAATCTGAGCTGTCTGTGCACATTTAGAGAGTGCAGAATCCTTTCCCCCTTCTTTTGTGGGTTAGGGAAAAAGGTGGGCAAATGAATGGATTGGTTCAGAGCCACACTGGACACAACTTTTGGCATGAAGGATGGGTTAGTCCTGAGGGAGACCCTGTCAGCATGGAAAATGATGAAGGGCTCTACAGCCATAAGTGCTTGTAGCTCTGATGCTCTTCTAGCTGAAGTGATGGCCAGTAGCAAGGCTATCTTCCAAGAGAGACATTTTAACTCTGCTGAAGCTGCAGGTTCAAAGTTGGGCTGGGTGAGCTTTTCCAACACAAAGTTTAGGTCCCAAGCTGGGGTAGGAGCTCTTCTGGGTGGCCTCAAGTTGTTAGCCCCCCTTAGGAACTGTTTGATGAGAGGGTGTGAGAAAAGAGGTGGCTCTGTGCTGAAATGAGCAGAGATGGCAGAGGCATGAATTTTAATAGAAGAGAAGGATAGACCCCTGTGTAGTAGGTCTGCCAAGTAATCCAGGATAAGAGGTAGGGAGGGCTGTACCATTCCGGCTCGCTTAGCCTGGATCCCGGTGCAAAACCTTTTCCACTTTCTAGTGGTTGGGCATCTGGCCTCACGTATAACATCTAGAACTTGTTTGCTTAGACTGTCAGCCTGAGTAGAGGTCAGAGAATAAGCCAGGCCGCCAGATTGAGGGTCTGCAATTGGGGATGCATGAATTCTCCATTCCTCTGGGTTAGGAGTGTTGGGATCTGAGGTAGGTGCCATGGTGGCAGGGGTGACAGGCTGCACAGCTGTGGGTACCAGTGCTGGCGTGACCAGTCTGGGACAATCAGGATTGTCCTCAGTTTTTCCTCCCTTGTTTTGAGCAGTACCCTTGAAATGAGTGGTAGAGGGGGAAATGCATAGACCGAGAGGTATACCCACTGGAACGATAGACCATCCACTTTTCAGGTCTTGCTGTGAAGTTCACTGGTGCAGAACTTGCAGAGCTGATGATTGGAGTGGGGGGCAAAGAAGTCGAACTTTGGGGTGTCCCATTTCTGGGTTACAAGGGTGAAGGTTCTTTGGTCTAGCTGCTACTCATGTGGGTCTAGCAGGTTTCTACTTAAGTTGTCTGCCAGGGAGTTGAGAGAGCCTGGCAGGAATTGTGCTAACAGGTGTAGTTACATGGCTGAGGCCGTGTGCCAAAGGGTCATGGAGAGCCTGCACAAAGGATAAGAGTGAGTGCCTCCCTGCCTGTTGATATACCACATCATCGTGGTGTTGTCTGTTTTGATCAGTAGAGGCCCTGGGGACAGTAGGGGTCTGAAAGCTGTCAGGGCGTGAACAGCTAACATCTCTTTTTGGCTGATGTGCAGATGTATTTGATTTGAGCTCCACTGGCCCTAAATGGACCTGCCGTCCAGGTGTGCACCCCAGGCATAGTCTGATGAGTCTGTGGTGAGGGTCTGGGCAGCATGGGGTTGTGAGAAGGGAAGTCCCTTGCTGTGGTAGCATGCTGCTGCCCACCAAAGAAAATCTTTCCTTACACAAGATATCATTGGTATAAGGAGTTTCCAGGTCTTGACAATGTTGACAACAAAGGCTTTTTAGGTACCATTGAAGTTTCCTCATATGCAGTCTGGCATATGGAATGAGTAGAATGCAAGAAGCCATGAACCCTAGAGCTTGTAGGATTTTCCTTGCAGATAACTGAGTCCTGGTGGCTTGTTGAGAGAAGTAGGCTGTCAGGTAGGATTGTTTTTCTGGTGTAAGGAATGCCATCTGGGATGCTGTGTCCAGGCTTGCTCCCAGGAATAAATTTTTTTGTGTGGGTGCTAGTTTGGATTTCTTTTCATTTATAGTGTACTCCAGAGAGGTCAGTAGGTCCTTTACAAAGGTCATGTGCTGTAACAGCTTTTCCTGGCTGTCTGCCTGAATCAGGTAGTTGTCTAAGGGGTAAATCTGAATATTTCTTTGTCTGCAAAAAGCAATGGCAGGAGCCAGGCATTTTGTGAAAACTCTGTGAGCAGCGGATAAGCCAAAGGGAAGCACAGAGATGTGAAAGTGCAGTGATACTGCCCTGAAACATAGGTATTCCCTGCATGATTCCCTGAATGGGATGTGTAGGTAGGACTCTTAAGTCTAGGGTGGCTAATTAAGCATCCTTGGAAAGCATAGGTAGAAGCTGCTGGAGGGTGAGCATTTTGAATTTAGGTATCATCAGAAAGGTGTTTAGAATGGATAGATTGAGGATGGGGTGCTATGTGTCCTCTTTTCTGGGTACCAGGAAGAGTCAGGAGTAGAAACCTTGGCCTATCTTTTCTGCTGGAACATGCTCTATTGCCCTCATAGACCGCAGGGAAAGGACTTGCTTTTTGGCCTTTGCCTACTGGTTTGGGGGAAGATCTGGGAACACTTTTGGGGTTGGCAGAGTGCGGAAATAAAATTTGTATCCCTGGAACACTATGTTGAGGACCCAGCAGTCGTTGGTAATGGTGGCCCAGTTGCTTGCATGGAAGGAGAGTTTTCCTCCTAGGGGCAAGAGCAGGTGGGCAGAGGGAGGGGTGGAAGTGTAAAGTCATTGTGAGTTCTTACTACAATGGGGTGGCTTTGCACTCCCTGGTTTTGAAAAGGAGGAACTCCATTGCTTAGATCTCTGCATTCCCTGGGGCTGTTGTCTTGGGGGCCTGCTTCCCCTGGGTCTGGGCTGAACTAACTTGGAGGGGGCAGGAAAGGACCAGTGCTTGGAGGGGCAATGCCTACTGAACCTCGGTGGCTAGACCTGTAAGAAGTATTTAACTGTCTGCATAGATTTAGCCTTTTCTTCCATCTTTTTTAAGACCTCTTCTGCCTTGGTGCCAAATAAGTTGTCTTTGTGCAAGGGTGCATCCAATAATTTGGATTTGACAAGGTCTGGCAAGGGCTGTTCCTTAAGCCAAGCATGCCTTCTAAGGAAAGAACCAGTGACTGCTGCCCTGCAAGATGCTTCTATGGCATCAAAACCACATTGTAAGGTATGCGTAGTTACTTGACTTGCAAAATGCATTAACTCTTGTAACTCTCTATTTTCTGCACAAGCAGGGAAAGAAGATATTTTTTGTTTGAGGAGTTCCATGGTATGTTGCTGATATTTCAGCATATGGAACTGACAATTTAATGCTCTAACAGCAAGAGTTAGCAGAGGTGTATACTTTTTTACCCAATCTGTCTAAAGCTCTGGAATCCCTACCTGAGGGGATGAGATTCTTAGCTGAAGTTGCTTTGATTCCTTTAGGTCCTTGAAAGATGACCTCGGGGAAAGCAGTAGGATTTTTGAAAATAAATTTGAGAGAGTCAGGGACTCTATAGTACCTGTCAAGTTTCCTGGGAGCAGGAGGGAGGGTGTCAGGGGTCAGACTGGATTCCATAAAAACATCATCCACAACATCCAGGACAGGAGGGATGGCCAGAGGTCTGTGCTGTGAAAGATCTAAGAATTCCCCGAGTCTCTTTTTTGACTGAGAATACTCCTGACATTCCCATTGGAAATGCTCCCTTAAAGTATGTAGGGTTTCCCCGAAGGAAAAGTCCTTAGGTGGAGAGGCTGAAGGGATGGATCCCTCTGCATCAGAATCCTCATAAGCAGAGAGGGGTTGCATATCTTCATATTCAGATGCATCAGAGTCACCAGACTCCTGTTCAGATAAAACTACCGGGAACAAGTCTCTTTTTCTTTTGGAAGGGGGAGCCTAAGCATTATAAGGTCTTCCGCCATTTTAAGCATTTGAGACGGAGGCAAGGAAGTGGGTGCTTGAGCTTGGATAGTCAGTTTTTTGGGTATGGTTCATACCCTGGGCCTTAGTAACTCTGTAGTTTTCGAAAGATCTGTAGATGCAAAAGTCATTGGTCTGTGTCGAGTATCGGTAGTGCAAAGTACTCCCTCGGGAAGCCTGTGTCTGCTCAGCAGCTCTGGACCCATCCAAGGTAGAGACATCCGCAAGATCCTTAGTCGAAGAAGAGTTTCGCGGAATACCGGACTCCAAAAGGGTCTCGGTAGTGGCCTGCAAATCCACAGAAGCGGGCATCAGGAGCTGCAAAAGCGCCTCCCTGAGGACCAGAGAACTGACAACTAGCTTAACGGAAGCGTCATCAGCATCTTCGACCTGTGCAGTCCGTCTCTGTCTTTAACTTTACATTTTTTCAGATCATCTGTTGTCGGATGGCTTACTGAAGCCATATTGGAATTTGAGGACTGAGAGCGAAAATATCTAGCTACAATAAGGGCCCAACGATTATAGTTCTGGCGTTGAACAAACAACAAAAGTGACAGCGGGGAACGTCGTGGTCTGGGCCTAAACAAGTGATGCAGTAAGAATGAAAGTCTCGGTGTGGTATTTGCTTTCCACAGGTGAGACAATTGTTAACTTTTTCTGACATCGGTTAGAGCAAGAAATAAAGATCTCCAACAGGGTACTTAGCTTTAGAAGACTTCAACTTCAATTCGGAAATGAAAACCTCAAGTAGCGGCCGACCGGCACTCATGCAAACTGCTTCTGCTTCAGGCTCCTTGGCAAGAAAGACTGATGTAATGGTGTCGGCTACCTAATTTTATACCACTGACGACCTGACATCAGTCCTGGAGGTACAGCAACCGACGCAGAAATACTAAGCCTCTGGTATTCAGGCCGACTGATGGCTATCCTGGCAGGGATAACTCAAATGTGAAGACTGCAACAGTGAAACACGAAGAACATCTGCTCCAGCTCTTGTACTGTTTAGTTACACCCCCTTCCTGCAAACCCATACCCACTTAAGTGGTTCATCCAGACTCCTCCAAGAACCTGGGCTTGGACGTATCTCAATTTCTGAAAAATATACTGTTTCAAGGTATTCTCTTTCGCATAATATCCTCCAAAAAAAAGGTGCTTATGGTATATGATCTTTGGAAGCAAAAAGTCAACAAATGAAAAAACATACAAGTTCATGCATAAGCACAGAGAATGCATGGATACAAACACAGATACATACCTACACACACAAATGTAACACATGCTAACTACTGTGAACTTTATTTTATGGCTGAGCTAAAGTTGAGGCAGCACAGCAGTAGCATTGTCACTCACAGTAAGTGGTTCTGTGGTTTGGTTCACTGCTGGGGTGCCTTCTGTGCAAAGTCTGAATGTGCACCCTTTGTCTGCATGGGTACTCCACCCCCTCACGTACCCCTGAGACATGCAGCAGGTGGAACAGTGAGTCTTAAGTTATCCATAGGCGAGTGACATACGGAAAAAAGGCCTTGATGTTTACTGCTGTTCCTTACCTGCCTAGTAAACACTGTAGATGTCATCAGCTGAATATGGAGTTACTATAGCAGCTGGATGCAACAAAGCAGCACTGGATGGATGGCAGAGTTGCTCTCAAAATTAATGTTGTTCTTTTTTTGGTTTTTCCCGGTTAGAGGTCGCCACAGCAGAACTTCGGTCTGCTAATGATTGGCAGCAGGTTTTTACAGTGCCGAGGTGCCAGCCCGACGCCCAACAAAGGCATGCCCATTCACGCATGTCTTTCAAATGCCACTCGACCACGGGGAGGACATGCAAACTCCACACATGAGGTGCTCCAGCCGAGAATCAAATAGGAGAACCTCTTGCTGTGAGGCGACAATGCTACCACTGCACCACCGCGGCTTTACTCTCAAAATTAATAAAGCAGGAAAATGTGTAACATTTCTCTAATGAAACATTTCTGGCACTGAAAATAAATATATTAGTGACTACCTGAACAGTACGTCACTAGGGAATGAGCTCTCCGTTTTGTGATGTACTATTTCAAGTCTATACGTGAATGTGTGCATGCATGTACAATGAAATTATCATGCAACAGTGGGTGCATTAGCATACTACAGATGTGATAGTCCTGTTATGGCGTGAGCACAGTAAGAAACAGTGCTTATGTACATAGGATGTTGAGCTGTCACTCTGTTTTAACGGACACAAAACATAAAATTTAATGTGCAACTTTCCTGCCATATACATGTTAAAGAGATCATTAACTGGGTCTCTGAAGATTAGTTTGCTGTTCAGTCATCCAAATGAACCAAACAGTATCCTAATAACACAGGGTATTAGCAACATAGGAAAGATCACAAGACACCAGGTACCACTCTGCATTTGCTAGAAAAAAACGGTACTACAGAATGCAATACTAACAGAATTTGTGATGTCAAACTTATTTTGTAACCAAAGTTTCTCCAAGTCTCCTCCAACCTGTCAACATATTTCACAAAAGATAAACATTCTAGGAAATGTCTCACCATTTTCAATCACCAGTATGTGACAGCCCAGAAGTACCTCAGCAAGCAGTAACAGGCAGGGTGTTTGTTAATGTGCAATTAATGCCCACCCAGGAGTGTTATGAGGCCTGATCACACAGGCAGATGGCCTCTACACCCTCCTGGAAGGGCATTAATTACACATTAGCACACCCTTGAGGACATTATTGCATTTAGAGAATGGGCTCTCTGTAAAATTGTTGAATTGTACTTATTCAAGTACTATATATATATATATATATATATATATATATATATATATAGATATATATATATCTATAATCTATATAACATATATATATACACACATATATATATATATTTCTTTTTTTTTTAATTTGGATGTAAAATAATTCCTCTGCCTAATGTTTCAAACTTGCTATAATCTACGATAATGGTGTTGGAGGAAGCATTTTACATCCAAAATAGAACACTTAAAGAAATATCTGGGCATTTAATTTATTTTTGGTCTCTTAGTCCTAAAACGTGGTTTGTTGCCTGTCATTGGCTACAGAAGTTATTAAATAATGAGTTTCAGACTTATTATTTTCTTCAGAAAATTCATGCCAACACAAATCCTTTTAATTAAGCAAATGTGTAATTTTATAAGAGCAGTAATTAAAATCTGTTCCTATTTTTGACACTTTACTCCCTCTATTTTTGGCTATATCCAGATTTCTTCAGCTGAAAGGTCCAGAGGTATGCAAACCTTTTTACTGTCGCTCACACACAGTCTCACATGCACACCTCTGTTTCAGAAAATGTATGCTAACACAAATCCTAATAATCATGTAAAATATGTTCCTGTTTTGAGCCTTTGTCTCCCGTTTATTTTAGGTTTTCCAGACAATTTGAGCTAAGAGTCAACATAGCATATCTTTCAACTGTCCAGATTTTTGCAGAACGTCTGGGATTCTGGCTCATATGTTTAGTCCCATCCTCAAAATGTGCAGTTTTCTGGCAAAACACTGGGGAGTGAAGTCATTAAATGACACACATTTGAGTTTTAAACTTCATATCCCTCAGATAATACATGCTAATGGAAACCCCGTTCTACCAACTAAGTTTATAAGACCAATATTTAAAATCTGTCCATATTTTGGTCATTTGTCCCTCATTTGTGGCTCTGTCCAGATTTCTGGAGAGGTCGAGAGGTATGAGGTACGCAAACCTCAACTCATGCTGTTGCTGTCAGGGATCACTCACTTCACTCTCTTTCAATCTCACACACACACACACACACAGTCTGTTCTGCATGCATTCACTGACACACGCAGACAGAAACAGACAGATACACACTCACACAATCTCTTCGGTTGCGTTTCTTTTATACTTGCTAAACAGCAAGAGAGCTATTTAGCGAGTATAAGATAATGGCTCAATCTCTCACTTTCATGCACACACAGACAAACACATACACACTTTTTATTTTAATTTTTTTATTATTTTACACTTTTTAAACAGCAAAGGTGCTGCTTAGCGAGTGTAAAATAATGGCGGCTTAATATGCTTCCATGAAGCAGTGGATTCATTTTTCATCAGACATTACTTGTATATTAACACCCTGCTGGAGAACGTTCATTCTCCAAACAGGGTATGATCTATGGCTCACCCATTATCTAAGGCAAATTATTAGTCACTGATCTGCATAGCTGGTCTTAGGCATAGGCCAACTAGGCAGTCGCTAAGGGCGCCGCTCTAGCTGGGGTGCTTTTCCAGTATTTATTTGGGGTAGGTAGACCAGGATGGGGGCACCAGTTGATCTAAGGTTCCTCCTGCTGATCTGTAATTATCTGCTAACAAAGAATACTTCAGAGCATACCGAAAATAGCAATATATAATGTAGGTTTGTTTTCGGTACCTATAGTTATGTTATCCTGCAACATACTGTATTCTATAAAGGCTTGTACAAGTGCAGCCAAAGAGACTTGCTCATTGGTCATATGATAGGTAAGTTTTGTGCTTTTTTCCCCCAAAACTGTGGCCAGCAGTGGGTCACTGCGACTTATTGCTATTCACTTTTAAGCTAATGCATTCACAAAAATAATGTTATCATGGCTTACACATAATAATGTTCTTTGTTAAAATATTTTAATAACTGTATTTACAAAAACAAATGGTCAACAATGGGTTTATTGAAATGGAATGTAACTCAGTTTTGTGAAACAAAAGTTGAGTCTGGCCTAAAAAAAACTACACTAAAGAAAGTGTAGTAATCTTTAAAATCGAATTTATTTTATTTCATCAAAGTACAATTTATTTTCTTTGTAATTATTAACATTTGATTACCATGAAAGTCTGACTGGATAGCAGCCCAATTTTAGCACAGGCCTGGAGAGAAAATCTCTGAAATATTACAAAACATTTTAAGAACAACTTTACAATCTTTAAAAAAAATACAAAGAGCAAAAAGTTTAAATAATTATACCAAATTAGACATGATATGAAAACTTTGGTTAAGACTAGATATATATTAAACAATTTAATATTTAGAGAATATTTAGCCAGTTTATACAGAAATGACAGAAAAGCAGATTTACGGTATATTTAGAGAGAAAGCCAGGGGTCAGAAATCGACAGAAGTAAAGAAATGAGTGAAGAAGGGAGATGAGGTGTAAGGTACGAAAACATATTTGCTCACATTTATGAATATAGTTTATCCTTGTGTTCAGGAAAGACAGAAACAGCATCTGCTAGCAAGTCTTTCAGAATGTCTTTGAAGGATGGAAGGGAGGGTATTGACCTGATGGACACAGGTAAGGAGTTCCAGGCCTTAGCAATATGGTACAGGTACAGACAATGCCAAGTGGATCTGAGGTTTGTGGATAGGAGTTTTTGTGGATAGACAGGAGTTTTTGGTCATTAGATTATAATGACAAACTGGGAACCCAGTTTTGTAGAACGTTATTTAGTGCTGGACAATTTTACAGATTATAAGAAGCTGTGTATATGCTAGTTGATCCAGCAGTTCTAACCTGTTTAGGTTTCTTATAGTGCTATACAGTGATGGGCTCTAAAAGGGGGTATTTGCTGCAAATTTAGAAACTTTGTTATAGCATTGTTCAAGTTTTGATTTTTGAGATGCCTGAAGGTTAGTAAGGATGGGAGAGCACAATAAAGAAGCGTGGGGAGGAGATAAGAAGTGGCAAGTGGAGCTTTAGTTGCGTCAGTGAGAAAATATTTGGCTCCATAAAACATCCCTAGTTTTTGATTTTTGTTTCTTATATACTTTTGTATATGCAGGTTGAATTTAAGATGATCATCAACAGATATCATACAAACTGTAAAAATTTGTCAAAATGCAGTAGAAAGTGCATGTCATCAAAATGCATTCCTGGTGAAAGTGACATTAACAAGGAGGACTTTTTTTTTTTTGCTAGGTAACACTGCCCTACACAACACATACCTCTCAATACTACACTTCAGATATACTAAATCCAAGATCTCAGAATCTTACTGGAATTCTCTCTCTGATTCAGTGAGATCATTAGGCTGGCCTATTTAGGAATATGCCTTACTTGCAAAAACACTTTTGAAGGTTTACAGCTATGTGTGTTTTTATAATGCGTTTCTAGTCTTGATCCAAAGTACAAATTTACTTTAAATAATGTAGTTTTAATTAACTGTACTATCCGCAAGACTGCAATTATGGTGCTGGTTTGCACAAAAGAGTCTGTTCATCCAGGTAAAACCATCAGCAGCACCTGCACATTTTAACGAAATATGCACTGCTATACTCCTACATTCATATTAGTATAAAGCATTTTATAATCAAACACATAACCTAATGCAATCACCAATCATGTCATATAAAAACACAACCTAATACCATCACATAATATAAACAACACAACCTAATGTCACCAATCACGTATTATAAAAATGCACAACCTAATCAATCAAGTAACTGATACTGCCTAGAGGTGGAAAGGACAACCCTAGTACTATTTTACTTCTGCTAACGCAAGACTATCACAGTCTGTTTTACTGAGGTGCAAGTGTAAATGATAAAACTCAGCAGCAATGGATCAAGCAGATGCATCTTTATCGACCTTTGACATTTTAGGGAGTACATTCCATGTACCCCACCTCCCAGTACCACCAGCTGACAACCCTAGATACCTGTAGATTTTAGGGGCATTAATGAGGTCTACCTTATTCTCCTTTAACTTATGGTGTCAAGTTTAAAACATTTTAAACTTTTCAATCTTTTAATAAACATTCTTTGACTATGCAAGACTGTCTTTATAGGTAGTCAACAATATTTATTTCACACATAACGTCTTTTCTTGTAAGACTAATGTAAACAATGAGCAGTACTTATGGGTTTTATAAACCTTAATGTACTTATTCTACAACTTTCTGCATAACTGGTCTGCATACATATCAAAAGATAATTTTGCAGGTATTATGGTGCTGAGATTTGTATATTCCCAGTACAGTTTCAGTCTGAAACATTTTCATATAGGCTATGAAAGTAAACACTCAGCATCCAGATGGCATGAATTTTAGCACTTTGATGTGAGATTACATTTATCCTAGTTGCATATCTCATTGCTTTCTGTGATCATCACTTTCCATTTTATTTTACCAGTCCTAAAATCAGCATACGGTTTTGTAATATTGTTCACCTTCCGACTATGTAACTTCCACTGTACCAAAGTAGGATTTCTGTTTTATGCTTTATGTGCCACTAACTTCTCCTGTATTATCTAAAAAATTTATGAACTTTTACTTATGCTTTTGTGCATTATAGGATTGCTTCTGGAGACTTTCTCCACTGGCCTCTGGTGAAAAGGGGCTTTTGCCAAGTTATACAATCCTTGTAAATAAAATAAATGGCGCACAATACAGAATCAGAACCAATAACATGAATGATGAACAGAGAGGCCAAAAATTAGTGGTTGCCCCTGCCTTGCTGGCTTCCAGTTACTACCACTATGGTTCTTAAATTCCACAAATGCACCACTCTCTGATTTGTAACAAATCAAAATCCAATGGATTATACAACATCCAGAGTTGCCCAACTCTCTTTCTAGTAATCTATGATATGCCATGTTAAAGAAGAAAAAATAATAATCTGTAAAAACTATCCACTTGCAACCCATCTTCCTGTAAAAGCTCTTCAGTCTTTTCCAGTAAGTTGAAACGGTCTATATTTGCTTTCCAGATTATTTTGAACACTTCTGTTTCACAGGTACTTTACTAAACCCACTGATAAGCCAGAAACAGGCTGAGTCTCCATTTCTTTATCTGCCAGTTGAATTCTTTATGACTTTTCTAACCATAGCTCTCAACCTTCCATCTCCAAAATGAGGAACACTCGCCATCATAATGTGGAACAAATGGGCAAAATGTGGAACACATACTAATGGCTTACTAACAACTTCAACTAGGAAGGTCATAGGATGGTCAAAATATGCTGGTTTTACTTATAAAGAAGATCCTTTAATGAATTAATATGATTAATTTTTATTTACCATGGATTACATTTAAAAAAATTCCTAACACTGAATGTGTGACAGATTATTTCAATGTGGAACTTTGAGGAACTATGAGGAACATGAACTTTTTAAGACCTCAAATGTGGTACATTCCTCGTAATGAGGTACACTTGAGAGGTATGTTTCTAATTCAAGCACGTTATTCACTTGTGAAAGTTGCCTAACATTGTATAACAGTCCCTGATATATCTAGAGCATGACTAGACTGACAACTCTACAACTGAAGATGGTGTTAGGACCGGTGGCAGAGAAATTGAGGATAGTACATGCAGATGCCACTTTTTTGGCCAATGCTAGCCTTGGGCCTATGCGCGATGTCCCATGTACCTAGTAGTGATAAAAGGCTTTTTTATACTAGCCGGACAACATGATCTTTTATGGTAGGGAATCTCTCATGTAAAGAGTATTGCAACATAGGAAGAGAAGGACATCTTACGGGTACCCATTGGTTCCTTACACCATCAGTACTTGCTTCCTAAAAGACCAATCCCTGACAACTTAGCAGGAGTTTTGTATTACCACCCTTTTAACTACACTTCTACCATCCAAGTTTAAACTCCCAATTCTGGTAACCATCTTTTCCATATGTCCTCTTCAGCCTCTTGCCTAGACTTTTTCCCAATGTGCCCTCACTAGTTCTCTTGGAATTATCACAAATGTCCAAAAGTCTCCAGCTAGGATCATTGACCCATCATTTCTCTACATCTAACAATCCACTAAACAGCATCCTTTAACTGAAGAAGTTCCAAACCTCATGTTTGGTCACTCTACACACTAAAAAATTCAGAGAAAGTACTGTTCATTTTCAGCTTTATCACATGAACCATTTTGATCCATGCTACAAAACAAAAGGGCTGCATTTAGCATTTGTCTTGTCCTTCCTACTCTGAAATAACACAGTCATTTACTGGCAATCACACTGACCTGACCCACAGAACTACCATGTACAGTGGGACAACTTCTTCCAGTGGACAAGTCTTGAAGTTTCTGCAAAGTTTCTGTCCATTATCTCAATGCAATATTTAACAGAGAAGAGACAACTCATTTGCTGAAACCCTGATGCAACTCATATGGGCAGTGAGATGATCACCATCACCAAAATGATGGTTTCAGGGGCACCTATCTTCTGATGTAACCACCACCACATCATCTCCCCACATAGCACTGCTACATGACATGGCTTAAAATGGGGGACCCCAAGCTCTACTATGTTCTTTATGGGCAAGTACAAAGTAGCCTTTCTCCATTTTGGTCTTTGATTTTCCCCAAGGTAGTAAAGCCATCTCCTTTCCCACTTTACAATGTCACCTTCAGATGCTGGAGTACATGTTATTCTCTCTCCACAAGCCAGCCACCAAATCTAAAACCCTACCAAATACTGTCTTGCTCATAATGGAGTCCAGCTAATAGCAGTCTGAAAAAATATCAGACATTCACTTGTCAAACATCTGATGAAGCAATATAAAAATCTTCTTAGAAAGTTTAACAATTGAAACAGCAAGGAATTCTGTCTTTTTTATGTCCATATCAGCTGTGCTACTAAATGTCATTATTTTCTCAAATTAAGGGATTTCATCTAGGGACCATGGTTTCCATCCTACTTCCTAGTCTTAATTCTGAGTGGTTTACCTCCTCTCTTTTCTGAATATATAACATGTTGATGCGATATACCATGTTCTGGTTTGCAAAAGCACCAATAAAAATAATATGCAAAATTATACTGTGTATGGTTAGTCAAAGTATGAACCACTGCATAATTTCAGCATAAAAACATAGTGTTCCTAATGTACATAAAATGGGACACTGTGAAGTGATTTGGAATAAATTTTACTCCCAGAAATTAATATATATTTTTTACTTAAGATAGACTGGAAGCCCATTAGATATGCCATTTGTTCCCATATTAATAGAGATAGTTTACATACAAAGTAATTAAGGTCAAAGAATGATGCAATCTCCGCCAGTTGCCTTTTCTAATAGCAGAAGTATTACAAAGCCCGGAATACCATCTGAATGCACTGCAGGCATAAAATCATGGCTTCCTTCATAGATGCTGAAAGACCACCTTCCTAGTCTCAATGTCTCAATCTGTGCACCAACCAATACCATTAGAAAGTGTCCTGACTTATGACTGCATTTTTTTTTAAACACACTGTAAGAGGCTGGAAAGTTAAGCTGTTCCATTTGGGAGATGTAATGTTTCAAATGTCAACAAGCAACTCAAGCACCAACAATCAAATAATTCTAAAGAAGGGATTCTTTAAAGCCTTCTCATTCTAAACTGCATCTAAATTGGTGTCTATGCATAATGCCAGTTAAAAAAATACTTCTGCATACAACTTTTGCCCAGTGTTAGAGGGTATCAAGAACTCTCTATCAAAGGGTATAACATTTTACTACCTTTGTCCTATCACAGGGTATGACCTATATTGATTACCCATTGTACATAAACTTGATAAATGACAGACCAGTGCTTCATTGATCATATTTCTGTCCACTTTTTGGGCAAAGGTAATAGCATATTATTCACCACCTAGCTTTACGGGAAACAGTATTTGTCCACAACTGGTATGGTTTACAGTTAAGTTAAATGGGTTAATTTCATCAGAACTGGGTAAATCCTACTTCAGCCACATTTGGGCCATAATTAGTATTCTACAGCAGAATAACCTAAAATAATCTTTTACCCTTATTGAGAAACTCCTTTGAAAGACTGTCTTTTCACTTGACAGTTGCATCTGTACATACCAAGAAGTTTAATTCCCTTGTGTGTGGGTTTCTTTACTTATGTAGGAGGGGATGAATGTTTACTTTGGGCCCTAGATACTACAGCTTTAAGCAACCATGGCTACATTAATAGTATCACACTTTGCTTTGGTAATACAGGCTGTTTTCCCTCTGGAAATTCAGTCTTTTTTCCCCCCATGATTTTTATCTTTATGAACGTGCTGCTATTTAAATGCAGACAGCACATTTAAGTAAAGAACTTTTGCTACTGAATGGACCTTTTTGATTCAATTTACCACTCAAATTCCCTTTTTTGAGGACTATTTTCTTCCAACTACAGTGTTGCAAGAAGCCAGGGTGGTGCAACGGTTAGCGTTGTCACCTCGCAGCAAGATGTTCTCCCGTTCGATTCTCGGCTGGAGCACCTTGTGTGTGGAATCTGCATGTCCTCCCCGTGGTCGAGTGATGTTAAAGACATGCAGGTATGTGCGAGTGTGAATGGGTGTGGCTTCGTTGAAGGTTGGGTGTCGGGCTGGCAACTCGGCACCGTAAAAAATCGACTGCCAATCATGAGCGGACCAGAGTTCCACAGTGGCGACCCCTAACTGGGAAAAGCCAAAAGTCTTTTTTTATTTTCTTGCAACTAGTGTATAATTGCTAATACTTCAGTTATAGCCTTGTAAAAAGACTTGCATATCTGAAACTCTGTTTAAGTATTTTGATGAGAATACCACCACAGAAAAGCCCTGGGTATCTACAGCCTCCTACAGAATGGTACAATGAGTGAGCAGCTAGTCCAAACCAGAAGACAGAAGCATTCTCTAGCTAAGTATCAGGCTATAACACTATACACTTTTCTTCATCGGCTGCCATTTGTGAAATATAATAAACCTCAGAAAACTCTCTGCAAACACATGCCAGTCTCTATAACATTAAAAGGCATTTTGTAAAATCAAATGAGGGCAAAGGGACTGGTGTCGTACCATATTTGCTTATTGTGCTAGTACAGCCAACATCCTTGTTCAGTTTGCCTTGCAAACACTCCCTTTATTCCTCCTACAAATACAAGGTAATAATAATTCAAAAAGACCCAGATCATATGAAATGAAAAGGTCGATTCTAAGCTTCCATCGTTCAGACGAAATATTCACATCTGTTAATCTGATGATGCTGTCACTGTAGTCTGATTTTCATTGTTTAACATTTCAAAGAAAATGGACTTGTAGCATGCTCAGGATAGCTTTTCTACTTTGTGATTTCTCAGTCCCTTCCCCGAGATATCAGGGCTGACATTTGAAAGTCAGAAGTTTATAACTTAAAAGCGGAAACAAAGCTACATATACAGTTCATCAATGAACATAATTCAGACTCCGAAGTCAATGATACAGGTACACAACAATCATCTAGAGTTCACAGATGAAGGTCAACATGTTAGCATGATCATTAGGAAGCCAGTGACTCAGTGAGCATTTGGAAGCTGATTTCAAGGGGGCAAACTCCAAAGCCAGGGACCAGGTGCTGGACAGTTGCATCCTAATCTCCACAGCACAAGTTATATGTCAGCAAGGAAACTCAACAGCTGAATGCCGCAACTAAGGCTTACAATCAGAGGACAATGAAAACTAAAGATTCTTAGAATGCGGACTGCATTTGATATCTGTCCTTCAGTGACTAGTATATTATGCATACTAAAAAGAAAGAAGAAAAAAACACACTGAGTCAAGGAAATAATAAATTAAGCGCTTTTGTTTACTTATAATCAGCAAACTTCATCAGACAAATGATAAAAATAATACAAAGCTTATATAAATAAATTCAGTGACATCACCATCAATTAATAACAAGACAAACCTCCATTTAAAGGGCTATAACAACATGCAACGAAAATGCCAAATAGGTACACATACCAAAAAATAAACCAATTGCATTAAATATTTCAAAAACAACTATGTATAAAGGGAATATATGGGCCCAAATAGAAATAAAATATAAATAAAAATAAAATATGCATGTGTATGTAAAAATAAACACACACAATTATTTACCTATTCAGAGCCCTCAATTTCAGAATACTTCTAATGGAAGCAGAATCGTTCAAATCTGGGGGAACCAAGGCATTCAATTTCAAATGCCATATTAATTCCTTTTCATCTAATTTCAAAGCCATTGGTCCACCCCTAACATTGTCAACAATTTTGTCAATAACATGAAAAACAAAACCATGTGTGGGGAAATCCTTAATATGCCTAGCTAAAGCATTATTCAGGTTCATTTTCTCAATGGCATACACATGTTCGTAAATTCTATTTTTAAGGGGTCTTTCTGTTCTGCCTACATAAAACACAGAGCAAACTGTACAAGAACTCAAATACACAACCCCTCTTGTATTACAATTAAACCTACCCTTAATATGGTATTTGGTATCATGTATAACAAAAGAATTTGCAACATTAATATATTTGCACCAACGGCAAGCCCCACATTTTACCATGCCGCAGTGTGGTAAATAATATTTAGGGGTGCCACTCTCCAGAATCCCTTTTGCGTATTATGCATTCTGAAACATTTAAATTATTTAACTGATCATGGCTGAAAAAGGTCCTCAAACCAGTTTACCTATCTTGTTAATAAATATAAACAAAAGCAAAACCAAAAGGATATGCTTTGGTAAAAGTGATTGTGATGTGCATTTGGAAGCCAATGAAGAAACTTTAAACTGTTAAAATAAATACATATACCAGCAAGCTCTCTTGCCCACCTTATTAATGTGTGCAAACCTTAACCCTGCACCTTACCTTAGGAAAACCCTTTCTGTAACACTACCACTACTCCAGACAAGCTCAGACAGACGCACCGACAGTCACACTGTACTAAACGTATGTTCTTATTGGACCCTAACTCTAATCTTAACCTGTAATTGCTCACAGAAACACTCCCACCCCACTTAACAGTTTCAACAAAATGAACTGCTGACATTCTGATACTTCCCTTAAAAGTGTTGAGATAATGAACCTTCAAGCAAATGAACTGCAACAGGGAGGGGTTTAGGCACAATGGCACCCACACCTTACCTGCAGTAAAATGTCTTCCAAGTTGTTAGATCATGCTCCCACAGATAACAGGAGCAATCGTGTTGAAACATTATATTTTCAAGGGACACCTGAACATCAGCACCAATACTTTATAAAGAGAGGGGAGCAGATTTCCCTGTACACATTTTTAAAAGTCTGCTTTCACTCTGGAATCTGAATAAATGGAATTAAAAGTTGCAGCCTTAATATGCACGTAAAAAAAAATTGAGCCAGCTGCAGTACATACTTGGGCTGGGGGCAGGTGGAGTAAAGATGCCTTGGTATGAACTTCAGGAGGAGGCACAAGTGTTATTCTACCTCTCTACTTGTATGTATTTAAGCATGCCTGAAAGAGCATCCCTTTACATAAGGGTAACCAGCACATCAGTATTAAATGGCAAACTGACTCAACACAAACCACCTGCTTACGACCGTTGCCAAATAATACAGCTATATGAAGTCTTATTTATTCATGCATTTATCCTTTATTGACCAGGTTGGTCCCACTAGGCTAGTGACTTCTTTTCAAGGGAGACCAGAGGTGGTACTTACATCACCCATTCTTAATCAAATGAATACTGCAGGATAATTTATTATTCTTTATAAGCTCTACGTACCTACTCCTGCCAACATCTAAGGATTTTTGAAAATTTCCTGCTGCCATTTATAATAATTCTCTTGTTCATCCCTTCCACAATGATTACTATAGCAATAAATCATTTTTGTCTTTCAAGGGACAGAAATGAGGAACAAAGAACAAGTTTGTGTCTGCGAAAGCCTCATTTCTTTCATACTAAAGACGTTTTTTTTAGGGTCTACACACTGCTTCCTAAATTCTTTAGTAACTTGTATTCCATGTTTGGCTCAGACTGATTCCATTTACGCATAAAAATATATTTGTGAATGCAAGTTGCAGAGTCCCCGTACCTTTCTCTTATGCATTGTACACAAGTGGCTAGCTAGTCAGTCGTGTTGCATTCGGTTGACCATCTCAACTGGCCTTCACTCTCATTCATCCCCAGATACCAACATTTCCCTAAAAACAGTAATCTTCCGGCACATTCTTTAGTGAAAATAAATGTAAAATGTTCCTTTTTAATCTTGTTCTCTATCTCTCTCTGCAAGGTACCCACAGGCTAGTATAGTCCAGCTTAAACATTTCTTGCTTAAATTTCTCAGTGGTACACAATACCTACTGCTGTTATCAGCTTTTTTTTTTAAAGACTTAAGACACCTGCAAAACAGATTGTATTAGCCAGGATCAGAAAAAGAATAATATCTTATCAGGCTACAGTATTCATTCAATTAACAGTGGGAGAAGTAATCAGTGCTGTTCAGAATATAAACAGCTTCCTTCTTTCAAGGTAAAACATTTTCAGTGAGAGCAGAGCAGCAAATAAATATTTCACTAAGTGTGAAAGCCACTTCATCAGGATACGTTCAAGGCTTACATGACTGCGAACATATACTGACATTTAACAGACCCTAGGAAATTGGACCACTGTATAAAGAAATCCCAAATAAATGCAACTACTATCTAAAGGCATGCAGACAAGCCCTGGGAGCAATCTGACCCTTCTTACACAAAAAAATGCACAGTCACAACAGCATTAATATAGATTTGTCAATAAAAGATGACTAGGATAACAACTACATGAAGCAAAAAAAAAAAAGAAATGACAATAGCTTCTAACAGAGGAGGTTTGACGGTGTCAGTTTTAATTTAGAAATGCCTAGATGTTGACCCAGAAATGATGGACTAGATAATTGACTGTCGGCATCAACAGCCAAAATAAGATGGCTGGCTGGCTGGGGGGGGGGGTTACTGGTTAACTCCTCCTGATCCTCTGCACCTCCTCATATCTACAGGGGGGAAAAAGAGAGAGAGAAGGATAAAGGAAGCCAGAGTGGAGTGTCCTTCAACACACTCACTACATATACGATCAAAGCCGGAAGCATCAAACTTGGAAAAATGTTATGACAGGCATCATACAGTCACATATTCACACGTGCAGGAGAAAATCAGTTAGCTGCCCTAAGTTCCTTAGGCTGGGATGGGTTGGAGTAAAGACAATAAGTAGGAACCTCAGAAGCTGCCCAAAACTGGAATGCACAAACCTTGCCTACATCATCTCTGTGTTCACATTCAGAAATGACATGCACATTTGCTTAATGAATTTTCACTTCGTGAATGAACTGATGCGTTTGTGGAGTCAATGTATATTCATTAAGTAGCCCATCTACTGCTACAAGTGACAAATGGATATTTTACTTGAAAGAATTTTAAACTGCAGTATTACAATATTAAATTGTCAGCTGCGGTGGTGTAGCAGTTAGTGTTGTTGCCTCACAGCAAGAGGCTTTCCAATTCGATTCTTGGATGGAGCACCTTCTGTACGGAGTCTGCATGTCCTCCCTGCGAGTGACTAAATTTAAAAAAAAAAAAAGACATGCAAGTAGGCGAGTGACTTTGTGTGTGCCATCTCTGAGAGTTGGGTGCTGGGCTGGCAACTCAACAAAGTAAAATCTACTGCCAATCATAATCAAACTGGTGATCCACTGTGATGACCCCTAACTGGGAAAAGCCAAAAGACTTAAGTATTGCAATATTAAAGTTACAGTTGGTTAAACATGCACATCTTTCATAAATTCGCTGTAAAAGAACAGATCTGGGCAAGCAGGTTATTAAAATCACATCATTTTAATTATCTAAATTGCACCAAGAACTACTTCTACAGTTAAGAAGACTTAAATGCAAAAAAAAGATAAGAATTGCAGGATGAATGCTGGGAATTTCTGTCTAAGGTGTGCATTTTTTCCAACAGTATGACACATGGAAAAATGCAATAACTGAGGACGGTCACCTCTCTATTCTGTGTGTGGATGGCAGAGCAGAAGGGAAATATTTTATATTTGCTCCAAAGTAAATTCATGATGTTAAAATACATCCTGGAATAGCTTTGAGTCCTGAGACATTAGTCAAAAGTAGACGCACCAGATTTAAAAATGGGAAGAAAGACATTGCAAAAACAGAATTATTTGGCACAGCAGATAACACTGTTGCCTCACAGCAAGAGGTTCATCAGTTCAATTCTCTGTTGGGGTGCCTTCTGTGTGGAGTTTGCATGTCCTCCCTGTGTTCACTAGGGTTTCCTCTGGGCACACCAGTTTACTTCCACATTCCAAAGACATGCAGTAAGTGGACTGGACACTGTAAACTGGCCATAGGTGTGTGTGTGTGTGTGTGTGTGTGTGTGTGTGTGTGTGTGTGTGTGTGTGTGGTGTGGAAAAATTACAGTGGCAAGGTGTAAACCTTGGCTCTAGATAACTGTCACTGTTGAAGTGACACCCTAACCCTATATGGAGAAGGCTTTCTACATCTCCCAAGTGAGCACTCAAAGAGAACATGATGACTACGTCTGCAAAGGTACTCAAGACAATGTTAATTATATTTTCCAATGATGAGAAAGAAGAAACCACAAAGGAAAATGTCCTTGCTTGCCGCAGAATGTACTAGGTATGTAGAGTTGAACATTAAAACTGTTAATTTATTACTGTACCACACTGTATGATTAATTTGTCTGAAAGCTAACAATGTTCTCCACACTTGTGATGAGATATCCCTGAAGCATGATAATGAACAACCTGTACAAGGGATGGTTTTGCTAATCTTTTGGGTGTTACTAACTGGGCCATCATGATATTCTTTGATGGATTACATGCCTTCATAAGATGTTGGTTTGAGTTCCACAAGCTCCAACTGCATGCAAACTATGCTATCATTCCTGAAAATAAGTATGAGGAGGGCAGTAAAAGGACCTCAGGGTAACCTGTCAAATCTCTCCAGAAGAAACCAAATAGAAAATCACAAGAAGCACAGCAACTAGCAACGCAAGCAGAACACACTGCTGCCTTACTGTACAATGCAAGCAAGGTTTTGTAATGGAGCCTGTGCAGTTGTAGTGACGTGGCTTCGGTAACCAAAACAGGCAGAAGATACAATACACAAATCAGGTGGGAAGACTATTCAGTGCATTGCCTGTTTAAATGGTCAGCTTGAAGGGCACATTATGTTACCACTATCATTGTTTTCCAGACAGACTGCACAACCACCACTACAGTCGCTGTATTTATTGTTATTCATTTTATTTCTTTTCTACCATTTCTTCATTACATATCCATTTTTAAGTGCATTTTTTCATGTATAATCACTAGTATACACTAATTATACTGACAAAAGTGTGGCTAGCTGTGTGGCACAGAGGGAAGAAGCCCTATGACCCAGGTGACCAAGGTTTAAACAGTGACCCTTAGATTAGGTGAACTCACCTCAGAAAAGGAGTAGTGAAGGTGTCTTGCCACTTCCACCTGTCAGGAAGACTGGGAAAGTATTACATGTGTACACTAGTGGGGCAATAATTTCCCCAGAAGAGAACAGAGAAACTTACCAGATGTGCCTCACCTGCTAAAACAGATGTCTACATACTACAGTACTTTTTAAAGAGGATGGCACCCCTGTCCTATGCTACTGTAAGTCTCCTTCAGGGACAGCCTACAGGACATGCACAGGGAGTTAAGGCTTACATGAAATTCCCTGACAAAGATTGCGAAATTCAGGCTCTTAACCTGATGGGAATGAATGGATAAACGTGCTCTCACTCAGAGGAGAATGACTGAGGCTACAGAGGAGATCTCAGGCAGTGGAAGTTACAGTTCAAGGTGAAGTATTGTCAGAAAATAAAGCAAAAAAGTCATTTCTTGAAGTATTTCATTTAGCAGTTTCTTGCCATGGTTGGACATTTTCTCCTAGGGCCCCCACTGACAATGATTCCCAGTCTAATTGGGCAACCCACTCAAGAAAACTAAAAATAAAATATAATAAAATGTTTGGGTGCCTCCACCAAGAAAAATAGCCAGTTTAGTGCAAATGATTAAGGATATGCCTGCTATTCAACTTAATTTTGTAGCCTGGGCTTGATTATCGCACACTGCATTTGCTTGTGGCATAAATACAAGCTAATCCATTAACCAGATAGTCTTGCCAGATTATGCCTGAAGAGAGGTATTTGTGCCTACTTGGTCTAACTTGCAAATAAATTAAAACAAAATTCACCCCCTTGCTCGATTTTGCTCCCACAGCAAGTTCCAGGAAATGCCTCTAACTATATTCACAGCTGCCTGATGAGAGAGGTAGTAACAGTTCCTTGGACAGCAACATGGATATATGAGGGATCAAGATGCTGACAGTGGAATCCATTGCACAGCCAGATCTGGGCTTAGGCCTTAGCTCCATAAGGTATTATGAGATTAGCTCTCAAGTCTGATCTTGCACTAGGTTCCTTCCATCTCCCCTAGGTGCCAAGGCATTGTGAAAACTTTTAGTTATCTTTTCTTTTGCTAGTGGGTGACAAGATTGAAGCATTAGCACATGGACAGCCATCAATCAAGACTCAGACATAAATCAAAACTTCTGGGGGTGGTCCTCAATCATTTCCTTGTGACAGCAGGCACAAACACAAGGTCCATGCTTAAGTATTACACGTAGGAACATTTAAGTACCACATACAGGAAAAGATGTAGACTGTATGAGCAGCTAGAATTAACTAGGTATCATAGGAGGACATGCCCCTTAAGTCAGACTCAGATAATCTCCAGAGGGAAGTACACATCTTATATACGGCATCACACAACTCCAAATTCAATAGCACAAGTAGTAATACAAAAAGGAAGCCCTGAGTCTTCCAACCATTGCACAGAGCCCCTTGAAGGAACATCAATGAATGCTTATATTACACTATTCCAATGACAATGAGTGTCAGTGGTGTAACAGGTAGCACACGCTTGTCTTTGATGCAGAAATCTGTGGGTTCTATTCCCACACCAGTGAGATCAATGGCTGACACTGCAGCGCAGCATAAGGGTAGTGCCTGCACTCCTGAGTGTTTCATGCTTCAGATGAGATAGTAAAACTAGACCTCACTTACTTGAGTTGGTGGTAGCTCAGGTGGATGTAAATGATCCCAAGGCACCTACTGAAGAGAGTAGGGGTCCTTTATTATACAACTATATACAAATGTACATATTTACAAAAATTACTTTAAACTTACATTCCTCCATCACACCCACTTGATTTCCTGTTTTATATTTGGAATATCGACTTTAGATTAAACAATTTTATTCAGTCTTTCATTCCATGTTATCTATACAATACAAACCATTTTCAAATCAAAATTACTAACACATTCTTTACCATATTTCCCATAAAATCCATATTCAATCATATCCATGTTTTTGTTTATAATCTCATAATTCTCTCACAATATTCTTTTCTATTTTTTCCCCTAAATTTTTAACCCTTCTACATGTTAGGGAAACATATTTTGCCATTTCCAATTCACCGCAAAAATGATATGCCCTTTCATTTACTTTTTTATACGGCACGTTTCCTTTTATGGCAATTTATTCTTTTGCAACCTACATAAACTATCTTGATATACAACATTCTTCATACACTGTTTCTTTGTTCTATGGCTTTTATTTTCTCTTCTATTAGATGTCCTGTGGGTTCACACAATGATTCTGCGCTATATGTTTATACCATATTTTCTAACATTTTATTTTGCATCTTACATGTTATATACTTTTTATATTACATATATATTTTTACATACATTTTTATAAATATTTCATATACATTTTTACCATATTAATCTAGAATATATCTCATTTGAGTTATGGCCATGCATTTAGTAGGTCTATGCATTAAACTAATTCATATGACTCTGTTATATAGGTAGGTATAGATATTCATATATTCCTATTACATTAGTTTGATATTATAAAGTTACACACCACTTCAAACAATGCATGAATTGGTTGTTTCACATTTTACTTATTTATTCATTTATTTGCTCATTTATTTATTTATTTATTCATTCACTCATTTATACATACATATATATATATATATTTTTACAACAATAATATATATATATTTTTATAAAAACAACTTAGTTATAATTATATGAAATTTTCAGAATTTTATTAATATTACGTCATTGCATTTTTGCACAGAACATCCAATGTTTAATATTTATTTATTTACTTATTTGATAAGCATTTTGTCCTAATTGCGCTCATATATATATATATTTTTAAGGAAACAATACACAACACAGTATTGCTTGACTTTGAATGACACTGCATAAATATAAGGTCTATTGGAAATGCCTGATTATTTTATTTGGTCTAACTGATTAATTGTTTAATGAAGTAATTACTTATCTTAATTTTGGCGCCTTTTTACCATGTTATGCTATATAAATGGAAGTTTTAAAAGTTTGTATATTGTCTGATGAAGCGTAGTAGTTGCTACGCGAAAGCGCTCACATCCAAATAAATGTTCTTTTTCGTTTAAATCCATCCTGGTCTACGGTCAACTTTGTGTTGAAAATTGATGCTGATTTATCTCATTTTGGTGGGATTGGACTTTTTGTTAAATATCCTAACTGCTCCGTGGTGAGAGAACCTGGTCTCTTCTGCCTTATTCGTCCTGATACTACAGGTACTCTCTTCAGCCATCGGTGAAAAAATTTTTTTCATTCTACAGTTTTTACCTTGGTTATTTTCACCGGTTGCACGCGATGGAAAATGTTAATATAGAATTGGATTATTCTCCAGGGACGAGGGACGCCTCAGCAATTTTGGTGGATCTTCTACATCAACAGGCAAACCCTTTATTGGCTCTGGATTTGTCACACACAGACAACGCTGTTCCAATTAATGAAGAGGGCATTAACATTACTGATTTTAACACAGCATCGAAGGAACTTGAGGATGACATGTACAGGCTACAGCGGTATGCCTGGCAAAGACAGCACCTGGAAGCATGTCTACATTACTGCATTGTGCCGAGGGGGATGAGAGTCCTCTGCAAGCCGTCATATGGAGAGGCACACCCGATACTTCTTAAGAAATGGCAGGATCTCAACATCGATCTCGGTTACAGGTACATTAAGCTATTACTTGAATATTTTAATCCGATAGAGACTGAATTACGTAATAAAGTTAACCTAGTTTTTAAAGACTTAAGTAACCGTTTTAAAACGGAATACTGTGTCAGGAGAATGCGCAACATTTGCCTTCAGGTCAATGCCTTCAGTGAAAGGCTAAAAGCAACAAAATTACACAAGTTACAAAGAGATTTCCATGATTTTGCATCTCGGCAAATATTTGTATGGCCGAAAGGCAACAGTGTTACTCAGAATGCAAGTAGCACAAATGATAATGTGAATCATTTACCATCTCCCACGAATATGGCTAACTCTGTTCGTAACATGAATGACTCTCAAACCAATAATGAACTGTTACCGGCCACATCTTTGGAGGGTGCTAATACCACTTTTTCTACTGTGTCTGATACGCCCCCTCCTAACCAACTAGCACTGAAACAACCACCCAGTAATCTAGGAGCTAGACCGAAGGATCTACATCCTGATAATTCCTCAGGTCCTTCTTCCTCTACTTTTTTACCTTACCCCGTGAAACAACAACTTTACAACAGGGGCCGATCAATGAGTCGGGGACCAAGAAAAAGGAAACTTTCAAAAGAAAACTACAATCCAATAAGAAGAACAAGAATGTGACTGAACTACTATACAATTACTCTGATTTTTCTTTCTCTGATGCTGATATTTCTCTATTGAATCGGGGACTTAACTTTATCCCAGCCTGCCCTGACACCATCAGTCAGGTACTAAGTGACCTTAGATTATTTTGCAGACAGGTAGCTTTGAAGGTGTTTTTTAAAGACAAAGCTAACTCTACTAGTGTTACTGTGAATACTATTTTTAAGCGCAAAAGCACTTTTATGCCTCCATTTTCCTATAATATTGAATGTTTTTTAAACTTGTGTGAACAAGATTTTTATAAGTTATTCTCCACTAAGGTGAAACCTAGTTTTTACAACCTTACTCTAGAAGAATTTACCTCTTTAAAACATTTGAGTAACTGTAATGAAATCACTATTAAACCTGCTGACAAGGGGGGTGGGGTAGTCATTTTAAACACCATTGACTATAACATGAATATGCATTCAATGCTTAATGATGACACAACATATGTTAGAATGAAGTTATATGATGTTAATAGAATCATCAAAAATGTGCATGATGTGTTGTATGACCTTCTCATTTGTAGACAAATTAGTGAAGAAATGTATAATTATTTGGTTATAGATAATCCCACTGTACCAATAATTAAGGGATTACCCAAAATTCATAAGAACCAATACCCCATCCCATTAAGACCCATTGTTTCGGGAGACAATTGGGTCACTGCTAACATTTCTTCTTTTATAGAATTTTTACTCAGACCTGTAGTTGATTCTTTTGCAACCATTCTAAAGGATACATACCAATTACTTGATTATTTATCTGAGATACATCTAGCCCTTAATGAACATGAGTATCTTCTAATTACCCTAGACGTGAAAAATCTTTTCACGTCTATTCCTAATGATTTAGGCATTGAAGCGGTGAGAGAAATATTATTAGAAGAAACGTCATTCACTAATGATAGACAGTTGTTAATAGGCCAATTATTGGATGTAGTTCTTAATAACAATGCATTTAGGTTTTTGAACAATTACTACTTACAGAAATGGGGGGTGGCAATGGGCACTCCTTGTGCCAACACGTATTCCAACTTGGTTGTTTTAAGCTGGGAACGGAGTTGCCTGTTTCCCCACCCCTTGTTTTCTAAGATAAAGGTCTACAAACGTTTTGTCGATGATATTCTTATCATCTGGGAGGGCACTGAGAGTGATTTTAAGGACTTTTTAGCTTATTTAAAAACCACCTCTACCTTTCTCAAATTCACCATGGAATGTTCTCATGAAAAAATAAACTTCTTAGATATAACACTAAGCATCACAGAAGATGGCCTTATTACATCAACACTTTATAGGAAACCAACTTGGAGGAATACCCTTCTTACTTTCGATAGTATGCATCCTAGATACATTTTTCCTGGTATCATTAAAAGTCAGTTCATCAGGTTAACTAGACTCTGCAAGGGTATTCCTGACTTACATTTTGAAGCAGATCGCTTAGAATTACTCTTTAAGGAAAGAGGCTATGATTCAAGTCTAGTTAGCAATATCAAGAATAGCATTATAGGAAATATACAGACAGAAAATAAATTTGTTAGAACCAGAAAAAGAGAAGCTATAAATACTCAAACAAAATTTGTAGCCATAACTTTAAACTACACTAGTACCATAAACAACATTAAAAAGATTTTCCACAACAATTGGAAGGTTCTAATTATGGATTCATTTATCAGGCAAATTGTAGGGGATAAACCCCATTTTATGTTCAGAAACAGCCTTAACCTTAAACGGCTATTGTGCAATGACAATTGCTTTACCCATCCAGTAGCTTCACCCATTGGTCGTAAGACAGGTACTTTTCCCTGCCATAGCTGTAATAGGTGCAAGTTCATTTCTAAGATACATGAATTTCACCACCTTACTATGAACTATATCTTTCGACCAAGGTTTTTTGCTAATTGCTGTACAAAGAACCTTATTTATCTTGCGACATGTAAGAAATGCCAAGCCTTCTATGTTGGGCTTACTAAAAGATGTTTGAAGGATAGGATATATGGCCATTTATATGATATACAGAGAAAAAATGAATTGAATGCCTTAGCGAAACATATATTAGAATATCCTTCACATCAGTTTGACTTTAGAGTTCTAGAAATAATTTTAAGTAACAAAAGAGGTGGTGATAATGTGTTGTTTCTAAATAATAAAGAACTGAAATGGATTTTAAGATTGGCTGCTCATATACCCCCTGGCATCAATAGCCATATTTCTATCAAACCTGTTCTGGAAACTAGATAAGCTATATATATCATTGTATCCTTTTATTTCAGTATTTATTCATTACTCAAATGTGTTTCTATACATATAACTGTACATGTTTCTATGTCTTCAGTTTAAATATATATATTTATATTCATTCTGAATTCATTCAGAATCTATTTTTAGAAAAATTTTCTAACATTTTATTTTGTATCTTACATGTTATATACTTTTTATATTACATATATATTTTTACATACATTTTTATAAATATTTCATATACATTTTTACCATATTAATCTAGAATATATCTCATTTGAGTTATGGCCATGCATTTAGTAGGTCTATGCATTAAACTAATTCATATGACTCTGTTATATAGGTAGGTATAGATATTCATATATTCCTATTACATTAGTTTGATATTATAAAGTTACACACCACTTCAAACAATGCATGAATTGGTTGTTTCACATTTTACTTATTTATTCATTTATTTGCTCATTTATTTAGTTATTCATTCATTCACTCATCTATACATACATATATATATATATTTTTACAATAATAATATATATATATATATATTTTTATAAAAACAACTTAATTATAATTATATTAAAATTTTTAGAATTTTATTAATATTATGTCATTGCATTTTTGCACAGAACATCCAATGTTTAATATTTATTTATTTACTTATTTGGTAAGCATTTTGTACTAATTGCGCTTATATATATATATTTTTAAGGAAACAATACACAACACAGTAATGCTTGACTTTGAATGACACTGCATAAATATAAGGTCTATTGGATATGCCTGATTATTTTATTTGGTCTAACTGATTAATTGTTTAACGAAGCAATTATTTATCTTAATTTTGGCGCCTTTTTACCATGTTATGCTATATAAATGGAAGTTTTAAAAGTTTGTATATTGTCTGATGAAGCGTAGTAGTTGCTACGCGAAAGCGCTCACATCCAAATAAATGTTCTTTTTCGTTTAAATCCATCCTGGTCTACGGTCAACTTTGTGTTGAAAATTGATGCTGATTTATCTCATTTTGGTGGGATTGGACTTTTTGTTAAATATCCTAACTGCTTCGTGGTGAGAGAACCTGGTCTCTTCTGCCATATTTTCCATTTTCCCGCAATCCCTCTATATTTAATTTCCAAATTTTTGTTCGTCTTGCTACATCCTTATTTAATTTCTCCATCATCTCTCCCTTTTATTCACTTTTATTAATTTCCATTCCCTTTTATATTTTTTAAATACTCTTACTATCAAATTCCTTTCCACTTATCCATTTTAATAGGTTATATAGGTTCAATAAAGCCCCATACACTACTGGGTTCAATAAACAAAAAAAAAATCTTCTTTAGCCATTTATAACACTCCTCCATTGTGACTCTAAAGAGGTTTTCAAGAAATTGCTTCTCCAATACTCTTGGTATCATATATCCATGGTAACATAGGAATAGGAGCACTGAGAGTATTTCATATATATGGAAAAGAATCTGAGACCCATCCTGGACAAGTTAGATCATGATTTGAGAGACACCAAGCATTTTCTCAGAGATCTTTACAGTCATTTGAATGATGATCATGTCAACTGCATGTTTGTTACCATGGATGTGGTCTCTTTATTCGCTGTTATACCAAATTATGAAGGCATTCTGAGAATACAGAGCTTTTTAAAGGTTTACTCTGATTTTGACCAATAGAAGATTCATCTATTGACAAAGCTGCTGGAGATCGTTTTAGAAGATAAATAATTTTGTTTTTGAGCAGCAGCATTATAAACAGTGCAATGGCATAGCTATGGTCACAGCATGTGCCAATAGCTACGCCAATGCAGTGATGGTTGATTTGCAGTTGCAGCACATATTGCAAAGACCCAACGATGTTGTATTACATGTAGGAACATTTAAGTACCACATACAGGAAAAGATGCAGACTGTATGAGCAGCTAGAATTAACTAGATATCATAGGAGGACATGCCCCTTAAGTCAGACTCAGATAATCTCCAGAGGGAAGTACACATCTTGTATATGGCATCACACAACTCCAAATTCAATAGCACAAGTAGTAATACAAAAAGGAAGCCCTGAGTCTTCCAACCATTGCACAGAGCCCATTGAAGGAACATCAATGAATGCTTATATTGCACTATTCCAATGACAATGAGTGCCAGTGGTGTAACAGGTAGCACACGCTTGTCTTTGATGCAGAAATCTGTGGGTTCTATTCCCACACTAGTGAGATCAATGGCTGACACTGCAGTGCAGCATAAGGGTGGTGCCTGCACTCCTGAGTGTTTCATGCTTCAGATGAGATAGTAAAACTAGACCTCACTTACTTGAGTTGATGGTAGCTCAGGTGGATGTAAATGATCCCAAGGCACCTACTGAAGAGAGTAGGGGTCCTTTATTATACAACTATATACAAATGTACATATTTACAAAAATTCCTCCATCACTCCCACTTGATTTCCTGTTTTATATTTGGAATATCGACTTTAGATTAAACAATTTTATTTAGTCTTTCATTCCATATTATCTATACAATACAAACCATTTTCTAATCAAAATTACTAACATTCTTTACCATATTTCTCATAAAATCCATATTCAATCATATCCATGTTTTTGTTTATAATCTCATAATTCTCTCACAATATTCTTTTCTATTTTTTCCCCTAAATTTTTAACCCTTCTACATGTTAGGGAAACATATTTTGCCATTTCCAATTCACATAAAAATTATATGCCCTTTCATTTACTTTTTTATAAGGCACATTTCCTTTTATGGCAATTTATTCTTTTGCAACCTACATAAACTATCTTGATATACAACATTCTTCATACACTGTTTCTTTGTTCTATGGCTTTTATTTTCTCTTCTGTTAGATGTCCTGTGGGTTCACACAATGATTCTGTGCTATATGTTTATACCATATTTTCCATTTTCCCGCAACCCCTCTATACTTAATTTCCAAATTTTTGTTCGTCTTGCTACATCCTTATTTCATTTCTCCATCATCTCTCCCTTTTATTCACTTTTATTAATTTCCATTCCCTTTTATATTTTTTAAATATTCTTACTATCAAATTCCTTTCCACTTATCCATTTTAATATGTTATATAGGTTCAATAAAGCCCCATACACTACTGGGTTTAATAAACAAAAAAAAAATCTTCCTTAGCCATTTATAACACTCCTCCATTGTGACTCTAAAGAGGTTTTCAAATTGCTTCTCGAATACTCTTGGTATCATATATCCATGGTAACATAGGAATTGGAGCACTGAGAGTATTTCATATATATGGAAAAGAATCTGAGACCCATCCTGGACAAGTTAGATCATGATTTGAGGGACACCGAGCATTTTCTCAGAGATCTTTACAGTCATTTGAATGATGGTGATCATGTCAACTGCATGTTTGTTACCATGGATGTGGTCTCTTTATTCGCTGTTATACCCAATTATGAAGGCATTCTGAGAATACAGAGCTTTTTAAAGGTTTACTCTGATTTTGACCAATAGAAGATTCATCTATTGACAAAGCTGCTGAAGATCGTTTTAGAAGATAAATAATTTTGTTTTTGAGCAGCAACATTATAAACAGTGCAATGGCATAGCTATGGTCACAGCATGTGCCAATAGCTACGCCAATGCAGTGATGGTTGATTGGCAGTTGCAGCACATATTGCAAAGACCCTACGATGTTGTATTTTATTTTATAGAAGATTTGTAAATGATCTCTCTATCCTATGGGGAGGTACCTCTGAAGAATTGGAATATCTGAATAATTCTACACATTCAGATTTACATCCAGATACTCTGAATTTGAAATTGACTTCTTAGATGTTACGGTAGCCAGAAATCACCTGGGTGAGACATATACTAGATTATTTAGGAAAGAATGTTATGTCAACCATCTTTTGCACAAGGAGAGTTTACATCCTCCCCATGTACTTAAAAACATGGTAAGCAACCAGATATATAGGGCCTCCAGATTAAATGTGAGGGACGTGGATTTTTCAACTCAAGTTGAAACTGCCATCAGTAATTTACATGATACAGGTTATGATGATCATTTAATCTCCCCAATGTTCAAGATGTTGTAAGTTAGAGGTGCATGTATGCACAACCATACTTCTCTGTAGGAAGGGGACATAAAAATAAGTGTAAAGGAAGGGATAAGTCTAGGGTTAGGCCAAAAGTCCCATTGCATTATACTACAGATGTCCATATTTATATGGATATAGTAAGAAAGCACTGGAATATTCTTACTACAGATTCTGATTTAATGAACCTTATTGATGTTGTACCTAAGGTTCTGTTCAGAAATAGCAAGTTAATAAAAAGGAGGTTGTGCTATCAGAGAAATGATTTGTGTAGAGCAGAACAAAATGGCACTATGCCTTGTGGCAGGTGCAATTACTGTCAATATTTAGACACTAGCAGTGTGTTTTTTCATCCAGATCAGAGGAAGTCTTATACTTTTAATGTTTCAGCTACTTGCGAAACTGAACATATAGTATATCTTGCCCACTGCACTCAGTGTAATAGATTCTATACAGTCAAAACTGATTGGTCTTTCAAGGAAAGAATAAGGAGGCATATATATAATAGTAGTAAGAACAGCAAGGTGAATGCCCTTGCTAAGATGTTACTAAAACAGATTCTACTCATTCCTTTAAATTTTTGGCAATAGGGAGAGTATATGAAAATGTTAGGATGGGCGATATACGTTTGAGAACTGAGGAATTAGAATCCACATGGATAGTCATGATGACAGGTGACACAGGGAGAGGATTAAATGAATGTGTCCCTCTCAGACCTAAGTTGAGGTCCAGACCCCTTAGGAGATAGATTGTGCTCTATGAATATAGGCATATATTTTTATGTTTTTCATTATATGACATGTATTTATATTTTAATTTAGAATTTTATTTTTTGCACATCTTTATATTATTTTATTATATTTCATATTTTTATTATGTTTATTTGTAGTTGGTCTTTAAATTTTAAGCTTTGCTTAACTGGATGTTCTCATCTGACTTTAGAGTACAAAAAGGGCATGTCCTTAATGTGCTTTTATTACACCTGATAAAGCGAATTTTGTGAAAGCGCTTGTGTTCTGTGCACAAAGTTTTTTACACTGGAAGCAGCAGCTATTGTTGTGTCTTTACTCTTCTTTTTTAGGTTATCTTCATAAATAGCTTATAATCACTATTATTAACAACAGTTTTAAATTTCATTTTCTCCTTTTCCATTTAAATCTCATAACACCCTTACATAATTCTACCCAACCAATTCCATCATTTAACCACTCAATTATCTTTAACAAAATTTCTTTTGCCATTGTATTAAATTGCTATACATTACATATCCTATACAATCTGGTTCAGCTGCTGATCTGGTTTCCTTCATTACTTTTTCTAAATCAGTAACTGTTTTTCTCTAATTCTTTGTTCATTTCTTCTGTAAACTGCTTTACCTCCCACTGATATTTTCTTTTTTTTTTAAACCATCTCTTTCACATACTTAACTACGAAATCCATATTTGTCTGTCTCTTTCAATTTTCCCTTTTTTCTCTCATTAAGTCACCATCTTCCTTTACTTTTTTACTTAAATAAGGTGATTCTTCTTATTTCCTTGTAAAAATATTTGTTTATATAATGTTTAATCTCTTCTTGGTTCTTTTGATAAATTACTTATTTTCTAAAATATTTCCTTTCCTTCCTATTAAGACGATATATAAAGCAGCTTTTTGCATTTCTCTACATTCTTTTAGTCTTTTTGTATTTTCCCAAGTTAGATGCATAATTATCCACCATTCTGATCAATTTTGTAAAAGTCTCTCATTGGCAAATGGTCTGTCCATAACATCACTTCTCGACTTCACTCTGCTCCTTTTCATTAATTCACTTAATTCTTTTCCCAGTTTTTATATATTCTTTATTCTCATCTATTTCAATATGTATTGTCAAATGATCTGAAAAAAAATTCTACTGCTTCTTCTATCCCTGCTGTTATAGTTTTAATAAGTTTTCAATTTTCTTCATCTATATGTGCTTTTATCCAAAACCCATAGCTCTGAATTCCCACATTTTATTATTTCTTCCATTATTTTATCTTTTTTTTTGCTTTTAACATCTTAAATCGTGATTAAAATCTCCTATTATAACCATATTTATTATAACAATCCAATAATTCTTGAAATATCTCCCTTTCTTTATATATCACATACATTTATACTGCTATTAATCTATAAACCTTCCCAACTAAAATCCACCACCATTAATCTCACTAATTTAACTTAAGTATAATCCAAGATTTTTATTCCCTTCCTACATAATATAGCAATCCCGTAACATGTTTCTTTACCCAAGTTCCATATTACACCTCCTAAAATAATAGCTGTCTGTTCCCTTTAGTCTTTATTTAAACCCCCAATATCCTCCAATACTACCAAATCTATCTCACACATATTACATCATTCTATCACTTCAGTTCTCCTTAGTACATTTTTAAATACAATTAACAGACAGAATCCTATTTGCCACCATTCTCTTTAATTTACAATACATTTATCCATTTCCTTTCTTTTTTTACTTTCATGAAACCCTTACCTCTTGTGTCTTTAATCCTGAAGGTTCAGCAATCTTGTCCCATACTTAATGCCTCCTTTTCTAATTCTTTATTCTGGATTTTCCCGACATACATTTTTCTTTTCAAGTCTTGTCTTTTTCTCTCTTCTAACTTCATTCACAGAGATCTCCAATTCCTGTCTTCCTTCCTTGTTGCTTCTATCCATCATGTCACCCCACATGTCCTTCCCAGTCTCCGGCTCACTCTGTTCTACCATCTCCTCTAAAATATCATCCCACAGCCTTCTGGACTGGATGGTTGTAATTGTAACTTCTTCCTTCCATTGCTCTTTATCCTTCAATTCTTCAAAAAGATCCCTTTGGAATAAATTCTCTGTCTTTGATCCGATCTGCTCCTTGCTTCTTTAAAATGGCACTCTCCTCCTCCTCCACTTCAAAAATGTTTCTATGGAGTCAGCATTCATCTCTACTATATTCTCTTTAGACGTGGTATTTTGTGTGCCATTCTCACAGCTGCCAAATTGCTAGAAATGGAATGGATGATTGTGCTCATCACCTGCATTCACCATGAGTATTGTAGTAGTAGGGGAAGTTCCCGATGCCAAGTTTTCCCTAGTAGCATGAATACCATCTTGGGACCCCCGGAAAAAGGCTATTTAGTCTAGTGGGACTAAATTGGTCAACAAAGGATACTAATAATAATTTTATGTCTTGCCATTATAAGTCGAGAGAACAGATTAGCAAACTTTTTTTCTAAGTCATTTGAAGGATATACACAAGTCTCTGCTACTAGCAGTGCAAATATGTGGCTGTTTTATTTTACCATACATTCTTCACCACTGAGAAACATAAGCACTAGGATACATAACTGATTTAGTGAACTTGCTGCTTTGCCACTGACAGTGGTATGAAAAGTTCAATAAAATTGGATTAATATTTTTACAGACAAGCTGCTTGCGGGCAGCATGCAAGGAAACCTCCTGCTACAACAGTACAGCCTTGGAAATCTGTTCTTACGTTATGCCAAATACTTCACATAAATGTAGATTTTTTTGAAAGTCACTTTTGCAGCATAAACTCATTTATAAGAGGACAAGATTCCAAAATACTTGCTCATGGTGTAAGCGACTTACTGTTGTGTAAAGCTGCTTTATAATTAAGCCTTACGTCAGAGTAAATTACGTTACTTATACTGAGAAGTCTTTTGGATTCTGGAGCACAGTAACAAGCACAAACAAAAGATGGTGAATGTCCTATGTGACTATACACACACACACATATATATATATATATATATATATACGTACATGTAGGTAGCTATAGACTGCAAAATATTTCAGTGAGGTAGACCCTATGTTGGTGGAAGACAAACATGCAACAATCTGCAAAAGTTGAAAAAAGGGAAGATGCAGGGCCAGTGTAATTACCTATCAAAATTACTTTCTGATGTTACTGGAAGGACCAAACCTATGACATTCAACACAGTGTCAATGAAGACCAGAGTGGGATACCATGAAGCCCTACCAAGAGGACCTATTCCAACTAAAGTATAGTAAAAAAAAATGTACCTGCAACAATGAACAGTAAAAAGTATGTTTAACTGGTTATCCACCAAGTTGCTAAAATCCATTCAAAGTGCATGCAAATGCTAAAAACTCCAAATGCAAGTGTGAAAAAAAAAAAAACACTTTCACCCAGTGGGTTTCATCAGGCAAATGGCAAGTAAGTTGCATGGGTGAGTATAAACAACATTTCAAAGTCACATTATTAAAAGTCACATGTTTAGAAAAAAATCATACAGTCAAAAAAAGTCCATGTTTAAAAAGAGCTAATGAAATGTTTAGATTTACATATTGAAAATCAGTAAGTAAAATAATTAAAAAAATGTACATATTTGTACACCAAACAAAGCATTATATACAAGCATAATAAAATTTACGAAATGCACAGCAGGTAGATGAATATCATCAGACTTGGTTATATAGATGCTTAAGGTGCGGGATATCGGTTACCATTTTACCAAGTCATTGCAATAAGTGTGCTTTAAATCTAAAGATCCATTTCAATTCTTCACGCTTAGTTAACAATTTAATGTCTCCTCCTCTTAATGGTCATGGTACGACTTTTAGTATAGTAAACTTAAAGGTACGTGTTGCATCTGTTTCAGTAGTGTGTTTACAAAGTGCATGACTCAAAACTTTTCTGTTGTTATCAGATATATGCTGGCCAATCCTCTCTTTTCATTTTCTACAGAGAGAAGTAATCTGATTTGCTTAGATGTGGCAATTAGTGAACCTCAGCTGCTGATTTCGCTATACTGAACTTATGCTTGCTTATTTTGACCCAATAGAGAAACTGAGAAAGGATGTTGAATCATCCTATGAAGAACTGGTTATGAATATTGAGCTCAATGAACACTCAACTTCTATCTAAATCCCTTGGACAGAGTTATAGGCATTGGAAAAATGCTAACTGAGACCAAAAAGAGAAAGCTGCACTGAGAAGTCATGGACTTTAAAATTGGGAACGTTTTTACATAAGAGGTAACGCTGGCAACTATAGGCATAACCAATCACAATCCACCTATGCTACTAATCCTGTGCTTGAGGAAGTAGCTAGTGAGCCAACAACATCCATTTCTTATTGTAGATGCTAACAATGGTCAGGACTAGATCCACTGTATTTTTCAATTCTCAGTGCAGACCCTTCACTTATGTCGGAACTGAAACCGAGGCGGAAGAGTTATACCAGCATATGGAAGAACAGACCTGTTACACGAACCCAAATCAAAACTTGAACGGATCCAACATGTCTTCCTACTATTTAACTGACAATGAGCTTTCTGTTTTTTTCTAAAGGCCTAAATTTCATATCTGCTCAACAAACAGTTATAGCACAGTCTCTTCTACAGCTTAAAATATTTCATTCATTCTTTGAACTTAAAATTATTATTTGGCACCAACAAGAATGCATGCAGTGATTTTAAATGAACTAGCACCTTTGTACCTGTCAGTAACCCAACAATACTAGCATTTGAGAAAGCTGTTGAACATGAGCTGTATAAAAAAGCATGCTAATGTCACTGAAAACAAGTACTTCAACTTAACATCTGCTGAATTTCAAGCATTAAAAAAGTCTTACAAATAATTCTGATAGTTCTTAAAAACACAGATAAAGGTGGTGGGACAGTTGTCATGGACAACAGATTTTATGAAAGCAAAATGCTTAAACTTTTAGCATTTTCTGACTACATGACAATCTGTAGGTGACAAACCACTGAAATCATGGCAATGCTTTCAGCAGCTCTTGAATGGCTGTACACTGACAATCACACTGATCAAGATCTCTATAATTATTTTAGAACTGACAAGCCAACCATAACAGTCATAAAAGGGATACCAAAGGTGCATAAACCTGTATATGCTGACCGATGAGACTGATCATATCTGCTTGTAGTTGGGTCACAGAACCAGTATCTAAACATCTGGAAGCACAATTACAGAATTTCTACCAGTTACTGGAACTATCATAAAAGAGTGGATTTTATTCATCAACTCTCAGACTGGTTGTCTTTAAACTCATCTAAAGGCCATATGCTAGCCACTCTTGATGTAGATTATTTACAGTTATTTCTAATATAGGTATTAAATACATTAGAAAACACCTTTTTGATTTTTCTGACTAAACCCAAGATAAAAATCAACAGTATATGTGAATTGTCGCATCTTGTTCTAATCAACATTTTTTTACATCAACAATTATATAAATAGGTTAAAGGCATGGTGATGGGGGGCTGTATATTATTTGAACAAAGTTTTATAACTTCGAAAACCATATGGGCGACACCATATGGTCGAAGTTATAAAACTTCGAAGAGTGAAAAAAAAAAAAAAAGAAAAGACTACACCCTAAACTAAGGGTTGTAGGCAGGGGGCAAGCCCCCCTGCACCCCCCCACACCCCCTGCTCTTTAAATACAACTCCGAGACTGTACTATAATGCGGTAAAGGGAAGACTTCCCTTTACTGCACTGTAGTGTAATCTCAGAGCTGGTATATTTAAAGAGCAGGGGGTGTGGGGGGTTCAAGAGGGCTTGCCCCCCCTGCTTTAACACATTAGGTGACTTTTTTTTTCACTGTTCGAAGTTTTATAACTTCGACCATATGGTGTCGCCCATATGGTATTCAAAGTTATAAAACTTTGTTCAAATAATATAGACCCGGTGATGGGTACCCCTGTTGCCAATCTGTATGCCAATACTGTAATGTACCTATATACTTAGTGAAACCCAACCCTTTCCTCAACAAAATTTGATTCTACAAATGTTTTGTAGATGACCTTTTTCTTATATGGAGAGGTTCAGTTCAAGAGTTTAAAAACTTTGAAGCATACATTTCTACTACCACAGACTTTCTAAGGTTTAAAAGTGAAATTTCTAGCTCTAGTCTAAATTTTCTAGATATATCTCTGAAAAAAACTTGCAACAGGTTAGACAGACAACAATGTACAGAAAAACAGTTAGAAAGAATATCTACTTACACAGAACCAGTTTACATCCTCCACACTTTTATCCCAACATAGTCAGAAACCAGCTTATGAGGGTAGACAGACACCAACATGGAATTATAATTACAATCAATTACTCATGACTTTATACACACAGGATACAATGAGCAAAATATTAATATTAAGCATAATGTCACTGCAAATGTGAGACAGACTCTAAAGCTTTTTTATATGCACCAAGAAATAGTAACCCATCCACTATCAATAATAAGTACAAAAACATACACACTTACAACAGAAATACACCTATGATTAAAAGCATCATTAGTAAATACTGTCCTATTCTAACAGATTCCAGAGTTACAAAACACTCTTAGTCCTTCACCTAGACTTAGTTACAGGAGAATGCCTAACCTGAAGAATATACTTTGCTATAGGGAACAACCCAATAGCTATTTCTTCACTAGAAATAGACAAGGCACATACAAATGTAACAATTGCGTGCACTGTAAATATATACTCACTGACAAGCAGATTAACCATCCCCATCATGGTAACAATTTTGCCATTAAGGCATACGGTAATTGTAACACAAGAAACAGTCTACTATGCTTCTTGCCTTGTATGTCATGCATACTATATAGATTAGACAAACATAAAACTGAAAGAGGATTGGACAGCACATATCTGACATCAACAGAAAAGTTTTGACTAACACACTACTGAAACAGATGTAACACATACCTTTAAGTTTACTAGACTAAAAACCATACCATGACCATTAAGAGGAGGAGACATTAAATTGTCAACGGAGCGTGAAGAATTGAAATGACTATTTATTTATTTTATTTTACATTTGTTGACTAAGCTAGTCTAACTGGATGCATGTCCATTTTCAGTAGAGGCCTGGGGAGAAAAGATCCAAGACACATAAAAAAAAATATGGGAAGATGAGCTCCAAGACAGATACAATATAAAAAATTGCAACAGTGCAAAGTTAAACAGCTGTTGGTAATAAAAAGTACAGTACTCATGATAAGCATAACCCAAATAATAATAGGTAATTATACAAGAGATGTTACTATATACATATATATGAATTGTCATCTCATAGTCTTTGGTATCTTAAAGATAAGTCTATAAAGGTGAGGAGTATTCATTAGTGTAAGGGAGGAAAGTTAGTCAGGGTTAGTACAGGGGCATAGCCAGTGGGTATGGAGGAATAGTTTGAGCTTCTGTTTAAATAGAGTTAATGAGGACAGAGATATGAGTTCAGTAAGTAAAAGATTCCAGTGCTTTCCAACGGCATTAGAGAAGAGTGAGTCACCTGCCAAGTTGTTGTCTTTGCAAGTATTGATAAGTATTTTGTTTGAGGAGCATAAATTCTTAAAGATTGTTGTAAGGGGTAATGATGCTAGTGAGTGTTGGTGGGTTGGTAAAGGGTTTTATGGGCTATAGCAAGCTGGTGAAATTGAACTTGGTTTGGAAATTCAAGCCATCCAAGTTGCTTTAGATTAAGACAGTGATGTGTTCTAAAAAGAGAGGCAGTTGCAAATCTTGCAGTATTATTATAGAAGATTGCCAGTTTATTTAGGTTGTTCTTAGAAAGGTTAGTATAGATAGGTGAAGCATAGAGTAGAGTGGAGATTAAGTGAGTTCTGGCTATAGCGGTCCTGGCTACTGGAGTAAGAAAGGGTTTGATTCTATAGAGGGACCCTCATTTTTTGCTGATTGCTTTAACTGTGCTGTTTATATGAGTATTGAAGTTAAGTTTGCTATCTATTGTTATACCTAGAAGTTTGGTGGTAGGTTCAGGAGATATGAGAGTGCCATTATTAGATGTGAGAGAGAAATTTATTAGAGTGGACTTTCGGGTTGGGGTGAACAGTAAAAGTTTAGTTTTTTGGGGGTTTAGGAGGAGGCAGTGGTTTAAAAAACATTGCTCAACAGTACTGAATGAATGTTGGGTAAGGGACTGTAGTTCAGTTTGAGAAGAGGCTGAACAGATTATTGTAGAGTCATCTACATATTGAATGCAGGTGGTTTGAGGAATTGAATAGTGAAGGTCATTGATAAAGATGGAAAATAGGAGTGGGCCTAATATGGAGCCCCAAGGAACACCAAGGGAAATAGGAAGGTGGTTAGATAGTTTATTGTCCCATAGTACAGCCTGTTGTCTATTGTCTAAGTAAGATTTAAACCGATTAATTGCTAGAGGTTCAAGTGAAAGGGATTTCAGTATATTTATGAGGAGCTGGTGATTGACCATATCAAAAGCTTTCGATAAATCAATAAAGACTGCAGAGGAAAGAATATTTTTGATATGTTTTTTGTTAATGCAGTCTGTGAAGGATAGCAGGGCAGTGGTGGTACTATGGAAAGGTCTGAATCCATGTTGACAGTTGGCAAGTAGGTTATTTTGGAGTAGGTGGTTAAGTAGTTGCTTATGGATGCATTTCTCCATTATTTTTCTAGGGGAGATAGTAGAGCTATAGGACGGTAGTTAGAAAAGTCATAAGAGTTTCTACCTTTATGTAGTGGGATGATATGAAAAATTTTCCAGATTGATGGGATGGTTCCTTCACTTATGGTTCGGTTAACAAGAATGGAGATGGGATAGTCTATGGCTTTAACCCCTTTTTGCAGGTATTCTGCTGGGAGATGGTCGGCTGAGGGGGTGGTAGGTTTTAGTTTTTTGGAGAAGAGAGCAGACAAAGGAAGTAGAAACTGGTTGCAAGATAAAAGGTGGAGGTGGGCTTGTCCTAGTTGTAGGCAGTTTTAAGGAATCTGGAGAAAGTTGACTAGCAAGAGTTTGGATGGCATCTGTGAAGAAAGAATTGAAGGCATTAGCAGTATAAGTGGGATTCTCAGGGTTAGCACCTTGTGGGTTAGGTGTGCTGGATTGTCCTGGGTATAGTAGTTTATTGATGCTAGACCAAAACTTTTGTGGTTTCTTTTGGTAAGTTTGCTGTATTTGGAAATAATAGTCTTTTTTGTCGGAGGATGGCTTTTTTTGCAAGATTTCTAAGTTGTCTAAAGGTTTGGTGATCTGTAGGATCCTTAGTATTACGCCATTTAGCCCAAGATTTGTTTCTATGAAGGATTTTTTGCCTAGTAGCATTTGAGAGTCAGGGGGCAGGCTTAGTTTTACTTCTAACAGAGCGAATTGGGGCGTGTTGGTCAAGGATGGCTAAGAATGTGGAATTAAAGTATTCCACAGCTTCGTTTAGTGGGAGTGATTTGAGTGGAGACCAATTACAGTGTCTAAGTTCTGTTTGGAAGAGTTCAGGGTTAAAATACTTTTTGGCGCGTATTGTTCTGAAAGTGTTTGGAAAAGTTAGGTTGGTTTTGTGCCTGATAAGTTAGTGAGTGGTCACTTAGGTCATCTGGGAGGGTTCCTACTCTGTATGTTTGGTGAGGAGTATTAGTCAGAATCCAGTCTAAGGTACTTTCTTTGTTATTGGGTTTATTATTCTAGTAGGGGAGTTAATATTTTGTGAAACGCCATATAGGTTAATGTGGGTGGAAGGGTGTACATTACTACAGGAGCTCCAATCTATATTAAAGTCTCCTAGGACTATAGTTTCTTGTGGGAGATTAATAGAGAGCCAGTTAAGAATATTTTCAAGGGTAATAACGTTATTTCCTGGAGGAAGGTAGATACAGATGATGTATGTGGATTTACATGAGTTAACCTGAAATTTGGAAATGAGGATTTCAGCATTATTGTCTGAAGGCGGCTTAAGGTTTGCAGTGCTGACTTGTAGCTCTGATTTCTAAAGGATTGCTACCCCTCCTCCCTTTTTGGCTGTGCAGTCTAGTCTATGCTTCTATACTCAATCTAAAGCACACTCACTACCAGGACTTAATGAAATGGTAGCCATTAAACTACATCTTAAACATCTATATAACAAAGTCTGATGATATTCATCTACGTGCTGTGCTTTTAGTAAATTTTATTATACATACACACACATATTATATAGAAGGATTACTATCAAAATGTCGAGCACACATCGACAAATGTGATTATCAACACCATTAGGTGAAACCCATAATGCCAATGTTTCAAAATGTTGCAAAAACACCAACCATTGACATTTCCAACCGATCTACACCTAAAAACAAGTGCTAACATGGGTCAAAAACGGGGTGAGATTTTGTGGTTCAGAACACTGGTGTTCAGCATTTTTAACAGTCACAGGTTGGAGTTCACATTTGCAGTGGCAAGCAATGTGCACTCAACATTTTGATCGCAAACCATATGTAATGCTTTGTATATGATATTATACAAATATATACAATATTTTTTAATTATTTTACTTAGTGTTTTATAATATATAATCTCAATATGTTACATTGGGTCTTTTTAAACAAGAACTGTTTTAATCATATGATTTTTTTTCTAAACATGTGACTTTGACATGCTACATATACTCATCCATGCAACTTACCTGCCATTTACCTGATGAAGCCCACTGGGTTAAAGTTTTTTTTTTCACACTTACATTTGGACCCCGAGTTTTTAGCATTTGTGTGCACTGTCTGAACTGATTTTAGCAACTTGGTGGATTGCCAATTAAACATATTTTTTACTGTTCATGGTTCCAGGTACTTTTTTTTTTTTTTTTTTTTCCTTTGGATTACTTTAGTTGTCACCACACTGATACTGATTTATTTTATCATTTATTCCAAAAGAAGTCACATCTTAGCTTGTTGTAAAGGAGCCACTAAAATGTGTTACTGGTTGCTGAATGAGGATATGGCTTTGAAAGCACATTGCAAAACTACCCGACTTGCAAAGGAGGCCAAATGTTGTTTAACAAGGAGACCACATTGGCACTGGTAGGGCAAGGAAAGGCTGGATATCGAGATTGAGAAAAACTTCTTACACAATGACAACTTCTGCATAAAGCCAATAGCTCCACAGACCTTGAGGAGTTGAGTGGGACTTCCAAATGCAATACTTTTATGTTGATATGCTGGAATCTCTAAACTAGCTGAACACAGGTACCCCCTGAAAAGATATTTCCAAGATAAGGAAAAACATACAAGCCTGTCTGAGGGACAGGCTCCAGAAAATAAGTAAAAGTGAGAGGCAAAAACTAACTTCTATTTGGACAAAAAGAGAAGTCCTTACTTTTCAGGCATCCAAATAGGCTCAGTATTTATTGTCCTGTTTTGTAAATTATACAGAAATTATGCTGGTTAATGCGAAGGTGGATTTATGTGATGGCACAGCCAAAAAAATTAAACATCTGGGAAAAAAGTAAAGGATGCATTTATGAAAAGTGCATTTCAGTGCTGGGATGATGCAAGGCCCACTCATTTGTAATGATATACCTCTCAGCTGTTCAAAATTTCTCAGATTTGTGCTATATATTTTGGTCTGTTCTTCTTAAATTAGTGGTTTTCTGGTAAATCATTGAGTACTGAAGTTACAAAATAATGATTAAAATGATATTTGGGTTTAAAATTTCACATCCTTCAGAAAACGTATGCTAATGCAAAACTTGTTATTCTAGCAACTTTCTTAATTTATAAGAGAGATTTAAAATCTGTCCCCAAATTTGGGCCTTTCTTCTCTCCACCATTAATTTTGGCTTTTCTTTTGGTAGGAACTTGAGAGGTACTGGTGACACAGAGACAGGCAAGGGGTGAAAAGCTGACAAGACCTCCTAGTGTTCTAAACTTTCTTTCACAAAAGTCTCAATGTAAGGTATATCATTCTATTATTTCCCACATTATTTCTTACCTAAAGGTGGTCCATATAAAAATGCAGAGATACTAAATGAAGACCTGTTGTCTACTGTTACAGTAAAGGTCAATGTGGCTGCCTCTCCATGACCCTCATGACATCCATGTCCTGCCATCCTCAGCCTTCCATAATGGACATGTGCCCAGCCACATCTTTAATATCCCATCCATCATCTGTTCCAAACCCCCTCACCCTATGGCAATTTTGGAATGGAAGCTTCTCTCAGTTCAGTTTTGTTTCATCTGTATGTGGTCTTATCAATGCCCTGAAAACATAAATGACCTCTACATCTCAAAGTCATTTCTCTTGCTAAGACAATGTCATCTTAAAAGGCTTTTGATGCTGTCTTCTTGTATTGTAGTGCATGATTTAACTTAGTGGTGATTACGCCTTTAAAATCCTTTTCTTCGTCTGTCCTGCTTAAAATCAGTGTCACCAACAGAGTAAGTTTCCTGCGGTTCCCTAACCAGAGCACAATCTCATTTTTTTCATATGAAATTACCATAATGTATTTTAATACAAGCCAATGAAGGTCTGTCTGGAAACTATCTACCCATCAACAATTATCATAACAATATTTTTGTTATTAGCAGGCAAGCTAATCTTGTTCCCAAAAAGATAGTGTGAGACTTACACATTAAAAATAAATTAACCTCTCTCAGAAACCTGTGGCACTATTTATTTTAATGGCCTCTTTCATGAAAAATCCCTCTAGCAATTGTTCTCTTCTTATCAAACCACCACTTTCTAAAATTACACCATTTAGTAACATTCTAACATCCTATGAAGTGGAGTGTCAAATGTACGACTAACATCTAGCCATATCACATCCAAAGGGTGCCTTTTTCCCATTCTGTGGCACAGTATTCTACTATCCTAATACAAAAACATGTTATTCCCTGCCATTTTTTTTTTACGTTGGCATTAACTGCTCTAAGCTTCCTTGAAAATCTCTTACTAGCCTTTATGTACTACAATTTATTTCCTTCACTTTTATGCTCCTAATTCCTTTGTACCTTTCTCCATTACTGTCTTCTTGACTTCCTTCTTTAGCCACAAGGCATCTTTTTCTTTATTCCTGGTTATTCCTTCTCACCTCTTCTCCCCTGCCACCTCTATTCATACATCTATTCCACAGCTCAACTTCACTCACTGTTGCACCTCTACATCCATCATATTTCCCAATACTTCATCATTTATCCTTCTATAGTCCTATACAGATACCCTAGACCATCAATGGTGGTCCATATGGTCGCTATTTGGTACTGTGGCCATTATTTCACTTCCCTTAGTCCTATCTTACACAGTCATGTGTAAGCAATGTCCATCTTTCTTGGTCTAGAATTTCCTAATCTGAAATGCCTCGCTCAGACTCCAGTAGTTATGTGCCCCATAAACATGGTGTCTCTTTTCCTCTGGGCACACTTTCTGTACACAATATACTCCCTTTCCTTTCTTGGTAAAAAGTGGCCATTAAAGAGCTATCCCTTTCTTCATCTGCTCTGAAAGTTGGACTTTGACTTCTGTCTGGATTATCTGGCATGCCGTCCAGTCTAATTTTAATTCACTCCTCTTTGTCTTCCCTACTGTAACTCTCGGCTACCTCAGACACCGTTGCTCTTTTCTTTGCACCTATTGTTGCAAAGATCTTCTCAGTTGCACTTTCCTTGTGTACCTTTGTCAACCCCTTGCTGTCATGGATATACTAAAGGCAGTGGGGAAATTTGCCATAACGTACACACTTCAACTTAATTTCAGCAAGAAAACTATACATATGATTAATTTGCAAACAGCAGTCTAAACCCATTACTGAATGACCTCACTGCTACATTCATCTAGGAGGAAGTAGAATTTGTACTGGAAAGGCAGAGTAAAAAAACCAGGATCAGGAAAAAGCAGACAAGTCACATCTTATCACTTCAGGGTTTAATAGTAAACAAAATAAATAAATATTTTGAATGCCTCTGTCATTCTTTCTTGGAACATTTACCAGGAAAGTTTCAAGAAGCAAACTACCTTATTTATGAAGTCATGTGCATGTCAACCTCAGAGTTCTTCCTGGTTGGAAAAGGTCAGTCTGACTTTCATCACACCAAATACCCATTTAGCTACAGTTTACCAGAGTTTGTTTGAATTTTATCAGAAAGAGGGTCAATTTTTGTGGTGCATTTTAATAAATGTTCATATATTCTGCAACTAACCTCCTCCATTCTGATGATACCTACTCTTTTCCAGCTCTTCCTTCCCTCAAATTCTTTCTTGTGAATAATTTCTGTTCCATTACTCGCCTCTCCTTACTCTTATCCCTTCCCTGTGAGCTTTTCCAGATTCACACTTTCCTTCCCATTTAAATTATTTTACTTTCCTCACCAGCACTCTTTTAGTCGGTCTTTCCTACCATAACCATATCCACTCTTGGCCTTGTCAGAATCTCTTTACATGATAGTCCATCAAGTAACCCTGCTGGTAATCTCCATTTTCTTTTCATCCACCATATAAGAACCCCCCTAACTATGTCATAGCTAATCTATCCCCTCTACACAGCTAACTATCTGCCCCAAGGCCCCCAGTCCTCCACATCTCTAGAGTTCTGAGCTTCACCACTAATCCATAAACTACAGCACCTCACCCACCTCTCCTCAGATCCCTTTTGACCTCTCCTCCCAATTGTATTTCCCTGCCAGTCATTAGCTTCTTTAGCTAGCTAATATTAACTATTTTACTGTGGGTGATATGCCACATTCCTTAGTCATGTGCTACTGGACAGAAAATCTCCATGCTGTTGCAGACTAAATCATGCTAATACATGCTACAGGAAAACCTGGTTCAAACTAACAATCATTGTTCTTCTTTCTCCTGTCTTACACTGTACCCCTGGACTGCATACAGGTCATTACTGTTTCAAAGATGGAAGTTCAGACAAGCCACACCTATCTGAAAGTCACCATTTAATAACTATTTTCCATTGCCTTCTCTCCTCTAACATGTTACCCTGTGCAGGCATCTGATAGACTGCCTCCTGGATAAAGAAATCCCTCTGACTGTCTACCTTAATCCACTTCATCACACCTACCTCCAAGGGATTTCTCTAACAAAAACAATTATTTTGTTTATCACCCAGATGTGGCAATATTCACTGCTTAGATTTGTTTTACGTCTTCCTGCTATATTCCTCCTCTCCACTGTTTCACACTCCCAAGTCTTCTATTTGAGTAGTGAGTAGCAGAACTATGCATCTCTAACTACACATACGCCTACACATTAACACACCACTATGACCACATCTTCCTTTTTTTGCTGGCCCGTTCAATCCTTTGGTGTAACTTTTTATCATTTGATTTCATAGATGTTTTGCTTAATACTCTAAGCTACATACAGGACTGCTGGGAGTTGAAGAAAACTCAGTTTACTGCCAATGTAATTTGCACATTGTCTGTGCAGACAAAAATTATAACATGAAAGTGAGATGAGATTTTGCTCCTCAAAACAGCAGCTTACATGCTATATTGTTTGCTGTACTAGAGTGTTTTGATCACAAGAGTTCATGTGCTCTGTTCTTTTCTTTATTTTGAGAGATAAAGTTAGATATTTACTTCCATGTGCCCTGTTGCCTGTTAACACATCAAGTAAAAAGAATACAGAGAACTATGTGGTCACTGAAATGTGGAATGTCCTTTTGGCACAAGAAAACATATTAATAAGCATCCCAGCAGCCTAAAAAGATTCTCACTAGTCTACTGGTACTGGTATTTGAAGAAACTATTAATTAGTTCATTAAGGCTGATTGATGGAAGGGTAGTAACACAATATACCATAAGAATGAAAGTTCTAAATGGCTTTGCTGCCTGCCACTACTTCAGCTGACCTCATGTCCACTGACACACCTGTAAATATTAGCCATTATAACAGTCACTTCCCATATCACTTTGTGAGGTAAGAGTTAACTAGCATAATTTCAGATCATATCTGCAGATTAAATGGATGTCATGTGTAATGTCCTAACATAATGAAACAGCAGAGTGATGTGCAGGGTTTTTCAAGGTGAATTGTGCATACACATGTAAGTGCCACAATGTGTGCAGCTGCTGCAATATTTGATTAACATCTCATAGCTCATGCACTCTGGTAAACAGCAGGTCATACAATGGATTTGGATCCTTCTCTTGTCCTCCAAACAAGATCAGGTCCCTCTTCTCCCATCCATAACTATCCTAGCAACTGCCTGGGATGTTAATTTAACCAACTGCCAGCTGGCTCCTCTTTTAAACTGGGTAGAGACGGAAGGTGTCTGTAATCTTAAATGGGCTTTTCCAAATAGGAAGACCTGCAAAACAATGACTTCAAAATGGCAAGCATTGTGCTGACAAGCTAAAAAAAGAAAATACAGGAGAAAAGCAAATGTCAAAAATCACTTTTCCTCCTTTAAACTTCTTTTTTTGCAGGGGATAAGCCCTGCCTGCACCACATCCATGTGGGAGGAACCCCCCACCTCCCATTCATGTCTAAATTGGTAACAGAACCTTCTCTCAGTAGTGCAGACAATAAATCTCTGTTCCCTTGGGAAAAAGTATCATTTTACTGCAGAATAATGTTAATATGAGAATTTAATTCAGAAATCCTAGACAGGATACTTTGCAGTCCCACAAAACTAAATGCAAAATGTCAGTACAAGCAGCCAGGATTGCTGAAGGAGGTAAAGTACAGCATAATCACTTTCTAGACATTATCTTAATGTCAAGACACCCAAAACATGGAAATATTTAGTAACAAATTAAAAGTCTTTTTTTTTTCTATGTGGATTCATAAATATAAAAACTTTTTTTTATTTACCTGCATGTTATACTGTATGAGGGATTTATGAAATAACAAAATAGCTTCCCCAATTAAGAGAGCCATGGAACAGTTTCAAATGACACATCTTGGAAGAATGTCGCTATCACTGGAAAATCAAATTAAGAGTTAAATAAATGATTGCAACATGTTAAAAGAAATTCTTTAATACTCTTGTTGTGAACATCACACATTTCAGTTATCTGGAATGTATGAAAGGCTTCTTTTAAACAAAAATACCAAGTTCCAAAAAGCATCCAGGAGAGTTTTGCAACAGTACAATTTTGCACCTCATTGCTGAGCACACACCAGTCAAGCAGCTACAAATCTGATGCTGGCCAAATCCAAATGAAAACTTTTGGAACCAGAGTTTCCTGATTATGCCAGCTCCATGCTGCATTTTGTAAGCAGAACACACTTGAATTCCGTAATGATAGAAAAGCTGGCAAGGGTATAGGATGGATTTGCCAGGAGTCAACAGAAGGAGAACATGGGAGAAAAAGAAACTGAAGAAAAGGGCATTGACATTTGATTGTTGGACCACAGCAGAATAGTTTACGTCATCCAAATGTTTTTTTTTTCCTCAACTCCTGGTTCATTATGTAACTTCTGAGCTTTTAATGTGCATTCTGCATCTCCTTAATTGCTTACCTCAAAAGGGAAAGCAACTTGGACATAACAGTGGTACTGTTGTACTGTCTTGACTTCCTTACACAGTTCAGAACATTAACTAACAGTACTCTGATTGCAATTAGACCGTTTTAATTTAATTAAACTTTAGTGACCGTTAGTCCCACTAGCAGCCTCTTTTTAGGGAGACCCAAGGTGGTATTTCTATTACTGGGGGAGAAATTTGGCCTGGGTTCTGGGGAACTTCCCTCCTTACTCTTTTCAACAGGCATTGAGAAATCTTTTACATCCACATGAGCGAGCTACCTCCAACTAAAGCAGATGGGACCTTGATTTAAGGTGTCATCAAAAGACAACACACACACTCAAGTCTGTCATGCTGATGTGGTTTTATAGTCAAGAGTGTCACCTCAGCGATACAATTTTGTAGAGGTACAAAGTGCACATTGCTGAGCAGAATATTTTATCTAGTAGTATCTCATTTTCGGTTTTAAAAGACAAACATGCAGAAACCAAAGTCGTCTTTGAATTATTAACAGTCACTTCTTGTGCAGCATTTTAAGATGCATCTGAATATCACATTTGAAAGTCTAACTTATTCAGTGTTTTTGCTCAAACTCAGAATATCAGTTCCATGCCATATTTTCTACATGAAGTATGACATTCATCATCCATGACTGATAAAGAGTCTACACGACTTTGTTCACTTTTTGGAAAGTTGAAAGTCATATGGTTGATAACATATGTTTGACTTTCCAAAACGTTGAAGCATCTGTAAAGAGACTGCATTACACTTGAGATCTGGAAGTCACCCTTTTTCCACTATAGTGTGATCTCAGAGTTGGCATAAATAATTTTCAGGGGGAGCAGCTCCCCACTTGGGTGGTTGCCCCTGCAAAAGTGGGAATTTTGCCATTTTTCTTATTTTCAATGTTTTGGAAAGTCAAAAATATGGTCTCGACAATGTGACTTTCAACATTACGAAATGCTGAAGTCATACAGACCCCCTGACAGCCAGTGACTACAGTCAGCACCTACATTTAAAACTTTCACGGATCTCTGGAATCAATGGTCTGACTACTTAATCAACTTCTTAATGTTCTGAAAGTCTGAGATGCAGTTACCCTACCTGCTTATAAGACGTCACAAATAATGGGGTAAATACTAGAAGGAAATATGAGATTTCACAAAACCCAAAATAGCATATAGAGCAGCTGTACTAGAGTCAGTAATACAGTGTGAATCCAATCACCCAGTTTGGGTGGAAAAGACTGCATAGTCTATTGAAGCATGACATCTCTAGACTGTATGTATTCAGTGAAGTCAATCTGTTTATTTTAAAGAAATACATCTGTACCAAAAGGTACTACTTTAGTTCCTTCACTTTCTTAAGCCAGATGCCAAACTTGCCAGTGGCTTTTAAGACAAGCCCCCCCCAATACACATAAAGAAAGATGTACATGTTCATGGATACTTCTGTTCCCTTCACTAATCAAACAAAGCCTTTGGGATTCTTTCCATTCCCAGTACGCCTCAACATTAACTGTTTCTGTCGCTCTGTATGACACTGGAGTGCAGAGTCTTCACTGTCCTAATAGGTTCACTTCTCTCCTTTGGCCGTAAGCTTAAGAAGTATCCCCAACATTTGTGATAGAATAAATATCACAATTAAACAGACCTTCGCCCCATACACTGGGTAAAAATTAGTGATCACTCTTCCAGACTGGTTTTAAAGGTTGGTAGGGGAAGTACTCTGCTTAACAGGTATAAACAACCTAATCTAGACATGTGGGATGGAATGGGCTTAATATGTCACAACCAGCAACAAAGTGTGCAACCATTTCCAATTCTGTTTTACAAAACCTACATTTGTCTGTTTCTCCCACATGTTCAATGGACTTTGTAAACCAACGTGTACGTAGTCCACTGTCTTGGGCCACCAATATTAACCTTTCATCTTTTGGTTTGAATTCACCTCTCCTTAACCATTCCTGCGCTTGATCGTGATCAACATGAGGTTGTTCCAGGAGTTTTCTATACTTGCGACTACATTTATGCATTTTCCACATTTCTTGCCTTCAACTGTTTTTTTACCTTATATACTTTGTTTATTGGCACATTCAGTTGTCTGATTTTTACCTATTTCTGGTTTTATTTCCATTCCTGCATGAAGCCGATATGCTTCTGTTAGACTAAACAGGGAAGTCATCTTAGATTTATTTTCCTCATGTTTCAAATATTTCATTATGTTTGGGTCTTATGAGGTTAGCAGATATGTATGCAGTTCCACAACTGCAGATCTGTATATGTAATCAATTTCATGGAGGCACATCCCTCCTTCAGAACAGGGAATATATAATCTTGGTACACAGTGATTTCTACATATCATCTGATGAGCATGAATCATCCTTCTTGTTTTCCTGTCTACTCAATCTAATACCTTTTGGAGCCAGTCAATCACTCCAGAACTGCAATTTAGGACAGAAAGATCAAATTGGTTTATAGCCTGAACTTTGTTCCTAGATGTCAACTTTGTTTTCAGGATTAATTTAAGTTTTCTAAAATATTCCTAAGTTTTATTCACATTTGTTCATGTTTTACTGTTGATACTTCATCAATTCCCAAATATTTATACACTTCCTCTTCTGCTCAAGTTCTTTTATATCACATTCTTGCCCAAACTGATGTTTTCTTGGTGCTGCAGCTTTCCTGTTTTAAAGGTTGCTTTTACACATGTATCAAGATCAAAGAACATTCTTGTATCATCTGAAAGTTTTGACAACTTGCAGTTGTGCTTTCAGTTCCTCGTCTGATGAGCTACAAAATTTTAAATCATAGACAAAGAGAAGATGAGAAGGCTTTACACTTAGTTGCTTTCTGGGAGCCAAATTATAGCCATGACCTAACCTGTTAAGTAGACAGCTTAATGGGTTAAGGGCAAGACAAAAGAGCAGCAGTGACAGAGTGTCACTCTGGAATATCCCCCCTTTGAATTTTTATCCCCGGAATAATAACTTGTCCTTTATCATGGTATAATTGCAAAGCGGTTTGCCACCGTTTCATGGGCACTCTGCAGTAGTTTATCAGTGTAGGGTGCATCTTATACAGTTTTAAGCACTCTCATTCATGAATGTGAGATACTGTCAAATGCTTTTTGTAATCTATCCATGTCATACTTGAATTCTTCCCCCTTTTACAATTCTCCACTAACTTTAACAGCAAATGATCCTTTGTTCCATATGACTTTCTTTAACTGCCCTTTTATTCTACTGCCATAATTGAGTTTTCTTCTAAATGACTATAAACTCTTTTGGCATCAGTTCCAGTATATAGTCTATATGTCATAAGGCAAGTTATTGGTCTATAGTTTTTTAAGGTAGCTTGCAGGTTCATTCTTAAGTAAGAGCATTATTCTTACTCATGGCTAAATCGTTGTGCAAAGATGCTAATAATTTTAGCCAGAAGTTGGGTACTGCATCTGGGTCTGGGGTTTTCCAGTTGGAGGCTTTTCTTCACTTTGTTTCAATCTCTCTGACTGTTACTTCATCCCATTTCATAGCCTGTATATTTGAACTTCTTATTCTTTCTTTTACTTCTTCTATCCATTTAGCATCTTTATGTTCCACAGGATCTTCACAGATATTTCTCCAAAATGAATCTATTTCTTTTTTTTTGGTGGTCTTTCAATTCCTTTTACCTTGTTTACCAACTCTCTATAGAACTTTTTAGGGTCATCAATAGATTGCTTATTTTGTACTTTTCCTTTATATTTATCCACATATCTTCTAAGTTTTTCTGCCTGTGCTGATATTTTTAGTTTATTATTTGCAATAGTGCACGATAGATCTTGATCTGTTCTAGTACTGCCCATTGTTTTTATCGCATGTATCTTTCTGAATATTTTTGCTGATCTGTTCCGTCTTCAATACTCTTAACAGTGACACTTCTGGTCTTACGAGTTCTCCATTTGATACTTCCACGATGGCATTTCATTTCTCCCCTTTCTTTCCCTTACTGCCCTGTGTTTTGGTGGCAAGACTTTATAGTTTATTAATTTAGCTGCACAGTAATATATCCTATTTATGTCTATTACATTGAATGAAACTCTATGAACAGTCTCACGATACATCCTGATTTGGTATAATACTGCACATTGCATTTGTCACACTTCAGTACTTTTGTTTATCTGTTCCCTATTCTATACTTTAACAGCCACACTTTTTGTCTTAATTGCTTTATAGTTTTCTCTATTGAATACTTCCATGATGGCATTCAATTTCTCCCCATTCTTTCCCTTCTATCCTGTGTTCTTGTGGTAGGACTTTATCTATTATTAATTTGGCTGCACAGTAATGTATCCTAGTTACTTCTGCTATATTGGATGGATCTCTACTGACAGTCCTAATTACCGTGTTCATTTGTTTTACCAGACCTCTAAACTTTTGGGTTTTTATTGACCTTCTGCAGTCTATCTCCTTCATTGATCTTAATATGTTTCGCCATCTCTATTAAATCAAGCAAGTCTTCTCTTAAATCATTTTCTTCTAAACTGAGGGCACATTCTTTGCTCTCCATTTCCTGCAGGCATTCTACAGAAAGTTCCAGAGCATCGTCCTGTGCCATGTTCTCTTCAGTTTCACCCTATGTCATCCATTGCTCTTTCATATGGGAATTCACTGGCCTATCACTCCACGACACTGATCGTGTCAGAGTTGCCACAGTTTCCTGATCTTTCCCTTGCTGTATAGCTCCAACTGAATGTTTGTACTGCTTTCCTATGGGAGGCTCCATAGTATCTTCATATGTCTACTGATTAAATGTTTCCAACTCCCCTGTTTTCTCCTTAATTTGGGTGTCCATTGCTCTATCCTGTTGTGTTATCCGAGTTAAATTTTCTACACTAAATCCTTCACTGTGCAGGTAATCCATAACCTCAGTTTCTATTTCTTAATGTCTCCATTACTAATCCTCTTTTCTACTTTTCCTTTGTTTTCTTATTTTTTTTGTATTCTAAAATTTTCCAGATCTGGATGTCTTTGCCTGTATTTCTCTTCAAATATCTTTGGAGCTGCTCTTTTTGCATTGATTAGTTTTGCTTTCTCATTTGCATAAACATTGCACCATATTAAATCTCTTTCTTTCCCATGTCCATATTTCTTCTTCAGATGTCTCCTGGTCTTCTTTTTTCTCCTTACTTTGGGAACTCATTGTTCCATCATGCTGTGATATAACCAGGGTTGGACTTTCTACACTGAATCCTTCACTTCACAAATATTCTATAACTTCAGCTTCTATTTTAACTTCTAGTAGACTAATCATCTGTTCTACATTCCCTTTTTGTGATCTTGTTTATTGTAAAAATTTCCACATCTGGATTCCTTTGCCTGTATTTTTCCTTGAATATATTTAGGGCTGTTTTCTTGTGTTGATTACATTTGGCTTTCTCTTTTGCATAAATATTGCACCATATCAGATCTTTCTTTCTTTCCCATGTCCATATTTCTTTTTTTATACCCTTTAAGTGTCTCTAAATTTTATTCTTTCATTTTTCACACTTCCTCACTCACTTCTTTTTCCAAATGGCACAAGGTTTCTTGGTCTATAAAGTGTTTTTCATGGATCTGTTGTATTAATGAACACAAATTTTTATTTTAAGTTTAACAGTTTTTCTTGTAAAAGTACTTTTCTTTCCTCCAGTTTCTCTTAGTCTTTTCATATATCTTTTGTCTGGAAATTCTGGGCTTCTTGCATAACAGTAACAATACATAATTTCTTTCTTATGCTCAGTAGTCCACTCCTATTGTCTATATGGCTCTTTTTTGGCCTATCAGTTTTTGTGATTTCTGTGGAGTGCTACTTCCTTCTGCAACTGGGGGGGGGGGCATCCTCCCCCTGGGCATGGCCTAGCCCCCATTGTAGGAATATTTCCATGTCTTGAGGATTCTACACTGTTTGGTGCTGCTTATGTGACTGTTTGTTTAGTTCTTTAGAATGTTGTTTCCTTTACCATTAGTCCTATTTAGTTGAGTTAAAAAAATGCTGGTTATTCATAGTGTGAAAGGCTAAACAGAGATACCCCTCTGGAGTATGTCAGACATGGGGTACAGGCACAGTTTTTGTCTCAGAGCAGTTAAAGCTTCTGAGACTGGAGTTCTTTCGGGTGAGGAAGCACTGATGTCCCTGAAGCTCATTTAGGTACCTAGAGTGGTGCATGTCAAAATGCTGCATTATATTCAAAGACAGGCCTATGAAAGGATGAATAAAGTGCAACGGTAACATCTTGGGACCTTGAGGAGATAACTCAAAGGATAAGTTCTGTAAAGTAGGAGGATTTTCTTCACCACCACAGAGGTGCAGTGGTCAGATGAAAGTCTCATCATTTATACCCAAGTTCCTAATGGTTGTCTCAAATTTAGGTGCAATGCTATATATACGGCAAGCAGTACTGATGGTTTACTAAAGAACCAATGCTGCATTCCATGGCACTGAGGTGAGGCTAAGCCCACAATTAATATGCAAAGCATCTGTTTGGTCCTTGCTGGAGAATCTAAGTATCAGAACTGGATTTGATTACAACCCCCAATTTGCAATTAGCAAATTTGGTTAGCCATAGTCCTTTAATATCAGCTTTTCTGTCAGAGAAATATATACCAAAGAGTTGGGTATCCAGGAGAGAGCCCTGTGGGATAACACCAGTGGCATTTTTCTGTCTAAACCAAATACTGCCAACCTTAATGGCATGGTTTCTGACAGACCACTAATTACTAATTCAATGAATTACGTATGGGTTTATGAGTTGGGAGAGCTTGCCAATAATCCCAGCATGGGAAGATAGTCTCAAAGGTATCTAGAAGTCCAAGATAAGCAGTGGAAACCGTATGCCTCTTGTCAATGCCTTGAATTCTTTAAAAAAAACTCATCCAGGTTGAGCATATGTGATCTGCCTTTCCCACAGCCAAACTGGTGTGTATCCACGGATATAAGACACTTACATCATCATTAGTTCCGTTATAATACATTCCATGGCATCACAAATACTAGAGTCTAACAGACCTATAATTCACAGGGTTACCACAGGGGCAACCTTTATGTAAGGAAATCACAACTGTTTTCCACAATTCAGAAATGTAGCCAGTGCAGTGAATCAAGCTGAAGAGTTGATGGAGGGGTTTTGCCAGATGATACTTTGTTTCTCAGAAAATATCCAGGGATCATGTCTTTTCTGAAACACTTGGAGAGATGTGGAAAGTCCTGAAATGTAACAGGCTTTTCATCAAAAAGGAGAGAAAAAAAAAAGCTTTGATTTCAGTTCTGCTTAAATATTCAAGTTGCAGTTACAGTGACTACCTGTGTGGTGATACTTTGTTCTTTTTTGTTTTTTTCCATGTTTGCATATTTTAGTTTGTTATTGGAACTTAATCTTTTAGTTTAACTTACAGTTGTGAGAATATTGCGTTGCTACATTATATAGCACTTCTATCTCCACAAGTAGAATTGTAAGAGCTAACCATTTGTATTTTAAACCCTTCTGTGCCTTTGCCTTGTAAATTCAGAGATGTGGCAGACCTGTGGATTACTACCATATTTCAGCCTTATTTAGTTATTACTATATTTTATCATAAACATTGTTACTGGTAAATTCTACGTAGTCTGGTGCCATAAACTGTTGCAGAATTCAGTACTGAAAGTATTCCTTTTTCTGCTCCAGGATTTGTGCTTCAGTGCTTTTCAGTTGCTGATATTCCAGTTTTGATCCTACAGTTTTATATTCTGTTTATCATTTCCTGCTTAAATTTGCATTCTAGCTCCTTTCTGTCTCTCTGTTTTTTTGTGTCTGCCCAATCCACTACGGAGATATTAAGCTACAGTTTCTGAAATGCTAACTTGCAACTCAGAAGTTGCAGTCTGGTGCTTTTCTGTTGCCCTTTTCTTTGACTGGATTCCTCCCCACCCTTTTTCTGTTGTGGTTTTACAAGGCTGCATCTCTGGCCTCTGCCCCTTATGATAATCTGATTTCCAAAGTCCCTCTCCTCTTTCACTGCAGTGGTCGGTTGCATAAACTTCGTACTCTTCCCATCCACTGTTTTCCACAGATCCATCTAGAAAGCAAATTTCCCTACAGAATGGTCCATAAAACTGTACCCAGTAAAGCAGGAATCACAGAGCAAATACCTTGTGTGCTGACATGCTTAGAGCAGCTAATTGGACACTGAGTGGCAATACCTATAGAATTCTGTATTGTGCAAACATTAAAGTTAATGGAATTTAGTAATGTTTAGCATAATCTGCCCCAAAAAAGCACCTTTAGTATTGTATAAACACTAAAGTTAGTAAAATTTAGCACTGTTTAGCACAATCTGCCATAGTACAGCACCCTTATTTATTTATTTTACATTTGTTAACCGGGAAAGTCCGACTGGATACAGGTCCATTTTCAGCGAAGGCCCGGGGAGAAAAGCTCCAAATGTACAAAAACAAGTGTAAATACAGTGAAATTATTAGTGAGTTATCACAAAACTGAGATTTGTTTAACGATATGTACAGGTACATGATTTTCTCCCATACACACAGCAAAGGTTGGAAGTAAGCAACTGAGAAAGAAATCCTTAAAGATTTCATCTGAAGAAGGAAAACACATATATTAAAGTTGGTTATCATACATGGTGTAGTGTTAACTTTAAATCTTTCCAGTAGGTGGGTGATAAACAGAATTTTAAACAGAGTCAGAGTTTTAATCCTTTAATGAGGTTCTCATTTATGAATTATGTTTGAGTGGAGGTTAGTTAGGGTTTGTACAGGGAGAAAGCCACGGCATTTTTATGTATTTCCTAAGGGAATTTTTGAATAGGGATAAGGAGGGGTCAGTGGTGAGTTCAGCAGGAAGTAGGTTCCAGTTTTTACCAGCAAAGTTGGAGAATAGTGATTCACCAGCTGAATTGTTGGTTTTAACAGTTTGCAGTAGCAATTTTTTGGAAGAGTGAAGGGATTAGTCTGTAATAACAGAAAACTCAATTTCCTAACTTCACTGTAGCCAGCTTGGTGGATATGGGCATCTTGAAACAATGTAGCAATTGCATCATGTTTACCAGCAACCATTTAAACCTTAAAGAAACAAGGTATGCAAGAGGTGTAGGCAACCACTTTGCAATGGTTGGGACACACTACAGCATGTGCCAAAATATGGAGACTGAATACCCAAAAGATCGGACTTGCATATGCCAAGTTCAAGATGCCATTTCCCAGAATATTGCCTTTTCTCCAAGGAATGGTAATCTGAGTTGGTGTATAAATATATGCATATATATATATGCATATATATATATATATATATATATATATATATATATATATATATATAAAATGTATATATATATCGGTCTATATTATACAGTTGAAGTTTCAAAACTGCAAAACTCACATGAGCGAACTCGTATGAGTGAAGTTTGAAACATCAACTATATAATAAAATAAAAAAAAAGTTACCTTCCCACTCTGAGCAGGGGGGCAAGCCCCCCTGCACCCCCACACCCCCCTTCTTAAATATACCAACTCAAAGAACGCACTTCAGTGCAGAAAGGGAAAATTTCCCATTCTGCCCGTGAAAAGCCGTTGACATTTACCTTCGACCTTTCTGACGTTCGATCATATGATGTCGACCATCTATGACTCGAACATCAGAGCTATATATGTATATATATATATATATATATATATATATATATATATATTTGTATGCACACACATGGGGAGCTTGCCCCCTGCAAAAAGTTTAAATGAGAAGTGCAATTTTCAACATTCTCTCTCTTCTCCTGTGTTTTCAGTCTATTTTTTTTTTTTTTGGCTTGTCATCACGCTGCATTTCAAGTGCCAACATTCAAATAGGGAGCCAGATGTGTACTTACACAATGATACTGGAGACAAACTCTTGCATACAAGCACACATGAGGTTGCCAATGACCACCACTTAACACAGCACACACACACACACACACACACACACACACACACACACACACACACACACACACACACACAGACTAACATATGCAGAGACACTTAAAAACAATCTTCCCAAACAACAATGTCCTAGAACTTCCATGGCCAGGGCCATGCTTTAGCAAGACCAAAGACACTCAGAAAAATGAACAACTAACACCACACATACAGTGAAACTCAATGGAACCCCAAGGACTAAGCCCCTAAGGCAGGCAAGCACTTTCCAGGACTCTCATCGTAGGGGACTCCATTCTAAGACATACCGATGTTCTTCTAGTTACTTTCTTATCCAAAGCCAGCATCTGCCAAATCACACATGAGCAAGACTGATTCTGTCATAGTCTCTGTAGGTGTAAATGACCTGAGACATACAAATCTGGACTATATACAGACACAAGATGGCATGAGCCCAGCATCAACAAGCATATTACCATCACTGAGGATGACGCCACAGTATGAGCAAAAGCTGACTGATTTTAACAAGTGGTGGTCTTTCTGGCATCATTCTAAGGCAATTCAATTCTGGTCAGCTTGTATGGACATGGATAGCATTTGAATACTGGCTAAAACTTCAAACACCCCCATAGTGGCTTTTTAGGCAATGCCAAATTGACAAACCTACTGACATAGGAAAATCAGCTCAGCTGAGCCTCAGAGTGTTGCTAATCAATATCAGTAGCTTAAAAAAGAAAACTACATTCCATCCAAGCCTTCCTCACACTCGAGAATATAGACATCTATGCAGTTGCCCAGGAGTGGTTTAAAGAGAGAGAGTAACCAACAAAGTTTCAGTGCCATCCATACTTAGACCAATGGCTGCAGGGACAAGGGCTAAAGGTGGACCTGTCTCAATATACATCAACAAGCATACCTCTACGCTGGTCAAAAAGGCTGGCATGCTGAAGTTCCTCTACGTGCAATTCACCACAGATAAAGTCTTGTAGTATATCCTAGCCAGCTACAGAGCCACTTTCCATGTCACAGGAAGCTCATAATGCATACTTAGACCTATGCATACCATCCAACTTAACACTCTACTCAGAGATTAATTATGTCCTGCTATAGACTGGGAATCCTACACAGTCTCAAACCCTGGACTTGGTATATATAAATGCTCTTGAACAAATACTGAAAATGCCTACTAGAGGCACCAGAATACTGGACCTCATATTTCTCAAATATGGAAGAATGCTACCCCCCCAACCCACCAATACCACATCATCGCTGGAATGGTCTACTTCAAAATCAACTCTAACCCCAAACAAAATGAGTAACAGTTAGGAACTACTCCAAGGCAAACTACCTTTTAAGTGATGGCTTGTCAAACTTCAGTGCCCCCCAAACCCTGGGAATATAGCAGCCTACACTGAATTGCTCTCAAACTCTGTACAACCACATCAATGGCTGCACAGAGGCTGCTGCAGTTACCAGAAGCAAGCCCAGAACTAACCACAGAAACAAACTGCCTTGCTGGCATCCCAAATTAAACAGGATATGCAGCAAAAAGAAAAAAAAATATGGCAAAATTCAGGAAGTAGAAACTAAATGAAAACCCCAGCCAAGCTAGAACTTCCAATGAGTGACCTGCAAAACCTCCTGCGACAGAGGCTCATGGGATATATGCAAATGACCCTTATGGACATCAGGTGTTTCAGCTATATGGTGATTCTGGTTGCCCATGACTTTTACGTTTGAAGTCATTTTAATGGACAATTTCAGGCCAATAAAGCCAACCCCCAACTAAGAGGGCTAATTAGGTCAAATAACGCCAACTTTGAGGCTAAAATAGCCTCCCAGGGAAAAGATAACCATAAGGCCTTCATCGGCTATGTCAGAAACCTCAAAGACAGCACACAACAATGTGCTGAACTGGTGGTTAGAAATACCACATTTACCAAGCCTGGTGATATAGCAAAACTGCTTTACTCCCCCTCTCATCCCTAATATACTCAAACATAGCCCCTCCAACTATAACTAGGGAGCATTTACTGGTTGCACTCAAACAGAAGAACACAGCCTCAATGGGACCCAATAACACCCCAGGGAGGCCTCCTGCAGTGTCTGAAATATGACTCATCAGAAGCCCTGGAATCACTATTTTACTATAGTCTTAAAACAGGCTTTGTGCCACAAGAATGGAGGACTGCAACAGTCATCCCCCTTCATAAGGAAGAACCTTCAGCAGATCCTGGAAACTACCGACCTATTAAAATGAATAGTCTTATTTGCAAAGCCATGGAAAAAACTATCACCAAAATCAACAGAGACACAGGAGACTTCCAGACACCAGAGGTTTTGCTATTTCAGAGGAAGGAGATGCTTAGTGAACCTGGTGGAGTTCTTTGAAAATGTCACTAAGTCAATGGATGAGGGGAAAGCAGTACATACCGCCTACCTAAATCTGGCTAAAGCATTTAATACAATATCCCACTTGGGATTGTCAAAAAAATTAAGGAGCATGTTGAATAGCTAGATGGCTCACAAATAGAATCAAAGATGTTAGGGTTGATGAGACCACCTCCACAAAGAAGTTGTTTACTAGTGGAGTCATTCAGGGCTCTGTGCTGGGCCCCCTGCTCTTTGGCATCTACTTCTCAGATGTTGAAGCCAATATGAAAAGCCTCTGGCTGACCAAGTTGGCAGGGGATTGCAAACTGGAAGAAATTACTCTACCCCCCCCCCCCCCCCATGATGAGAACATCCTTCAGAAAGGTCTAACACAAACAAATGTTTGGTGCTGAAGCCATTTCTTAAAACTCAATGCCAAGAAACACAATATAGTACCTTTTTGGGAAGTCAGTCTCCCCAGGTAACTGACATTTATTTATTTATTTTTTACATTTGTTTACCGGGCTACTCTAACTGGATACATGTCCATTTTCAGGAGAGGCCCGGGGAGATAAGCTCCAAGACAGAACAATGATAAAAACAAACATAACAAATAGGTAAGATTATAACACTAAAAAAAAAAACAAAATCATCATTAAAATGCACATTACAGGTTAACACAGTAAAATTCATCAGAACTGAGTGCAGGGATTATACAGGATACTGGTACACTATGTGGTGTTCATGAGGTAGATAGAACTGAGATCAAAAGGAAGGAATCAAAGTTTACGAGTAGAGAGGGTAGGTAGAGCAAAGTATGAAGAGACACATATCTAGTCAGGGTTAGTACAGGGGCATAACCAGTGTGTTCTGAGGAACACTTTCAATTTATTTTTGAAGAGTGATAGCGAGGGAAGTGAGGAAAGTTCATTAGGGGGAGATTCCAGGCTTTTCCAACAGTATTAGAGAAGAGGGAGTCATCAGCCTTGTTGTTTGGTTTAGAGGTAAGTACTAGTAGTTTGTGAGAAGATCTTAATGATTTCAGATTTGTGTAGGTGGTGATGAGTGTTGATAGAATAGGAGTTTTGGAAGGTTTGTAAAGAATGTTGTGAGCTATAGCTAGTTGGTGGAATTTAATCAGGTTTTGTAGTTCTAGCCGTCCCAGCTGCTTTATATTAATGCAACGGTGGGTTCTAAATGGGTTGCCTGTTGCAAATCTGGCAATATTATTGTAGGGCATTTCCAATATTTCTAAGGTTTCTAAGGTTATTTATAGATAGCTTAGTAAAGATGGGTGATGCATAAAGAAGTGTAGAGATTAGATGAGTGAGAGCTATAGTGGATTTAGCTGTAGGTAAAAGGTAGGTTTTAATCCTATAGAGAGAGCCAAGTTTTTTGTTGACAGTTTTTATAGTATTATTAATATGGACATCAAAGTTCAGATTATTGTCAATAGTGATACCAAATAATTTGGTGGTTGGGTCTGGTGATATAATCATTTTATTGGTAGAGATAACTGAGAAATCAAAAGGAGTGGACTTTTGGATAGGAGAGAAGAGAAGGAGTTTTGTCTTTTTGGGGTTTAGGAGAAGGCACCGCTGTGTTCAACTGTGTTAAATTCTTTCTGGGTAAGAGAGTGAAGTTCAGAAGAGGAAGTGGCTGAGAGTATCAGTGTGGAGTCATCAGCATATTGTATGCATGTGGCTTGGGGGATGGCAAGATGAAGGTCATTAATAAATATGGAAAAAAGTAGAGGTCCTAGGATGGACCCTTGAGGAACACCAAGGTTAACGGACAGGAAGGTAGATAGAGACTTGTGCCATAGTACGGCCTGTTGTCTATTATTCAGGTAGGACTGGAACCACTTTATGGAAGATGTATCTAGTGACAGGGATTTAAGTATTTTGATTAGAATCTGGTGATTTACCATGTCAAAAGCTTTAGACAGAACAATACATAGTGCTGAAGAGAGCCTGTTAAGGTTGCGTTTTTTATTGATACAATTAGTGAAGGAAAACAGGGCAGTGGTAGTGCTACGTGAAGGTCCGAATCCATGTTGACAGTTGGATAGTAAGTTATTTTGGGTTAGATGGTCAAGTAATTGTCTATGAATGCATTTTCCCATGATCTTTGTCAAAGGAGAGAGAAGGGCAATAGGGCATTAGTTGGAGAGTTCAGTAGAGTGTCCACCTTTATGAAGGGGGATAATATGGGAAATCTTCCATAAGCTAGGGATAAGACTTTCGGTAATAGTTCTATTGATCAGAATGGATATGGGATAAGCAATAGCTTTGGCTGTTTGTTGTAGGAATTCAGAAGGCAGTTGGTCTGCTGAGGGAGAGCATGGTTTTAGTTTCTGTATTAGGGTTTGAATATATGTTGTTGGGAAAGGTTGAATATGAAAAGGGGGAGATGAGTTTGATTTATGGGAAGGTAGAGTAAAATTATTAGGTCATAGTTGACTAGCTAGCATTAGTAAAAAAGGTATTGAAAGCATTGGCTGTATACATAGGATTTTTGTGGTCGGTATTTTGAGGGCTTGGAGTAGTAGATTGACCTGGATGGAGTAGTTGGTTAATGCTAGTCCAAACTTTTTGTGGGTTGTTTTGATTAGCTTGTTGAGATTGTAAATAGTAGTTTTTTTTATCGGAAATTATGGCTTTCTTGGTTTCATTTCTTAGCTGTCTAAAGGCTTGTTTATCTACAAGATTTTTAGTTTTTCTCCATTTAGCCCAGATTTTATTTCTAAGTTTTATTTTGTGTTTGGTTTCTTTTGACAGACATGGAGCTGAGTTGGTTTTAATTCTAATTAATCTGGTTGGAGCATGGTGGTTGAGAATGGCAAGGAAATTAGAGTTAAAGTAATTAACGGCTTCATCTAAAGAGAGGTGTTGTAAGGGAGACCAGTTGCAAGATCTTAGTTCCATTTGGAATAGTTCAGGGTTGAAGTTCTTTTTAGATCTGATGTTTTTAACAGATATAGGAATGGGAGTATTGGCTTTATGTCTGATATTATAGGTAAGTAAGTGGTCACTTAAATCATCAGGGAGAGTTCCAGATTCATAATTGTGAGGATGATGGTTTATGAGTATCCAGTCTAATAAGGTTTATTTCTTGTTTGATTTATTTATCCTAGTGGGGGAGGTAATGGTTTGAGAATACCCATATAGGTTAATATGGTTTGTGGGGAGACTCCTACAGTGGCAGTTCCAATCAATGTTTGCGTCACCTAGGATTATGGTCTCTTGGGGCAGGTGTTGGGAAAGCCAACAGAGTATATTTTCCATGGTGGCAGTGTTGTTACCAGGTTCATAGGTTCATAGGTTCATAGGTTCATACTAGGCTATCTGCCCGAGGGCATTTACAAGCCTAGCCCATAGTTTTGTGGCTTACGCCACCCCTTTAGTATGGGGAACTATACCCATTATTTTGCTGTGCCTCTGTTGAGCAGTGACACTGAGGTAATCCCTGGGGTATATCTGCGATCTCCCATCCATTGGTCAAGATTTCTCTTGAACAAGGCCAGCGAGGTGCTCTGCCTCACATATACCGGGATTTTATTCCACAGCATAGGGAGTCTTTGGGTGATGAATCTATCCGTTTAAGTCTCCTTGTGGCTCTGATGGATCTAGATTTTTGAGGTGAAGCATATTCATCAAATCTGGGTTTGACATGGCCTTGTATGTTAGGCAAAGGTCACCTCTGAGCAAGGTAAGCGACTGAATAGAGCTGGAGTTCTTTCATTCGGGCAGCATAGGACAGATGTTTGAGACCCTTTATCCTTTTGGTGAGGAACTTTGTGGCCTCTCCAGCTGCTGCAAGTGTCGGGTCAGATACATTCGAATGGGGCATTGTACTCAATCATTGGTCTGATGAGTGATGAGTATAGGGAGACTATGACCTCCCTTGATCTAGATGAGAATCCCTTCATGATAAGGTGGGCAATGTAGAAGGTCTTCCTAACTACTTTAGCTACATGGGTGTCGAATGACAGACTACTATCAACCTGGGTCCCCAGGTCCCTGATAACTTCTTCTGTACTCAGTGGATTGCCACCTATTTGGTAGCTAGGGGTAACCTTGTTTTCATTTTTGGCATTTAACTTTAGGCCATGGCTCTGGCACCAGTTATCTGTTTCTGTGAGACCCTTCTGAAGGATATCTGTGTCAGATGTGTTTTCTACTATGGCGCCCAGTTTGCAGTCATCTGCAAACTTTGTCAGCCATAACCCTCCTGTGTTTGCTTGTACTTGGAAAAGTAGATGCCAAACAAGAGTGGGCCCAGGACTGAGCCCTGTGGTACACCACTTGTGACAGGCTTTGAGTCTGACATGGCGCCAGCAACTCTGACCCTGTGGGTTCTGTCACTCAGCCAGTTTGCAACCCATCTTGTGATGTATGGGTTAACATTTAAGCTGATGAGTTTTCAATGATACCAGATCGAGGTAGGCTGTATGGACTGCCTTTCCCTCATCAATGGCTTTGGCGTCAACCAAGTTTAGAAGGCATGATCTGCCTTTGACAAAGCCAAACTGGGATGGATCCAAAGTCTGCAAATTCCCTATGTCTTTATTTATGAGGTCCATTATGATCCTCTCCATGGCTTTGCAGATAAGGCTTGTCAAGCTAATGGGCGGTAATTTCCAGGTTTGTGAAGTGGGACCACAGTTGCAGTGCGCCACTCCCTGGGTACGTATCCAGAGGTAAGACTATGATTAAACAGCTGTCCTAGCTGTGGGTTTAATTCCACACCATCAGGTCCCATGGATGCTGTGTTTTTTGCTTTGGAGAGAGCAGTTCTCACTTGGGCGTTGGAGATGTTTGGGGGGCTGCAATCGCTTGGTATAGATATCTCTCCTTTTGGGGTGATAGGTGATATATACATACAGATAATACAGATGGATTTGGCGTTGTTCAGATGAAGTTTGGAGATGAGAATTTCTGCATTGGAGTCTATGGGTAGTTTACAGTCATAACCGGTTAATTGTAAGCTAGATTTATATAGTATAGCAACGTCACCACCTTTCTTGGTTACTCTGTCTACTCTCAGGATATTATATCCTGGTGGGATGATTTAATTGTCTTTGGTTACAGGTTTGAACCATGTTTCTGTTAAGCAAAGGATATCAAAGGAGTAGACTTCAGTTAGAGCTTGGAGTTGAGTTACTTTATTGTTCATGCTATATATGTTAAGATGAGCTATTCAGAGTGTGTTAGATGGTTTAGAGAGGGCATGAGTAGGTAAATGTTTGTGGTTGTGGAGAGAGATGGGAGTAGTAGTTCGGCCTGGGTTAGGATGGATGTCACCATCTTTTAGGGAGAGTAGTGAACTTAGATAGTTTGGGTTAGAGAAATTGCTGTGTAGAAGTAGGCCTTTCCTGGGATATAGATTGCTGTATTGTATGTGTAGTGTTCTATGATACTTAGGAAGTATGTAGTTAGGTGACGATATTATATTAGCATGGATGAAAAGGAGAGGAGGGATTAGAGAGTTAGTTACATTATTAGGGTAGCTTATGTATGGACATAGTTGGTGTTCAAAGGAGGCGAGTACATGGGTGAAGATTAAAGGAGGCAGTAGTAAGAGTGTGAATAAGAGTAGGACATGAGATGGGGTGGGTGGTTTAAACATTGTTTGAATAAGTATGGATTATATGTTGGTAGAATGTAGAAGTAAAAAAAAAGGGTGAGGATGAGAAAATGGAAAATGGTGTGGTGTGATAAATGGGTAGAGGTGAGTGGTTAGATATGAAAGAAAATTAGGTAATTGGAGTGCGTTAGGAAACTAAAGGTATGAAGAAGAGTGTATCTAAAGATGAATGGTAAGAGCAAGACATGTGGTTAGAGATTAATTGAAAGAGGAAGAGGTGTGGTTAGAGAGTAATGGTAAGAGGAAGAGGTGTGGTTAGAGATTAATTGAAAGAGGAAGAGGTGTGGTTAGAGAGTAATGGTAAGAGGAAGAGGTGTGGTTAGAGAGTAATGGTAAGAGGAAGAGGTGTGGTTAGAGAGTAATGGTAAGAGGAAGAGGTGTGGTTTATGTGGACATCAATAAAACACCCCTAAAAGTTGACTCATTAGTCAGGGATCTGGGAACTCATGCAGATAGCAACCTAGCTTTTGACCAACATATGCCCACAGTAGTAAGAAAATCTTTCTATGTTGCTCAACTTATAAGTAAGGGCATGGCATCCAGGACAAGATAGATCATACCACTATATTCAGCCCTCATCATACCCACCATAGAATATTTTGGTATGTACCTGTCCAGACATACAGCAACTGAAATGTCCACAAAGGGTCCTTACAAATGAATACAGGGAGTAAACAAAATGTCCTATGCCGATAGTCCTGTCTCTTTACTCTGTCATACAGGTGATCTTTGCCTGGCATACAAGGTATCCCTGAATCTTGTTTTGATGAACCTTTTGCACATTTGCAAAACATTACTACTAGACCAAAAGACCCAATTTTAGCTTGAGACATAAATAGGACATGTTGGGGGAAAAGAAAGAAATGCATTTCTCAGAGAATTCCTGTTCCCTGGAACATTCTCCCCCATTCACATCAAGTACAGTTCCTCCCTAACCCTCTTTAAGGGCAAATTGGACCAATAGATGGGTAATCAGAAATTCACCTCTGGTCTGGTACCTATGTCTCTGATGGACAGTGTCAGTCAGTAAATCATCCCTCTAGAAGTCAAATTTGTGGCTCATGTTTGGGTTGCACTGCTAGGATTATATAAGGGTCCTAGTGATCTTTTTTTTTTTTTAAACACCTTTACTGAATTATCACTTGTGACACAGGCACATTTGCATTTATATAAAAGTGATCAAACTGTATTAAAAAGTTAAAATTAAACATTATGCTTCACATATATTGCTATATATCGTATAACCTAAGCAACATTAAATAAATTATTCAATTCCTGCCCCCTTTTTTTAAACAAGAAATATATTTATTAAACAATCACTTACAACACAGGCAATCATACATTTATGTAAATAGTAGGGTTCTGGTGGGTTTTAGCCTAGTATACACCTACAAACCTAGGAACCTATGGAAGTATTGTTTTTAATTTAAATGCCAAAAGACCTCTGTGGGGAGGAGTGAGAGAAGAATTGAGGTAGCAAAAGAGAAGTTGGGTTGCGTGAAGCTGGAAAAGAATTTGTCCACAAAAATATAAGCAAAGCCATTGGATAAGGCATTTTTTGTTTGTGTGACTTTTTTATGTTTTTATCCAAGAATATAGTAAAACAATAACAACCTGAGTGCCAATATATGCACACACAATGTGATGATGTGAGGTATTGCCATCTGTGCCACGAAGAACATATGCCAGCATAGTTAGCTGGAGTTTTGTAAATAATTTTGTGTCATTTGACTATCACACTGACTTGTACAGATGCTTGTGTTAAAATGTATCAACAGTGTTATTCTGATTAAACGTATATGTTTAAACAAAGAATTCTGGAAGGGGAGAGTAGAAGATTTTGAAATTGTTCTAGAATTTTCAAATACTGGAACAGATCTTAGCAAAGCTCTGAACTGTGTATTGTACCAAAGTCAGGTGACCAAATGTGATGTCATTCTATAACTAGCACTGAGAGGACGGAACTCGAACAGCAGCTTGTTTTGTTTTCTTTGTTACATGATATAAAAATCTATGACAGCTGAGTCATAGAATTCTTTATAAATTGAAATGTTATTGGTCAAGAAACACCAAACCAATCAAAAATCTTTTTCAGTTTCTCATGACACCTATCAGTATGTGACCATCATCAATGAAATAAGAATGAAGGATAGTAAATCATTCAATGGTCACAGTTAGTGCTAGTCTATTCGTGAAATTCTTGGCCATTGCATCTTCAACTTTCTTATACAGCTAAGGATCATAATAGGCTGTTATCTGGAAAAAACAAATAAGGGGTTAAAATTAACCAATTTATTGGTCAAAGGACACTTCACTAAGACCAATAGAAATAATTACTTTTCTATTCTTCAATGGACACATGTCGCCTACTTTATTTTGACAGTTACTGTCAATAGATCATAAATATGTTTGCACGATCAGGGAATGTGGGATGTTATTAGCCTAGAAGGTGAGCCATTCTCTTCTTAAATGGAAATTTCTGACTAAGAATTCTGTAAATAGAATAGAAACAACCGTGCCCATCAAATGGTTATTCTTATTACCATTCTTCATTTTCATTTTGTTAATGATGGCTGCACACTGATGGCTTATATGTAAATTTATAAAGAATTCTATTTGTCACAGTGAAGCATCCTCTGACCAATAACAAATTGGTTAATTTTAACCACTGACTGTTTTTTTTAAGATAATGACAGCCTATTATGATCATTGGCTATACAAGGAAGTTGAAAATGCAACAACCAAGAACTTTGTGAACAGAAAAGCTGTAACTGTGACCACTGAATGGTTTACTCTCCTCCATTCTTATTTCACTGATGATGGTCACATACTGATAGGTGTAATGCAAAACTGATTTTGATTGGTCTTAATGAAGTGTTTTTTGACCAATAACAAGCTGGTCAACTTCAACCTATGATTGGATTTTTTCTAGATAATGACAGCCAATTACGCTCCTTGGCAGTATAAGGAAGCTGAAGATGCAATGTATATTTTTCATTAGTCCTCATGAGCTGAAATCAGACCAATGAATTTCTTCTATGGTTGCCTTTGGGCATATGCATTTGTGGATGGACATTGGCTAATTGAAGATGAGGATGAATTTTTGATTGGATACTATTATTTTAAAAACTGAAATATGATGTTAATGAATAGATCTGATGTAGGGTTATAAGAAACAAAAAGCACTTATCCTATTTTAATCTGCATTCAAGAATTTATTTTATTAAAGTGATTTTTTATGTCTTATCCGATTACTTATTTAAGCTGTTTGGCTTATATGTGAGAATGGAATGGAACCTGGTGGTGTTGGTATTGTTAGTTTTATATATATATGGGGGAGACAAGGAGATGCAGCAACTTCACGGCAGCAATTTAAAATAGTGAGAAAAAGTAAAGTTAGACTTGCTGAAAGCTGTTTTCTTTGGAACAGTTATGCTGCAACAGGACTTGCAAAAAATTATACTCATTCAGCTGACAGGCTCCTACTTTAATGCCACCACAGACTACAGAGGCAGCATTAGAACAGGACTGACTTGCGTGGGTAGGATGCTGCCAGGTTAGCAGTAGATTTCTCTTGCTCTGCTATTCTATTTTATTTCTGGCAGTAAATTATATTTCTAAGTTATCCTATTTCATTTTTTTAACTAAATGCTACTACTTTAAGTTGTCCTAAAGGAGAATACCAAAAACGTAATTTTACAGATTATTTTCCTGTCAAACTTTTGTCTGGAAAATTTATAATTCAGAATGAGTTGCACAAAATCAAGCTTTCAAGATTTATCTCTGAAAAAGGAACTTCCTCCTCTCCTTATCAGCATACAAGAACGTTTGTTGAAAATGGACAAAACGGACAACAAATTAGACAGTTTTAAAGAAAAATGTTCAAAACAAATAGAACAAATGCAAGAGAGATTAAGCCAGCAGAAAATGCAAATATCTGGAATAGAGGATGTCTTAAATGACATAGAAGACAGATGTCTGTGGTGGGATGTTTTTAGAGGAGGAAGTAACCAAGGACCTATGCGCTCTCTCAATGCCATACAACATAGCTTCAGGTAAATCAAGAATTTTAGCGAGTCAGGATGTTAAAAAGTTTTATATTTCTCCCTTCAATCTTTTCAGGCAAACCACAGATACTGATGTTTCTCAGAGACCTGTTCCCTAGATCATCTATTTTATTCAGTAGTATAGTATCATGTTTCAGTAAGAATTCAATGATATATTTCCATCTTCAAACTGTGAGATTTTTTTCATCACAGGACAAAGAATTAATTCTCAAAACAGTTCAGACAAAATCTGCTATCAAACTAGAGAATAAAGTAATAAGGTTCTATAATGACTACTGTCCTGCTATGATGTCCAAGAGGGAAAGGCTTTCCTACCATTAAAGAGCTTAAGAAAAGACAAATTAAAGTCCATTTGCTTTTTCTAACCAGACTAAAAATATTTCTTCCTGATTAAACTAAAACCTTAAACCTTTAAACTAAAAAAGAGTTAGGCAATGCTATGACATTCATGAAATCAAAAAATATAATAGATCAAATAGAAGATATGGATTGGAATAACAGCTCCTTCAAAGACAAGCTGAAAGAAATAGTTGAAAAATTAATGAAAGAAAAAAAACAAAGAAAAGTAACTATCTAAACTCAAATAATAGTTAAATTAGTATACTGCCATATTTGCATATTAATAACTTCATATGTTTTTCCATAAACTTATCAAAAAGGAAGCTTGGATACATTCTTCTTTAAGGTAATTATTTTCATTTTATTTTAGATATATAAAATTAATAATTAACATAGTATATAAATTTAACACATTCTACATAAATTGAAAAATAAATATTTTATCATTTTATATCTTTAATATTTGTTTTGTTTTGGTGTTAATTTTGTATGCAGGTTTCCTTTATTCATATTATGTTTTTACTTTATTTTACTTAATGATTCATAGAGGAATTAGTTTTTTAAATGGTTCATTTTCATTAGTTCAATTTATAAAGTCGCATATTACAGCTTTCTTAGAAGTGCCCTTATATTGATTAATGCTGTTTGGCTATAGTGTTATACACTTATTTTTAAATCTAATGGACCTTTTAAATAGATACAGACCTGTTTGATGTTTTTTGCTCATATTTATGTTTATAGTCTCTGTATTTTATCTTTGTTATGGGATCTTGTGGTTAAAATGGTCTCCCACTCGTTCGTTTTAAGATCTCCGATGGTGACTGGGGAGGGTTAGCTATACTGTTTATTCTTGGTTATTTACTTTATGTACTTCTGTTGTTTTTTGTTTTGATGGTTTGATGTGGCTTGGGATCAGATTGTTTTGTTGCAATAATATTTGGTGGTGATGGAAATGGTGTGTTGCCTTGGCTATAGGGAATACAAGGAACAGATGTGATCATTGAAATGTTGTGAGTGAGCAAAGGAGAGCGAACTTGCTTTAATTGCAGTTTGCGATCAATGGCTGTTTCTAATATTGAATGCTTTGAGCTTCAGCAGTTAAGACAGCTGTTGAAGCTTCTTGGGTTTTTTGGCTTGATTTTTCCACTGAGGACACAGACTTCTTGGTGTGGCAGATTGAGCTTTAGGTTGTACATTAGAGCACCACTAGATCAGTGTGGCATTTATGTTTGATGTTGTGGTCACAAGATAAACTCACTTTTAAAGTTAAAGGCATAGTAGGGACTATTACATTCCTACAAAAACCTTAAAGTAAGATTAATCTGTCAAAGTGGACATGGATTGTGGTTTAGATGCATGTAAAAATGAACTGATAGTTATTTATGATGGACATGTCAATGACGTACACTTTGAGATTTTTTTTAGCACTGGATCTTGGATTGAACAAGTATACACACCATGTCCCAAAGCTATAGGCAAGACATGTTTTTGCTTATAAGCTTACATGCACGGTCCGACTCAACAGTGAACATCCCTTTTTTGTAAAATGGACAATAAGTATTATTGTTACAGGAGTTCTGATAAAGAAAAATATACACAGTCATGGCAATGCAGATTGGAAGAGGCACTTAATTACTTCAGTTACTGAAACAAAAGCAACAATCAGTTTAAATTATATAAAGATAAAATGTTTAGCAAGTAAATTAAAGGACAGTGGTGTTGATTAAGTTAGGTTGCTTCCTCTTCAATAGTCCTATAGTTTTAGAATATTTTTATGGATAAACAAGAATTTTATTTCAGTTTCTGTTATTCCAAAATGTAAAATGATGGATTATTCCTAGCAGCTTTAACATTTGTATTAAAAAGTCATGCTGACTAAGTTATAGGGCATGTCAGTTTACTTCAAGTCAAACTGTTAAATGCTTTCAAAAGAAAGTAATTCTGTATGCTTAGAAGACAAGCAGACCATTATATTGCAAATAATACGGTATAGCAGGCACTTAAGACCAGATTTGAACATATTTGATTATGAAAAAATGTAAGAACACAAGTGTCCATATGATTGACAGATTTATACAGTTGCAGTTTGCAAATACAAGACTAATGTAAAATCCATACACATTCATTAATATGTATATATATTAATGCATATATATACACGCTTCTGTATAGAAAGACAGATTTGCGTATTTAGCAGCTTGATAAAAATAAAATATTTACTTTGAATATATTCTAGTATATTATTTGAAAGAAAATTGGAATTTAGGTGTTGGAAAAGATTAATATAATAGGAATTTATTTTGCTTAACCAAAGAATACATCTGTGACATTCAACTGAAACTAACTTTCAATACATGTTGCAACAGAGATGAGGACATAAATGATGGCCATCTTTTTAAATTATTTAGATACATATGAGTTGCATAACTCAAAGTGTTGAAAGTTAATCTGCTTATTATTCCATGTTATATACTATATTAAACAAACTTATCTATTTCTCAATACACAAGTCTAAGGTATTACATGGTTATAAAAATGTAATGGTTTACTGATGTTTTTAGAGTGTGCCACTCATAAAAATAAATTTTTTTCTAAATGGCAGAGGGTATAGGAACTACTCATGTTGATGGGCAGGATAGTTTGGATAGATTCACTATTCAAGCTAGGAGTGTTAGACTCCATGAGGGGAATGAAAGTTAAAAGAACTTTTTTTAAATAACATTTTGCATTTTATTGATATCTACTATAATTTTCATTATACACATACTTAATAATACTAAGAATGTTAGACTTGTCAATAAGCAGTTCAAGACTTCTATGAGTGGTCTATTATTAATATTACATTTGGGAATTTTAATGTTATTAATTTCCTTTTTGTTACAATTATGACACATTTAAAGTGCATTTCCATTAATATCAATGGATTAAATAATGATCGCAAGAAAAGTAGTTTAAATAAGTTTCTGAAGTTATTGTCTTCCCAGATTATTTTCTTGCAAGAAGCTCATTTGTTACAAGAAGATACAAGTAGACATAACACTAAATATTACACAGTATTACATAGCTCTCAGTACACACAGGAAAAGAAGGGTAGGTATTCTTCAGAAAAATATTTTTACCTACACCAAATATATTAAATACATATAGTGATAAAGGTATTTTCTTTTCAATAACAATGGAAATTAAAAGAAAACTATATACCCTTATTAATGTATAATGGATACCTGATATAGGTGTTGAAAAGAGTTAAATACCAATTAGATCAGATTATACAACTCTCAAAAGGCAGCATTCTTATAGCAGGAGATTTTAATTGCATTTTAAAAGATGATTCTAATAGCACTGCAAAGCAAAGAATACCAGCTTCAGCAAAGGCATTAATACATTTCCTAGATTTATTTCAGATCAAGGACAGTAATGATTTTCAGACCCAGAATCACTTTTTTACTTACTTTTCACATAGACATGGATCTCAATCAAGAATTGACAGAATATATGTTTCTAACAATTTAACTACTACACCAGGCAAAGTAAAAGTACTCATGTCCACTTTCTGATCATAATGCCATAACATTTGAATTTATATTACCAGTAACAATATCCTCATTAAAAGGATACCAATTTTTATATCTTCAAGGATTTTAATGAATTCTTTAATAAAGAAATTCAAACCTTTATTCAATTTAACTATACAGAGAATATATCTTGTATTTATGTATGGGATGCTCTAAAAGCATATCTAAATGGTAAAATTATGAACTGGTATGCTTTAAAGAAAAACAATGGGATAAGGCATTGACAGATTTACAACAACGAAAATCAAGAGGTGAAAACTGGACAATCAAAAAGGACATGACAACCTGACAAAAGAAGTCAATAAATTACAAAGTAAATACTTAGAAATTCTAAATCATAAAACTATGACAAATTTGGAAAATGTTGAATTATTCTATAAATCAAAAATCCATGCATAAATTAACCTCAAGAACAAAAATCCTTATTAAGTAAAATCACATTAAAGGACTGTATTACTCTGATGGTAAGAAAAAGGTTACTGAAATAGAGAATATCTTAAAAGTATTTAGAACTCACTTCAATAAAATTCACCACTTTAATCAGACAATGGATTCAAATGAAGCAGTTAAACATTTTATTAGAAAATATACTAAAAATAAGTTAACTGAAGACCAAATAAAATTAATTGGCAGACCTATAGTAATGTCTGAACCTAAAAATCAAATAAATAAGCTAAAACCTAACAAAGATCCTCGTAATGAAGTCATATCAGAACTTTATAAACTTATGCCTAAAGAAGCTTTAAATAGCTTGCTTAAAGTCTTTTAGTAGTTAAATATTTAATGAAAGTTCCACCATCCTGGAAGTGTACACTTATTTCTCCAATTTTAAAAGACAGAGCAGAGTGTTCTTATAGATCAATTCATCATTAAATAGTGATTATAAAATATTTATGGTTATACATGCCACTAGAATTCAACAGTTTCTTTCATATCTAATTAAGAATGATCAAACTGGATTCATAATAGAAATACTTATAAAAACATTAAAAAACAGTAAGAGTATTAACTGTAACTGATTATGCAAATACTAAAGATAATTTAACATTGATAAGCTTAGATATTAACTGTGCTTTTGATTCAGTTAATTGGAAATACCTTTTCCTGCTCTTAGAGAAATGTCATTTTTCAAATAGTTTCTTACAACTTATAAATCTTAACAGTCAGTGCTATCCCTTACAGCCAGCAAAAAAAAAAAAAAATAGCAGTAAAAAGAAATAGTGAAAATACCAAGCACTTCAAAAGCCACAGCAGTCCACTCAATATATATTAAAAAAAGAACAGTCTTTTATTCACATCAAGAATTCCTTAAGATTTAGCACTTTCATCTACTGCACCATAGACTTCATCAGAATCAACTGATGAAATTCTAGAGGCAGTCCACTCAATATATATTAAAAAATATATAACAGTCTTTTATTCACATCAAGAATTCCTTAAGATTTAGCACTTTCATCTACTGCACCATAGACTTCATCAGAATCAACTGATGAAATTCTAGAGGCAGCCCACTCAATATATATTAAAAAAAGAACAGTCTTTTATTCACATCAAGAATTCCATAGGATTTAGCACTTTCATCTACTGCACCACAGACTTCATCAGAATCAACTGATGAAATTCTAGAGGCAGCCCACTCAATATATATTAAAAAAAAGAACAGTCTTTTATTCACATCAAGAATTCCATAAGATTTAGCACTTTCATCTACTGCACCATAGACTTCATCAGAATCAACTGATGAAATTCTAAAGGCTATGGGAAGGTCCAGGGAAGCTACAGTGGGATGAAAAGGCCAAAAGTTTTGCAGAAAATACTGATATGTGAAGATGTGTTCCACAGCACAAGTAAAGTGCACTCAGAAGATCCACAAACAGATCCTTTGGCCAAAAATGAATGTTATGTATAGTGTCCGTTTCCAGACAGAGAACTTGGTAGAAAGAGAACAAAGCCTGAAACACTAGCCTGACAGCAATGGATGACTACTCCTTAAAATGTTAAGAATTGCTTTCTCTTTTTTTTTTAAACTGTAACTTCAACAGTCCAGAAAGTTATTTCATTTTATAGTCCTGCTGCTTTTAGACTGCTGGTGATACTAGACCAGAGAAGAGAGGTTTTGAAAAGAAAATTGACAACAGGTGGAACCATTACTACACTTTCCAGGAAGATGCAACAGTGTGGATATTCATGTTAAGATACTGTTTTGTGATGGGAGGACAGTAACAACCCCAGCCGTGGATTTAGAATGTGGATAGTAAATGGTTTTGCACAGAAATAAGGGCTATTGATAGAGTGGAAAAGGAATAACTGTAAGGACTGCAGATTAGTTCCTATGTTCAGATCCAGTAAGTCAAGGTGGAGTGAAGTATAATCTCGCATGCACAACACAGTAAACTAAATTACTTATAGTTTCCTAGGTGAGGTTAGCTTATTTGCTAAGCTTATGTGCTCCATTTTTTTATCTGCAACTCAATACCTACAGATTAGTAAGTTATTTAACTACACACTAAGCTATATCTTTAACACAGGCAAAACACTTGGCATCTGCATGTGGATTTATCCAACAAGTGGTGGTGGGCTAATATGGATAATGGACAACAAAGTAAAGTGTACAAAGAAAGACAATGGGAATAATAGATGCAACAAAGTGACTGAAGAAAAATCTGTTCCATTTTCAGTACCTGAAAAAATAGTAAATAGATGGAAAACTGAAATGGTAAGTAACAGTGAAAGCACAACCACACTCACAGAATAGACTAACCCTTAACTTCATATATAAAATCAAAATGACATTTTTGGGATATGCCATTTCCATCTTTTCATTCTGAGTGATGAAAAGTTAGACAATCCATTACTGCATGATAGGGGTTCTCCCTAACATTTCCTATAGACAGGCTTATTATTCCGAAAGGGGTGCAGTGGTTGTCATGCATCTTCAGGAAACCAAGCTAAAGCTTTTTACCTGAGAAGGTAATAGAGTGGCAGCAGATTCCAGATTAGTTCAGGGTAAGGCAGTACATTTACATATGTAGACCCCTTTGCATTTTAACAGACTGTATGTGTGGTCATTGTGGATACTTCCATTAAGATGGATGCAGCGTTTAATTAGCAAAATGAGTACATAAGTGTTGTCCTATATGGAACAGTAAGAAAAAATGGAATGGAATGAATTATCCACAAATGCATTAAATGTGCACCTAAAAGTAGGCCAAACAGGGAAAGCAGAAGTACTTTCAAATCATGTGCTCAACAGCAACAAATTAGGTATAAACTAATGTGAATCACTTTCAGAACTGCAGATTAGCCAGACTGTGGCACAGTGAAACACTTTACGTGTGATATTAACACTGAAAACATATTGAAAACTTAACTGCAATCTACTGGAATACTAGTGCTGTTTGAAGATGAGATGCTCAAAGAACCATATATAGGCACATTCTAAACAGCTGCCACTCAATTTTATTTCTAGTGTTTTACAAACTTCCTCTAAAAATGCCTGCAATGGCAAAAAGGAAAATGGATGTCCTTATGCAGAAGACGGCTAGCAATGAAGCTAAATGCACATTTGATTTATGACAGATGAACAGATCACAGACTTTTTAAAAATGTATTGATTAAACTGTACAACTTTTAATAAGTTTTGCATATAGTGTCCTGCTACTATTAATCAGACACTGTGTGAATGCAGAGAAAATACTTTTCTACATTATCTGTATGGTAGATACAGCCCTATGCTTATTTGCTTTATGGTCTAAATGAACAATAAATGCTAAAACATTTATTTTTACAAAAAAAACAGTCAAGACACTACAAATCATGAGACTGACTACTGTCCTAACTCACCTTCCCCATCTATCACAGTTTGTTTATTCTCCAGTGCTGTAACTCATGTAATAGGTGGTGACACTGATGAAGTATGGAGTCCGATGCCACACCTTTTTAGACCTACCAAGGATAAAGAACAGCGAAGAAAACACCACCATATACTATGCACAAATGGTAACCAGAATCTAGCAACTAATGATTTTGTATCAGGAAGAACTGAAGCTAAACTGCATTACTTTTTTTTCAGTTCTTGAAAGAACTTCTGTGACACTTATCAGTAAAAAGTGTTCAAATCACCTCTACTTTCAAGAATATTTCTAATCACCGGCATGCCGTCAAGTGCCAACATCTCTCACATGTATTTCTTTTTTCCTAAAAATAAGTATAACACCCTTTAAATATCTTGTGTTGTGCTGTACTTTCATTAGTGTGAGGATGTCCTATTCCAACTGCTTTTATGCCTCTAACTGCCTTCACTGATAGCCTAGTACTTACCTATGAACCTATCTGCCCAAGGGTATTTATAAGCCTAGCCAGAATGTGTTGGCTTTTGCCTCCCTTTTAGATTAGTTTCCTGACCCTCTGTCCAGCAGGGCCACTGAAGTGATCCCTGGGGAAAATGTACGATTTCCCATCCACTCAAGATTTCTCTTGAAGAGAGTCAGTGAGGGGCTTTGCCTAACATAGATTGGGATTCTATTCCAGAGCGAGGGAAGTCTCTGGGACGAACATTTCTCTTTGCTATACTTTGAAATGCCTTCCTTTTTTGCCTACCTTCTTTGTAACTTATTACATTATTACTCATTAGTTTCACACACAGTTGTACATAGTATATGATGGTAATTCTGATATTTTGTGCTTCCATACTGCTCCTCCAGGCCTACTTCCAGCTTTGGTGATGATGTCTTAGTTGGTCACACTCTTGCATAACAGTGCAGCAATGACTAAACTAAGTTAATTAATCCTATACTTTATACAGGCAGTCATGCAAAATATTTTATTTTGGTCACTCTGCATGGATTACCACCACCATCACTACTCAGCCCCCATGAATGAGAATTTTTATTTATCCTTTAAAGACTATGCTAGTCCCACTAGGCTAGAGGCCTCTTTTTAGGTGAGATACAAGGTGCTATTTTTTACAACTAGAACAATTTGAACTTGGCATTCAGGAACTTTCCCATCTCTTTTAATAGGTGAAGTGAGATATTTTACATCCACCTGAGCAACCACCAACTCAGTTTAACATTTCACCCAAAGGAACACAAACACAGGAGTGCTGCAGCCACCCCCATCCCAGTGCCACATTGTAATGTCAGCAATCCAGTCATATGCAGTGGGAACAGAACCACAAGCTTTCTGGTTTTCCAGCACAAAAGGTAAGTGTGCCACTGACACTGCTAGTTAATTCAAGGATCATGCCTTCAAGAGGGGTTCAATCCTAGTGCTCCAGGCCTGCTCTGTGTAGAACATTAACATACACCCTGCCCTTGCATTCAGCTGTAAGGAACTTCCTTTCAGTTAACCATTGGAATGGTCAGGTTCAAGCTTTCCATGGTCATGCACTGTATGTGCTCATATTTATAGTTCATGTTCTCCCGTAATTATTACCACTCATTAAAATATCAACGTGCAACAGGGGACAGAAACACATGAAAAAATGGAAAAGAAATGATCTTATGAGACTGATGAAAAACTGCTGAAAATATGCTGGATTTGCTCTTTTGCTAGTTTCTGCTCAAGTAAAACATCTGCTGAAGCACGATTCCTTTCATTCATGCCAGTATGTGTTTTGATCCTTTATTTCCACCCAGGACAACTATGCACATCTTTATTGTCTCTAGTCAACACCATCAAACGGATCCTTTTCTTCTGCTGTCACATCTCCCTCTCTTTCAGAACCTCTATCATCTTTTTCTCCCCATCTATGCTCTGAATGAAAGATTGTACAAATCTGTGTCAAAATGATGCCAGCCTCCATGTCTTCTTCTTCTTCTTTCGGCTGCTCCCGTTAGGGGTCGCCATAGCAGATCAACTGTTTCCATTTCTTCCTGTCCTCTGCATCTTGCTCTGTCACATCAACCACCTGCATGTCCTCTCTCACCACATCCATAAACCTTATCTTAGGCCTTCCTCTTTTCCTGTTACCTGGCAGCTTCATCCTTAGCATCTTTTTCCCAATATACTCTGCATCCCTCCTCAGCCCATGTCCAAACCATCGTAATCTTGCCTCTCCGGGCATGAAACCATACTGCTGATCACTAATCATCACCTCCCTTCTTAACCTAGCTTCCATTACTCTTTCCCATAACTTCATGCTGTGACTGATCAGTTTAATCCCTCTGTAGTTACTAGAGCTCTGCACATCACCCTTATTCTTAAAAATTGGTACCAAAACACTTTCTCCATTCCTCAGGCATCCTCTCACTTTCCAAGACTTCATTAAACAATCTAGTTAAAAACTCCACTGCTATTTCACATAAACACCTCCATGCTTCCACAGATATGTCATCGGGACCAACAGCCTTTCCATTCTTCATCCTCCATCTCTAGCCTTACTTCCTCCTTGCTAATCCACTGCACTTCATGATTCACTATCCACACATCATCCAACCTTCTCTCCCTCTCATTCTCTTCATTCATCAACCCCTCAAAGTACTCTTTCCATCTGCTCAACACACTATTCTTGCTTGTGAGTACGTTTCCCTCATTATCCTTTATCACCCTTACCTGCTGCATGTACTGCTCCATAATTCTGCACAAGGTTATCTGAGCTAAAGGCTTTGCACATCATTCCTCATATTAATGGAAAAGTGTGATGATGTTAGGAAATGCATGGCTTTCACAGTCAGTCTGCTTATTGTAAGAAAGTCAAGAATTATACAAGGCATTGCAACTAGATTTCCATACTGCACTCATTTTTTGATCACCTCCCTCAACTTTTTTTTTTTTTTTTTTTTTTTTGTAAAATTATGGAGAAGAGCATACCTCAAATTGCACACACAAAAACAAAACAAACAAAAAAAAAAACAGCAAGTGAAGTACAGATGAATGAGTGACAAATGGGAGTGTAGGCAGATTTGTACTCTTCAGAACTAAACACTGCCAGATAAATTCCTAAAGCCCTTCACGCAGCCTTCATGCCGAAGTTAATGATGCCTGGCTACTTCTCTGTTTTCCTGTAGTCCCTGTATTAGAAACACACTGTTCTCACTATGATGTATTTACTTCATTTTGGTACACAGCACTCCGCTGTATATAATTTATAATCATACTGCATTAACATCTATTTATAATCATTCAGTGAAGATCAGTTTCTCTCTTGTGTCATTGCCTAGCTCATTTGTAATTGTTGCTGAACACAGAACATTTTTTTAAATATCTCCAAGCTCAAAGCTCGTTTGCCAAGGACAAAAATAAATGAACAAATAAATATTAATGACAAGTCTCATTTAATCACGGTTTCCAATAATGCAAATCGAAGTCTGAATACTTGCTATTTTACTCGGACACAAAATGAGCGACTACTGAAAATAAGAAAATATGGCATAGTATTCTCTTATTTACATCCAGTTATAATTTAAAAAATCCACAAATTAGGTACCAAATATTCTCTTGGATCAGATATTTTACACTATATATATATAATGTGAACAAAAGAGGGCATCTTATAAACTAACGGTTCAGTCAGACCATATCCTTGTAATCATTTCAAACTGTCTACCAAGTTAAAAATGAATCTTCAAGGAATTTTTTGTCATTTCGTTATATGAGATTAATAAAGAGTCAGACAAAGCACACTCTTGCAAGCATTCAAGGAATTCAGCTACACATACTTGGGTTATAAGAAGGTTGTACGTAAAAAGACTGCTACTTCAGAAAACTACTTATTTAGAAAGGTTTCACCCTGAAGGCTAGGCTATGTTAAATTCAGAACAGTTTGCTTGCTGTGTGAAACAGTTGCATCAGAGAAACAGTACAAATTCAGAAAACAATGTAACAAAATAAGTGCCCCAGACATTTTTGTAACATAGTATCAAAGGCTCAGGTAGATGCTGTGCAGAAAAGCTGTTTGTACCAAATACTACTCTGCAGATACAAGTGAGAACAGGCCAGTAAGAAGACTAAGGTTACTACTAAGCACAGGATTGTAGAATTACAAATTCCTAGAACAGATACTGGAATGCAAAGAAATTACAAATGTCAGCAGACGTTTAGGAGCCAACTATAAGGCTGTCATATTTTCAAGATGGCCTACAGTAAAATGGAAAAACCACTAGCACCACCACACAAGACACATATTTTGAAACAGAAAACAGCTATACCCTCATACCTTTGTTTACTTTACTCGGGTTCAAAAACTGCAGCTACAGTCATCACAAATGTCAGACTAGAAGCGCAAGAATGAAAGGTATTTGCTAACATCAGGGATGTAGTAGCTCAGAGTGCTCCTCAAACTCCAAGGTCTACTCATCTAATAGTATAAGCAACAGGGGTGGGGGTGGAGTATGGTGAAGCTCCACAACCTTACAACAACAATTTAATGGTATCACAGCAAGTTTGCTTAATTCTACATTAGCACTTAAATTTTTCAGAACTTCAAGACCTAGAATAACAGGTCTTACATTTTTCAGAGATCCACTTTTCCACTAAAAGTCTGGTCGCAGAAAAGGATGGCAGTCAGTAATTCACTGGCTAAACCATACAACTTGATGGCAAACAAGTTTGGCATCTGAAGATTACCCTTTGATTTGCCCCACATCAGGTAAGGTGTTGCAGACTTTGGTTATGACAGCAGACGGATCACCTGCCCCAGTCTACCCATCTCTGTGCTTCTAAGCTTACTGGTCAGTCTGCAGGTACTAAATGATCAGCAACCTGTAGTGTGTCAATTCTCAATAGCATTGCCAGCATTTCTCCAAAGCACTCCAAAACATTGCAGACTGCTCTATCCACTCTAAAGCATCAGTAAAGCCGCTTATAATGAATGCATCAGCATGTACAAAGGCATATTTCAGTAGAGAGTCCGGAGATTCTTGTCAACAATCACCTGTGTAAAGGTATATAAACAGCGAGCAGCAAACAGCCTGTATCGCAGACATGGTACAGTAGTATTAATAAGATTAAAAGCAAGTGAGAACATTGTATACAGTACACAATTTCTGTGCATTAGTTATAGCCATAGATTACACTGCATCCATGCAACAACTAGGAATATGACAGTGACCTTTTATATAATCCCAGTCCTAAATGGATGGAAATTAGAAATGAATACAAAAAAAAAAAATCATTCCACTTGTCTGGTATTTCTCAATGACAAAGAAACAGGCATGAAATCAGACTTGAGACAGGTTACTCTAGGGTCTCCCTTTAAACAGTGGGCATTCTACCTCAAGTGTTCAAAATTTTAAGATCATAACTGAACATCTGTTTCAATTAAGGGTTTTATGCATGACTACAGACCCCAGCATCCTCTGTGTGGGGTTACGTTTCCCCACACCCTTTACTACTACTGAAATTGCCATTCCATTGTGAAAAGAAACAGCATATGCCTTTTTCCTTCCCTCAGTAAATTTGCAGAAAAGCAAAGTTTCCAAACATGGAGAAGAATATGCGGAGTGAAACAAACAGAACATCTGTACATACACCAGTTCTGTCATTACCAGCTTAATGCAGTGGGTCTGTGAGGAACCACTACCTGTCCCAGCACATAATGAGCACAGAGCCTAGAATCTTAGCCTAAATGAGGCATCAACTCTTTGCATGATGAATGCATGTTTGTACACATTGGCACACATGGGAAGGTATATCCATGGACAATATAGCTGATTACCAGTTCACCTACTACATATGCCTTTAGTATGTGGAAGGAAAGTGAAGGGGGACACCTGACAAAAAGCAGCATGGACTCGGGGAGTACATCAACATTCCACATGCAAACACTAATTTACCCCAGCTAAGATATGAATTATAACATACATACACAATCATATTACGCATGTGTGTGTCTGCAGCTCATGTTCTCAGCAACCTGCTTTGGTCAAATGCAAACTTGGCTGCACAGTTTATTTGCTATGGTTACCACTATATGATACAGTCAACTACAGCTTAACTGTAGGTGTTTGACCTCAGGTGCAACTACGTGACTGTAGAGTTAGCACATATAACTAACAGGGATGAAGCCCCCATGTCAGTAGGTGTGGGGCAAAACCTTCCACATAAATGCTATGTTAGAAAGTGGGGTTATAATGTTCATTTTACTGGAAGCATCACCGTGAGAGTGACTGTGTGTGTGTGTGTTCGCAAAAGAAAACTATTAAATCATTAAGTGGTGCAGTGATGCTAGCCTTTACATAAAGTTGCTTTGTTTCTAAGAGGATTATGTTATTGCAAAAGAAAATAATTAGCTTTCCTTCTACGATCAGATGCCATTTGTAAGCTTGAAAGTTCAATGGAAGGTGTACTTGATGCATTTTTCAATGCATTGAGGGAATGCAATCATACACGTGCATTTATGTACATGTACTACTGTCACGTGCACTTATTACAGCACACGCCATTGAAAAGAGCATTGAAAATGTACAAACATAAGCAAAATCAGTGATCATGCATGGGACAGGGAGAGTGCTGCAGAAACAGTAGTAGTAAAAAAATGCTCAAACTATCGCTAATTTGCAGGTACTTGGATATTACTATTAGTATTCCTATTAAAAATGTTACATTATTAATAGGAATTACTCAGCCCAAGAGTTTTAATAGAAAGGAGAGCTGCAAGCAGTGTTGCAAAAAGGCAAAGTAGAATATTCTGGTACCATAGAAACATGGACTAATGACAAGTATGGAGGTGCCAGGCATGGACTGCTCAGGAATGTCAAGTCAAAGAGAGGGATAAATAGGAATGGGGGGGTGGTAGGATGTAGAAAGGATTGCATCAAATGCAAGGTCAGAAAAGAATAATTAGAACAAATATCCAGTCATAGTGGTTAAAGAGTTGGTAGGACTGGACCTCAGGATAAACACCCTGGATAAAGAGTGCAGCAGCCCCAGACACTTCAAAGGAGTAGAATGAGACAGAGGAGTGGGGTATAAGGGAGGATACAAAAGGGATTACAGTCTGCCCAGAGCATTCTGATAGAGTATTAACTTTAGAGAAAGGAGGAAGGGGAAGATGGCTAAGTTCTTTGATCATGAGGCATTCAAACAAATGCTGTATGACTTGTAACAAAGAAAAGAATTTAGATGTGGCTGAAGAGGGGCAGGAATACTGTGGTGACGCCACCATTAGCCAGGAATATATAGGCAAATAGGCGTGGGAGTTTAGTGGACTGGATTTTGCTGAATGGAAGGTAGTTCAACAGTAAGATAGGGGTTGGGAGGCAAACTGGATGGCACAATGGTGCAGCGGTAGCATTGTTGCCTCACAGCAAGAGGTTCTCCAGTTCGATTCTCAGCTGGGGTGCCTTCTGTGTGGGGTCTGCATGTCCTCCCTGCATTCGTGTGGGTTTCCTCTGGGTGCTCCAGTTTCCTCCCACATCACAAAGACATGCCCTCTGGAGCATTTCTCCCAGGGCATCCGCTGAAAATTGGCTTTGTTCCAAGTCGGACTTTCCCAGTAAATAAATGTTAAATGAATAAAATAAATAATAAAACTGAAAGAACAAGCAAGCAGTAGAAATGGGTCTGAGGTGTAGTTCTTAGAGGTACACATAAAAGTCTAGGAGTAAAAAAGCAAGGGGAGGAGAAAGCTAATGGCACTATATAGGACTATGAAGGTCAGTCATACGGGCAAAAGACTTGGGCATACAAATACTGGGTATGGAGGATGAGGTAAAGGGATAAAGTAAAACAAGGCAAGCAAATGGCCACAAATATGAAGAGGACAGTAATACTGCACTTCAAACAGAAGTTGACAAAAGTCTAAGAAAAGGGAGAAAAGGATTTTTTTTAGGTATATTTTAGAAAGGAAGAAGGGCAGACCTGGACAGTGTGAGTAAGGATAAAAGAGAGATCATGAATAGATGACAGCCCTAAGAAAGAATGAATTGATCATAGGGCTATCACCTCTGGGAAAAGAGCAGGCAGATGCAGGAAACACAGGACAGGGGCTCAGTGGTCATCCAGTAGGAGAGAAACATTAAAAGACTAGAATTTTATAAATGCCTTGCATTATTCTCAGAAAAGGAAACATAGGAGAAAGTGCTTCACTGGGTACTAGTACTAGGATAAAGTGGGGACGGTAGGGAACAAACATCAGAATGGCAGAAGGGTTGAATGAGTATAAGTGACTATCATAGAAAAAAAAGCACACACAGACCAGTTAGCCTAACTCCTAGGGTGCACAAGAATATGTCCGATATGCTAGAACAGAGATGTTAAGCAGATAAATGGTCAGCTTACTACTACTGCAGAACTTAAATCAGAGAGAGAAGTACCTGTACAAGAGGCTCAGGAAGAATCCAATAGACTACATTCCTGTATTAATGCACCACTAATGGTAAGGAAAATCATGAATAGAATCTGGAGGAAAAAGGCAGCTGCTGTCCTACAGGACAACAATCGTGATCTCCAACAAGACAAGGATCTTTCATGGTTTCGTGCTCAGAAGAAACTCTCAAACCAAAACTTGATCCAGTTTAGGGAAACTTGGAGACAGAGTACAAGCAGGCATGGTCTACTTGGACTTGAGATGTCTGACCTGGTGTCACCTATACAGGTACCAGAAGCATTGCAAGAGATGTCAACAAACTAAAGAATGGCCAAATGGATTGCAGCAATACTGAAAGACAGGATACACAGGCTTATGGTAATGAGGATGAGGAGAGAGACCACAGAACGGTCCAGTACTTATAAGTATCTGTTTCACTTGTATCTTGAGGAAGAAATAATAGGCTAAACCTCTTTACCTACAACACAAATACGGCCAGCAATTGAAGATATAGAAAAATTACAAGACCAACCTTTGGAAGAGGTACAGTACAATTCCTTCCAAACTGTTTGATAAATATCCATTTAGTTCAAATTGTCTGCAGAGCCAAGACTCAAAAAGCAGCACCTATTTTTACAATTAACCCCAAGATCATCAAATCAAGGAATATGTTATAATTGGTGTCAATGTTAGCCCACTTAATTGTCTTAACTGAATGGACTTGGGTGCAAACATCAGCCAAGATGTATAGTATGACTTTTGAAAAACTGACCAGAGAGCTGTTACTTAACGTTTTCTGCAGGCAAATCAATTGTACCTGTATATGGGCCATACCCAACCATGTGTGAAGTGTGAGCTGAGGAGAGACACCAGTGGCAAGAGAACATGAAATGATGTGGGGGAGGAGTGTTGATCACACTTGCTTAGGACTACCAGTAGCAAAGTGGGAATGAGTTGCTCCAGTGAGAGAAATTCTGGAGTGCATCTTCAGGGGAACAGTCTCATCTTGCAAAAAAGTGATGTGCCTTGTCAGTAAAGGGACTGCTATGAGTACATAAAAAATCTCTTAACCCCTGCAAGATGATGACCTCAATTTATAGCTCATGTCTCCTCCCTTTCCTGGTGTTTCTGGATGCCAGAAATTGAAAGAAACAGACAGATATACAATAAGGGGTTGATAAACTTGGACAGGAAATGGGCACCAAAAAAACTTTTCAGAAACTCACCTGACATCATACCTCTCAACCTCTTAGTAAGAACTCTGGACAGTCAAAATGTGTGTGTGTGTGTGGGGGGCAAAGGCCCAAAATCAGGGACAGATTTTAAAATATTTGTCTTGATAATTATACATATACATATATACTATAACAGCTTCTTCAGAATATACCAATAATGAAATTGTGCACATTAAGTATCAAAGATCACGGATAAATTATGACAAATCTACTGATGAACAATACAATTACCATACAAGACATTTTAAACACAAATAGAACATGTATTACATGATAAAAACTATGACATTTTTATATAAATTAATATACATTTAATATTTATAGCTTCAATCAGTCCTGGCATTTTGTCAGCAAAGCTGCGACCAAAATTTGCCATTTAACCTTGTTAATTTCTAATTTATTAAAACGGTCTCCTATAATATCTAATTTAATATGATCAACTATAAAAATGGAAACTGTTTAAAATCTTGACATTTGAAAGCATGTTTAACAATTAGAAAAATCACTGTTCTGATAGCAAGCATATGTTCATCATCTGCAATGCCCCCTAGTTGTTTTACCAACATAAAAGTTCTTGTAGGAAATGCACGTCATTATATAAACAACCACTGTAATACTCCAAAGTTGCTTTGTTTCTAAGAGGATTATGTTATTGCAAAAGAAAATAATTAGCTTTCCTTCTACGATCAGATGCCATTTGTAAGCTTGAAAGTTCAACGGAAGGTGTACTTGATGCATTTTTCAATGCATTGAGGGAATGCAATCATACACATGCATTTATGTACATGTACTACTGTCACATGCACTTATTACAGCACACGCCATTGAAAAGAGCATTGAAAATGTACAAACATAAGCAAAATCAGTGATCATGCATGGGACAGGGAGAGTGCTGCAGAAACAGTAGTAGTACAAAATGCTCAAACTATGGCTAATGTGCAGGTACTTGGATATTACTATTAGTATTCCTATTAAAAACGTCGCATTATTAATAGGAATTACTCAGCCCAAGAGTTTTAATGGAAAGGAGAGCTGCAAGCAGTGTTGCAAAAAGGCAAAGTAGAATATTCTGGTACCATAGAAACATGGACTAATGACAAGTATGGAGGTGCCAGGCATGGACTGCTCAGGAATGTCAAGTCAAAGAGAGGGATAAATAGGAATGGGGGGGGTGGAAGGATGTAGAAAGGATTGCATCAAATGCAAGGTCAGAAAAGAATAATTAGAACAAACATCCAGTCATAGTGGTTAAAGAGTTGGCAGGACTGGACCTCAGGATAAACGCCCTAGATAAATAGAGTGCAGCAGCCCCAGACACTTCAAAGGAGTAGAATGAAACAGAGGAGTGGGGTATAAGGGAGGATACAAAAGGGATTACAGTCTGCCCAGAGCATTCTGATAGAGTATTAACTTTAGAGAAAGGAGGAAGGGGAAGATGGCTAAGTTCTTTGATCATGAGGCATTCAAACAAATGCTGTATGACTTGTAACAAAGAAAAGAATTTAGATGTGGCTGAAGAGGGGCAGGAATACTGTGGTGAAGCCACCATTAGCCAGGAATATATTGGCAAATAGGCGTGGGAGTTTAGTGGACTGGATTTTGCTGAATGGAAGGTAGTTCAACAGTAAGATAGGGGTTGGGAGGCAAACTGGATGGCACAATGGTGCAGCGGTAGCATTGTTGCCTCACAGCAAGAGGTTCTCCAGTTCGATTCTCAGCTGGGGTGCCTTCTGTGTGGGGTCTGCATGTCCTCCCTGCATTCGTGTGGGTTTCCTCTGGGTGCTCCAGTTTCCTCCCACATCACAAAGACATGCCCTCTGGAGCATTTCTCCCAGGGCATCCGCGGAAAATTGGCTTTGTTCCAAGTCGGACTTTCCCAGTAAATAAATGTTAAATGAATAAAATAAATAATAAAACTGAAAGAACAAGCAAGCAGTAGAAATGGGTCTGAGTTGTAGTTCTTAGAGGTACACATAAAAGTCTAGGAGTAAAAAAGCAAGGGGAGGAGAAAGCTAATGGCACTATATAGGACTATGAAGGTCAGTCATACGGGCAAAAGACTTGGGCATACAAATACTGGGTATGGAGGATGAGGTAAAGGGATAAAGTAAAACAAGGCAAGCAAATGGCCACAAATATGAAGAGGACAGTAATACTGCACTTCAAACAGGAGTTGACAAAAGTCTAAGGAAAGGGAGAAAAGGATTTTTTTTTAGGTATATTTTAGAAAGGAAGAAGGGCAGACCTGGACAGTGTGAGTAAGGATAAAAGAGAGATCATGAAGTAGATGACAGCCCTAAGAAAGAATGAATTGATCATAGGGCTATCACCTCTGGGAAAAGAGCAGGCAGATGCAGGAAACACAGGACAGGGGCTCAGTGGTCATCCAGTAGGAGAGAAACATTAAAAGACTAGAATTTTATAAATGCCTTGCATTATTCTCAGAAAAGGAAACATAGGAGAAAGTGCTTCACTGGGTACTAGTACTAGGATAAAGTGGGGACGGTAGGGAACAAACATCAGAATGGCAGAAGGGTTGAATGAGTATAAGTGACTCTCATAGAAAAAAAAGCACACACAGACCAGTTAGCCTAACTCCTAGGGTGCACAAGAATATGTCCGATATGCTAGAACAGAGATGTTAAGCAGATAAATGGTCAGCTTACTACTACTGCAGAACTTAAATCAGAGAGAGAAGTACCTGTACAAGAGGCTCAGGAAGAATCCAATAGACTACATTCCTGTATTAATGCACCACTAATGGTAAGGAAAATCATGAATAGAATCTGGAGGAAAAAGGCAGCTGCTGTCCTACAGGACAACAATCGTGATCTCCAACAAGACAAGGATCTTTCATGGTTTCGTGCTCAGAAGAAACTCTCAAACCAAAACTTGATCCAGTTTAGGGAAACTTGGAGACAGAGTACAAGCAGGCATGGTCTACTTGGACTTGAGATGTCTGACCTGGTGTCACCTAGACAGGTACCAGAAGCATTGCAAGAGATGTCAACAAACTAAAGAATGGCCAAATGGATTGCAGCAATACTGAAAGACAGGATACATAGGCTTATGGTAATGGGGATGAGGAGAGAGACTACAGAATGGTCCAGTACTCATAAGTATCTGTTTCACTTGTATCTTGAGGAAGAAATAATAGGCTAAACCTCTTTACCTACAACACAAATACGGCCAGCAATTGAAGATATAGAAAAATTACAAGACCAACCTTTGGAAGAGGTACAGTACAATTCCTTCCAAACTGTTTGATAAATATCCATTTAGTTCAAATTGTCTGCAGAGCCAAGACTCAAAAAGCAGCACCTATTTTTACAATTAACCCTAAGATCATCAAATCAAGTAATATGTTATAATTGGTGTCAATGTTAGCCCACTTAATTGTCTTAACTGAATGGACTTGGGTGCAAACGTCAGCCAAGATGTATAGTATGACTTTTGAAAAACTGACCAGAGAGCTGTTACTTAACGTTTTCTGCAGGCAAATCAATTGTACCTGTATATGGGCCATACCCAACCATGTGTGAAGTGTGAGCTGAGGAGAGACACCAGTGGCAAGAGAACATGAAATGATGTGGGGGAGGAGTGTTGATCACACTTGCTTAGGACTACCAGTAGCAAAGTGGGAATGAGTTGCTCCAGTGAGAGAAATTCTGGAGTGCATCTTCAGGGGAACAGTCTCATCTTGCAAAAAAGTGATGTGCCTTGCCAGTAAAGGGACTGCTATGAGTACATAAAAAATCTGTTAACCCCTGCAAGATGATGACCTCAATTTATAGCTCATGTCTCCTCCCTTTCCTGGTGTTTCTGGATGCCAGAAATTGAAAGAAACAGACAGATATACAATAAGGGGTTGATAAACTTGGACAGGAAATGGGTACCAAAAAAACTTTTCAGAAACTCACCTGACATCATACCTCTCAACCTCTTAGTAAGAACTCTGGACAGTCAAAATGTGTGTGTGTGTAGGGGGGGGGGGGCAAAGGCCCAAAATCAGGGACAGATTTTAAAATATTTGTCTTGATAATTATACATATACATATATACTATAACAGCTTCTTCAGAATATACCAATAATGAAATTGTGCACATTAAGTATCAAAGATCACGGATAAATTATGACAAATCTACTGATGAACAATACAATTACCATACAAGACATTTTAAACACAAATAGAACATGTATTACATGATAAAAACTATGACATTTTTATATAAATTAATATACATTTAATATTTATAGCTTCAATCAGTCCTGGCATTTTGTCAGCAAAGCTGCGACCAAAATTTGCCATTTAACCTTGTTAATTTCTAATTTATTAAAACGGTCTCCTATAATATCTAATTTAATATGATCAACTATAAAAATGGAAACTGTTTAAAATCTTGACATTTGAAAGCATGTTTAACAATTAGAAAAATCACTGTTCTGATAGCAAGCATATGTTCATCATCTGCAATGCCCCCTAGTTGTTTTACCAACATAAAAGTTCTTGTAGGAAATGCACGTCATTATATAAACAACCACTGTAATACTCCAAATATATTTACCTTCACTAAAAAAATCACTTTTAGAGTGCTTTGAGTAAAAACTGTCCCCAACATTAATATACCTAAAAAAACTATAACTAGTGCAACAGCACGTCCCAAGCTACCATTTTCATGGAAAAATGTTGACACCATTTTCCACTATACCTTTGATGTCTGCACTCTTTCAAATTTGGTTCATTACCTAATATTCTGGCAATATCACAATTGCCTTTAATGATGTTTCAATTATCATACATTATCTTTAAACTGTACATAACTAAACTAATAGGTAAAATAAGCACTCTTAAGAATAATGGTTATGTTCTACTTTTTTTAACACCACATCTGCTGATTACAACTGAAGACTTTTTTCCATGTACTTTTAATTGCATTTATAATGTCATCTAATTTATCATAAGAAATGCCCTATTCTAGGGGGAAAAGTACATTTCGATCCACTTCATACATCATTACTAACTAATCTACATAATCTGATAAACTGTCCTCTGACATTCCATTTCATAAATGGTGGATATTGACTGTCAAAATGTAAATTATTCAGAAAAGTTTTCTTACAAAATATGCTACTGGAAAAAAACATCTCATAAGTTGTATTCATTTTAATTTGGAGATTAAACATATTTCATTACCATATTCTTCCACAGATAAATAAAGTTATATCTGTTCAAATAATTAAAACAAATCTATAAATATTTATTTGGTGTTGTTCCATATAGTAAATAAATTATCTACATATCTTCTGTAAAATGATAAATGTATTCATTGGATGGCTCACTAAAATTGAAATTCTTACCAACTCATAATGATACTAGCAAATGTTAATGCTACTTTAGTGCCCATTACTACACTTTTTAGTGGTTTGAAAATAGCATCTTCAAAAACAAAGACATTATTAATCAAAACTATTTGTATGAACTTGCAAATGCTGAGGATGACGGACTTGTCAAAATCAGTATATTTACTCAAAGACCCCAAATATTCCTGTCCAACATCAATAAACTGGAAGCATGAAATACCTGCATATCCATAGTAATTTAGAGTTTCATAAATTTGTAGTTTCTTAACTCATTCAGAAACACCCAAAAATCTTGCAAAAAAGTACTTAATCATTTGTACTACAGGATTTAACAAGCCAAACACAAAGAAATAGTTTGTCTTACTGTGATCTGCAGCAACTATAGGGTGCATAGGTGGGTCATTTAAATTTTTATAAATCTCTGGAATATTGAAGATTATACTCTGCTTTGGCCATGTGACCTTTAGAAACTCGAACACAGTCAAAATGTTGATTTAATAAATAATAAAATATTTGTTTATGACTATAGTCAATCTATATTTTGACAGTTGCATAACACCCTTCAACATCTAAATGTTCATACATTTTACGTCTGTATTATGATTACTCCAAAAACCTTTATCAGTCATCATAAATCTTAAATCCAAACTTCTTTATAATTCTCTCAATGCCTGACGATTCACAGGTGATAAATTAAATCACTTAACATTTTTCTTTGTAAGGACTTTCTATCATCACCTACCTCAAGAAAAATGTTTAACTCATGTAATACTAGGTTCCATGTACTCTTATGCTGTCTTAAATGCCCTATGTCAAGAGTTAAAATGTGCCAACTCTTAAAATACACTGCAAATTCAAACTCCAAACAAAGTGTCTCTAGCCAGTTCTATCACTTAACTAATTCACCCATTTAGAAGAAATTAAACTACCCTTTATTTAAAATGTTCAAATGGTGTTCATTTAAGTCAACGCAACTGAAATTGTAAATCAGGCATGGTGATACTAAAACTGTTGTCCACTTCCTCGTTGCAAGCTTCATTATGCCTTGTTAATTCCTTCAATTGATTCTCTAATAGTAAAGACATGACTATCAACCTTGATAAAAATGCTGTCATACAGGACCTCAACCTGTTAAAACTGTCCATGATGTTTGTATAGCACTATCACATTGTTTAATCTATTTTTATCACCTCAATCTTGCTATAATTGTGATTGCTGAGAATTTTTAAAAGTTCTAATCCAATGTTTTTGAACAATGAGACCAATTCTTTATAAATTATTTCATTTTCACTTATTCCACCAGGTATTTTGTAAAGTTGTAATCCCACCGTTACTTGTTGAATACCTAAACACTGTTATAAAATACAAGTTATCACAAATCAGTGATTTAAAAGGTGGAGAATATTGGTCTCAAATTCTTTGATATTTAACTTACAAATGACATGAAAGAGTATCACCTGTCACATGAGGTTCAAAACAAAAAAGTTAATCTAATTCACTGAATGGATTCTTTAGTTTCAGTACTAACTTGTTAGCAGCTACTGTGCCAAAATGGCAGTTAGCAATAAAATTAATGTCCTCAGTAGTATCCTCACCAACTCTGCCACATTGTTTCTATGTCCTCAGTAGTATCCTCACCAACTCTGCCACATTGTTTCTACCACTTGTGTTCTGCTTGTAGGCAAATTCTCAATAGCTGTTGTCAACTGACAGACTATGCTATTAGCTTTAAGTCAAATTGTAGAATTGTTTGAGTCTCCAGAAAAATCACAAGGAATAGAATGAATATTTGGATACAAATTAGAATCACCCTCAACAAAATCATCTTGCTCTGTCATATCAGCACAGCAGACTAATGACTATTCTAAAACTACAAAAACTGTGCAACAAAGCAACCATAAAACTAAACTAAACCTGATATCAACAGGCACACTGAATAAGGGAGACTGTTACCTGTTTAGCACATTTATTTTTTAAAGTCAAAGAACTTCTTCAGAATACAAAAATAATGAAATTATGAACTTAAATACCAATCAATGCTTACATAATAAACATGACAAAAATCCACTGATTAACAATTACACAATAAATAAAAAATACAATAAAATGTATAACATTAAAATAAAAAATTGTTTTATAAAGAGTGCTCTTAAAATACTGTATATGTATGCTTTTGTGAATTCCATAATTTTGTCAGCAGCCATCAGAATCTACCATTTAACCTCATTAACTTATTTGTTATTAAAATCAATTCCTATAATATCTGACTTAATATGATCAAGTACAACAAATGTAAATTTTGAAATCATAACATTTGAAGGCATGTTTAGACAACTCATTAGAAAAATCACTGTTTCTGATAGCAAGCACGTATTCATTATTTCTCTGCAAAAGGTTTCTAGTTTTTTTTTTTTTAACCAACATAGAAGCTCTGGTTGCTATGTCTTTACATAAATGGCCATTGTAGTATTTATTGTACTTGTACCTACCTTCACTAAAATATTCATTATTAGGGTGC